>NC_140958.1:109683651-110193651 GCF_014529385.1 Adiantum capillus-veneris
TCTCGAAACTAATCATCATTTTTTTGCTTATTGTTTATAGTAGCATGAATACTAGGCGGTGGTGCATAACTTTTCCTTTCTACAAGTCTATCAAAAGTTATCGGGATTTATGACACTTTCGAGAAAAAAACTTTAGTTTCGGTAGACTTTTTCTTGAATCCTCGATACATTGTTACGCAGAAAGAAGTCGTCAATTTTCTTAATGCCATAGCTTTACTACATTATCAACAAACCTTTTTTTGTCCCTTGATAAAATAAATCGAAAATTGTGGTAAGGGAAGATCCTTGAAGTGCCCGCCTTATTTCAAAATTATTGCTTGTTTGAAGAAAGATAAATTTCTCATACAACCAATATTTATCTTTTCGTTGTCTACAACCCATATTTTCAATTTACACCCACCATCAATGACCATAGTACAGAGTTCAACCATTTGCAAAGATTGGAGAAGTAAATTTAGCTAAGTTGAATTGAAAATATCTACTTCAAAGAGTGAACAATGGACTGAATATTCTTGAATGCACCACATAGTTTTGAGCACATGCATCCCCAATGTATTTTGCATTATTTCATAGATATTCCCCTTCTCTTATCGCTAGTATTTGAATGACCCTCTGTATCTCCTCTCTTTTAATCAATCCAGTCTCTTTGTTCTCTTCCAAACTTAGTCCAACTTTCCATTTGAAGAATTGATCTCCAAAAATAAGATAGCAAATCATAGGTACACCATGGCTCACAGCTTCTACAGTAGCATTCCATCCGCAATGAGTGAGGAAACCACTGATGGATGGGTGGGAAAGGACTTTTGCTTGAGGTGCCCACTGTGTCACGTAGCCTCTATCATGACTTTTAGACGACAATTTCTCAAGAGACGCTGTAACTGGAGTATCCTTCACAAACCTGGAATGTAAAACCCAAAGGAAGCGTTGCTTGTTAATAAGAATACCCCCAACAAGTTCCCCATATTGAGGTAGACTTAGGGAGGCAATGCTACCAAATGAGATAAAGAGAATAGATAAACAAGGTTGTGAGTCTTGCCACAACAGGCATGCTTCATCCTCCTTCCAAAAGCTCGTGATGAGATCATTTTCAAGTGGCTCTACCAATGGACCCACTGCATAGACGGGTATTCCTATGTTTACCTTAAGGGCATCTTCTTCTATTTCTTTGAAGTTGTTGATGGCAATGGCATGAGCTTTGCTTTTGGTCTCTTGTAGAGATTTTTGCAACATCCATGTGTATCCAAAATTGATGGTTTCCATTGTAATCCATAAGGTCACAAACTTTAATTGTAGGTAGGCCAAAGAGCCCTCATTTGAAGATATTGTCCAAGTTAAGCTTTCTCGTGCTTCCAATGCTTTAAAAACTACACACAAGGATAATGTCTCTGTAATTAGACAAGAGAAATGAAACGAGTAACTGATTTAACCTTGTTTTTGAGCAACTCTTCACCATTTCATTATCCTTTTTACTTTCAAAATTAAAGTGACCTACCTTCCTCATCACAAATAATGAGGACTAGTACGTAGGTGCTGCCTTCAAAAATGGCACCTCTCTCCCCCCCCCCCCCCCCCCCCCGCCCCCGGTCCGGGCTACCTTGTGCGCACTAGCTTGAAGTGGGAAATGTATGTCGGAATCCCTCTCCGCTTTATATATTATGTAGATATAGATTGTGTTACTAGTGCAACTATACTGCAAAAAACTTGCATAGTTGCATGCAAGACAAATAGCTAGTACATGTGTGACCATGTATGACGTTGTGACCCCTATCTTCTTGCTCATCATTCACTCGTTTGCATGCAAGGCATGTGTTTATATCTGTTGGTACACAAACTAAGCAGAAGACAAGATAATCAATCTATTGCATCTAGCGAGAGAGAGAGAGAGAGAGAGAGGCCGGCTTGCCAAAACATTTTCCTAACCAAAGAGGACACACTTTAATCGTTGTTGGGTTTTAGGTCAAAATTTGAAGCATTTGTCAGAAATTACACTAAAAACTATTAAATTTAGCCAGTTTTCTTCACGGCAAGCTCGGAATCAAGCTGGGATTTTGCAATTTTAGCTAGTTAAAAATACACTAAAAGCCCAGTTTTTGGTGAACACCGAAGAGAAGAAGAAGAAAAAGAGAAGAGAAGTTTTTAACTTAGTAGGAACAATTTCAAGAGACCTCAAAGAGCTATCCGACAAGTTGTTGAACTCGAGACTTGTTCTTCAAGGGAGAGAGAAGAAGAAGAAGAGACCTTAAAGATCTATCCAACGAAGAGAGAGAAGAAGAAGAGCTTTAACATAGTAGGAAACTATCCCAAGAGACCTTAAAGATCTAGCCAACGAGGAGAGTTGAACTCAAGGCCAGTTATTTAATAGGGAAATGGCATAACCAATCTACCACACTTGGGTGATAAAAAGGTTATACCATTTTCCTCTTTTCATTAGCACGAATGCGACACACACAAGAGAGTTTTAACGTCGTAGGAAACTATCGAGAGAGAGAGAGAGAGAGAGAGAGAGAGAGAGAGAGAGAGAGAGAACCAAGAGAGGAGAGAGAGAGAGAGAGAGAGAACCAAGAGAGGAGAGAGAGAGAGAGAGAGAGAACCAAGAGGCACTGCCCCTTTTTGTAAGAGCAGGTGGCTTTGACAATTCGTGTAGAGAGCGATTCTGGGTAGATTAAGTTTGTCGGCGGCGCTCTGCGTAATGCCACTCACGAGGAGGTCGGAGATGACGCAGGTGATGGGCGGATCGTGGGACTGCTGCTGCAGCTGCTCGATTTGAGGGGCGAGGCTGTTGACGGCACTACAGAAGCGCTCCATGACGTCCACTCCCACGCCACCAAATGTGCTCATCTCAGGCAGGGCCATGTGAATCCTCATTATATCGAGCTTTATGCCCTCCTTTGCAACAGCGCTACCAGTATCATGCGGCTCATGCAGGCGACGTTCACCGGCGACGTCGGCAGCGGCAGCAGCAGCAGCCGCCGCCGCCGTCGCTGGTTGCTGCTGCCACGAGATTATGTTGAGAAACGTGATGGTGAAGCCTACTGAGCGGCCAGCTTCTTGCAGAAACGCATCATGGGGTTGATGTTGCAGCGGAAAGGCCACCGCCAGGGCATGGTGCCTCCTCCTGGGCTGATCATCTGCCTCCCTGGCAAATTGACAACCTTCACGCCTTCACTGATGGAACTTGAAAGCTTCATCTATGGGGGCGGGCCAATATTCAGAAATCAGGGTAAAGTGTTCCTCCTGCAGACAAAAAACTGCGGGAAGTGGTACAGGGAAAGGGCCAACGTACATGATGTACACTTGTGCTCCTTAACAGTACACTGTCAATTTTATTATTATTATTGGTGCTCTAAAAAAACCTAGGTTTAGTGTAATCCCACTTACAAATTTTGAAATTTACCTCTAAATTTTATATTACAAGGTGAGAAAACCTACAAAATTAGTACACCGTCAATTTTATTATTATTATTGGTGCTCTAAAAAAACCTAGGTTTAGTGTAATCCCACTTACAAATTTTGAAATTTACCTCTAAATTTTATATTAGAAGGTGAGAAAACCGACAAAATATTGAAAAATTATTGTAATTTGGTGTAAAAACCTTTAAATTTTGTCAATTTACCTATGTTGTTTCATATATGTAGGTTTAATTGCCAAGTTTTTGAAAAATAAAAATCGAGCACTCTTCACAAGGCCTTCAAAAGGCACAAAGGTGAATATTGAGGAGTTATGAGAGTTAAAATTCTATTTTATAAAGGTAAAAGCTCATAATGATCTGAGAGAGAGAGAGAGAGAGAGAGAGAGAGAGAGAATGTACTGTTTAAAACAAACCTTTTATTTAGTCTTTAATGTAAAAATTATGAAATTTAGTTTGCTTCTTAAGCAGCGTTTGAAAAAACCCGGAGTTCAGTACATTTTTAACCGGTTAGATTTACAAAATCCTAGCTAGATTATGAGATGGCCTTGACAAACACCTGTAAATATTTATAAGTTTTAATGTAAAAATCTATAAATTTTTAATATTTTGACATAATAACCGGCAAACTTTCAAGTGTGCCCTTGATTTCTTTGGTTAGGAAAAATGCTTTCGGTAAAGCTCTTTTCTTAAGTTTAAAATGATTTGTGGTTTTAAAAAATCAAAAGTTTTTAAAAAATTATTGTGTTCAAACTTCAAATCTTTTGTTGTCTCGTTCCCAAAATAAAGTAAATGTAGCATTGGGAAATTAGATCATGTGAAAGGCTTTCTCTTCATGCTCTTCAAGGTTTTAAAGCTCTTTAAGAGACACTTGTCAAACACCACAAATTGGACGACCTTCATCCATATGGATACCAAGGCCTTTAGAGGCAAAAAGAAGGGGGGGATCACGGCTAAGAAGTCCAAGGCGGCATCTCGAGGCGGACTACACCCGGGTCATGCAAAAAAAGGCGAACGATAGCTTGGTCAATTCATTTAATGCTCACTTGACTTTCTTTCTTTTGTCTTTATTTAGTTTGTAAATGGGTCCCTTCATTTAAGATTCTACCGACTTGCTTTTCAACTTTCTGATTTAAAACATACTTTTTGGCCTGCCCAAAGGACTAAGGCTAGAGTGGTATTTTCCCTTCTTGGTAGTGTTATATTTTTTTAAATGCATAATTTTTTGTTGGCCAAGCACCTTGAGGATACTCATTGCAAAGACAAGGGTGAATCATGAAAAGGCATCATGGTTATACTCACATCGTGGGAAAATCGAGAGAATTTCAAGTTTGCTCCTAAGCTCACATGGGTAAACACCATGGGTAAACCACTGGGGGACTGAGCTTAGGAGCATTGGGCAAGGTGAAAAGGACCGTTTAGGGTGGAACAGAGCAATCACTTGCAGGAGGGATTTGCGGCTAATGACAATTCGGGGGGGGGGACGAGAATTAGAGCACAATGTGGAGGGCTTGCATGTAGATGTTGTGGGGCATGAACTCGAGTGCAGATGAGTGAGGGATACTAGGAGCAAGGCTAGAATGAAGTGGGATTTGCAAGCTAGGCTATGGCTGTAGTTAAAGTAGGAGGCTTGAGACTATAGTAGCATCACGAGCATAACATAAACTTGTAAAAGCATTAACCATCCCTGGCCTCGATCCCAAGGCCTCAAACACCTTCGAAGGTGGAGAGAGCTAGCGGGGAATGAGGGTAGGGAAGAGGAAGAAGAAACATTCATATGAGAAAGAAATAGTTCCTCATTTATCATCACTCTTTTTTTTTTGCAAAACTCACAATTGTGAGTGAATTATATTGAGCAGCCCAAAAAATTACAAGGTTTTGTCATGCTCATGTTAAGCCATGACATCGTCCAGGGATCATAATTACAATGGCTATTAGGGCAGCCACTCCAACCACCCCGCCTCCACGTCCTTGATACCCAAGGTCCATACTCTTTCATTCTGAGATCTTTAATTACCGATGGCCAAGATTTGCCCCCCTCTCAGGTATTCCATCTACTGACAACAAGGCACACGTAATCCTAGACCAATCCTCCGAGTGATGCTTGCGCCCGAGTGCCCATATTAGCACTTTGATTTCCTGTATAATTTCTGCGAAGCTTGCCACCTCAAATCCTCCTTCAAAAACACGGCGGTTCCTTGCTTGCCATACATTATGAAAGAAGAAGTATCTGACGATCTGAGTGCTGACGAGGAGTGATGGACTACCTGATTTTTTACCTCCAAAGCATAGGTCAGTCTTGAAAAACCTAATTTTCCATGTTCTCTGGACCCACTTACATACTTTCCCTGCGAGGCCTTTTATAGCTGGGTAGTCCATCATAAAAGGTGGGCCAGATCTTCACTAGTCAACTTGCACCCCAAGCATTGATTTGACCCAATCCCTCTCTCCTGAATCTTCACCCCCGTCGGTAGAGCACCCCAAATAACCTTCCATAAGAAAACCTTCATGTGTTGTGGAACCTTTGGCTTCCATATGTTCTCCATTACATGCTCCCATCTTTCCTCCGGCCATTGCTTTTTCCATAGCTTATTAAGGGGGCTAGACCAATTCTTCTTTTGCATCATTGTCTGATAAATGATTTTAGTGTGGGGTTTCCACAAAAGAGTGCTTCCGGGCCATTTCCAGGCTTTCCAGTCCAACTCCGAGTCACAGATTGACATCACTAGAGTGTCAAGTTCTTTCATCACTTTGTGGACAAGCAAGACCTCCAAGCTATTGAGTTGGTACTGGGCAATCATAAGGTCAATGGTTTTCCAACTCTTGTTGACACTGTCCCAGAAGTGCTCAAGTCAGATCAGACCCTTATTATTCAGCTTCCTTGCAGTCTCAATCCAATATGGAGCTTGTGGCGGATCTACAACTTTGGAGAGCCAGGGGGACCAATGTAGGATGGAGTTCTTGAAGTATCTGGCTTCTTCTTGCTTAGCATAGCATAATAGCATAGTAATGAAGATGGAGAAGATAGCAAGCTTAAGCATTGAAGCATGACTCTTGGTTGGATTTACATTCTATAGCCAAGAGTGTTGGTGTAGGCTCTCAACTTCTCAACAAGCTTGGAGAAGGAGATGGAGCTCTTGCACTTTGCCAAGTGAGAATGAGCTTGTGAGTGTGTGTGTGTGTGTGTGTGTGTGTGTGTGTGTGTGTGTGTGTGAGAGAGAGAGAGAGAGAGAGAGAGAGAGAGAGAGAGAGAGAGAGAGAGAGTACCCCCAAGCACACCCCTAGCTTCCTTGGTCGACCCCTCCTTCTAGCTCAAGCTTCAATTTGATTGGACCCCTACAAGCTTAGCCAATCACATGCATAGTGCATATCGAGCAACCATGTGTCCCCCTTTCCCCTTTGAGAGAGAGGACTTGATAAATGCATAAACAATTAATTTAATTAGCTAAATTATCATTGGATCCCTTTAGCCAACCAATAGGCTTTAGGCATCTTATGAGGGCAACATGGAGAGGAACTTAACATGTGTCCTTGTTGCTTCTTTAGACTAGGCTTGCCTTGTGTGAGTGTGTGTGTGTTCTCTCTCATGCCCCTACAATTAGGGATCCCTCCCCATGAGTAGGGATGTTAGTTGACTTTTGGAACACCTTAAGCCCCTCAAGCACCTTAGTCATGAAGCACCTTAAGCACTTGAGTCATAAAGCACCTCAAGAACCTTAGTCAGCAAGCACGACAAGCACCTCAAGCTTGGACCGGGTTCCCATCTCAAGCACACCCCTAGCTTGCCTAAGGTCTAAGGACTTTTACACTAACCATTGGAGGTCTTTAATGAAGCTAGCGTTGCTCTTTGACAGACCATCTCTCATTTGGACCCATTAACTTTAGCTCGTGTTGAGATAGATCCATAAGCACATGTCTATATTCCAACTCTTGGTTCCGTTTATTCTCCCACATTAAATGATCAATTTAATATGAGAAAATCATTTGGGTTAGTTAGATATTAGATTTTATGACATGTACTACATCATAAGACTACCCATCACGTATGAATGTCTCAACGTCGACACTGGGATGGCTACGTCCCTCTCACCCATAGGCGAAACTGTGTATCCTGTCATCAACTCGTCAGCCTCTAGAATGAGCATAGTGGAGTTTTGGAGACCATACAAAGTTGTTTGCAGAATTTACATGCAGGGTCTAGTGCGAGCTCGCACGCTTGCCTATCCCTAGAGCCAATATGGTTGCATGTAGATCGATTGAGAGAGCCGGTGGGCATAAGTTGAGAGAGTCTCTCACCTATTTTCTTGTACATACTAGTAGTTTAGCTAGTAGAACTCACTTATCGATGCATCACCTTTAAGTGGGAGATTGTTGGGATAAAGGCATTGTGTCTTTGTCGAGGGCTGGAAGTGTGGTGTCCGACCACCTACTGTATGTACATACACATTCCTTATTCTTCATATAAACAAAGAAGAAGGAGCTCCTCACCACATTCTTGGAAGTTGCTTCACCCACACGGTGTGTCTTCTACTCTTCTCCTCCCTCGCACTCGGCACGCACCGCAGATCGCTTCTGCACCTAGCGCTTTCACAAGTAGCTTTGAGAAATAACATTTGAAAGGACGTGTGAGAAAGACTTTTAATCTCTTCTGAGAGACACATGTCAACAACTAGAATTGAATACCTTCACCCATATGGATACTAAGACCTTTAGTAGGCCTAAAAGTAAATGCAACTTTGCAAAATAGCATTTAAAAGGCTATGATTTTTTTCTATTTAGGAGACTTTTAAGGTCCCCTTATGGACACTTTTCTAACAATGAAAGTTGAACGACCTTCACCCTTTGGGTACTAAGGTCTTTAGCAAGGAGGATATTAAGCGAGCGTCGTGAACCGAGTTTTTTCTCCCCCTCCACCCTTACCACTCACTACCACCATATGTTGCCCATTGCCACCTCTATCACCAGTGGCAAGTGACACCTTTTTTGAGCCGCCACTACCTCTCTTGCTCCTCCACATTGCATTACCAACTTCCAACTCTCTCTCTCTCTCTCTCTCTCTCTCTCTCTCTCTCTCTCTGTTTGTCTGTAATGAGCACCTTCTCCATTTATCCATATCCATGTCTCTTTATACTTTCTTTATGTAACCTCCCTCCCTCCCCACGTCTCTCTCTCTCTCTCTCTCTATTCCTCTTTCCTCTCTCTCTCTCTCTCTCTCTCTCTCTCTCTCTCTCTCTCTCTCTCTCTCTCTCTCTATTCCTCTTTCCTCCCTATCCTCTCTCTCTCTCTCTCTCTCTCTCTCTCTCTCTCTCTCTCTCTCTCTCTCAAATGTACCCCACCTCTCTCATTATTGTGCATCGATGGAGGTGGATATGGAAAGAGCATGAACATTTGACACATCAATTTTTTTTTTTGTATCCTTTCACATTCTATCTGCATGCCTTGCAAAAGTTGATGACTCTAGCAATGTGTGGCACTTATACTCTTAAATTTGTAGTGAGATAAATGTGCATAGTTGTTGTGACTCTTTTCCATTGCCCCAGTGTCCATCTCGCATCGAGGGGAGTGTGAGCCAAGGGAGATTGTTTAGATGGTGTGTATCATAAGCAAGGGGATAGTATCAAGCATATTATAGGGAGTATGATTTCCTTTCTTCTAGCGAGGAACATGGTTTTGTAGTTAGGGCAAATGTGGGTAGTGTAATGTATATATCATAGCACAGTGGATTCCATCGAAGCAAAAATACATTGGAGAGAGAGAGAGAGAGAGAGAGAGAGAGAGAGAGAGAGAGAGAGAGAGAGAGAGAGAGAAGGGGGGTTGGAGAGAGAAAGAAGATGGGGTGGAGAGAGGAGAGGCGGGGAGGGGCGGGGTTGGGAGAGAGATTAGAGAGAGAGAGGAATATAAAGTGAGAAGCTATGACGCCTAGCCAACTGCGGGACTCTTAAAACAAAAAATAAAGTGAGAGGGGGGGGGTAGATTGGAAAATACTAAAATTTGTGAAATTTTTACTGTGTGTGTGTGTGTGTGTGTGTGTGTGTGTGTGTGTGAGAGAGAGAGAGAGAGAGAGAGAGAGAGAGAGAGAGAGAGAGAGAGATGTTTAAATGGGTCAAAACACATTAAACCTTTTTTTTTTACAAGCATCGTGTAGAGGTGTGTGTGTGTGTGTGTGTGTGTGTGAGTGAGTGAGAGAGAGAGAGAGAGAGAGAGAGAGAGAGAGAGAGAGAGAGAGAGAGAGAGAGAGAGAGACTCCTGAAGCAATCAAGCTTGGCAATGAATAACTGAGTGTGTATACAATGGAGGCAAGGGGTTGCTTATATAGCAAACCCATTTGCCCTACCCAAGACTTTGACAAATAAGTAATGTAACATTTAATGGCCTAATAACTTATGTGTAGCGGAAATTAGCATGAACATAGTGGGCATTTCATTAGAATAGATTCCTAATGAGAATTACAAGAGTGCTTGGGTGGAGAGAGCAACAAAAAGCATAACACCTAGTTAGACAGCATCAACAATACTTTCAAAAGAGAGAGAAATTAAGCTATTGACAACAATTGAGGACCGGATTTTCATGGAGCCGGTCCCCCCTCCAAAAGGCTTTGTATTATGGTTTCTCCCATCAAGAGAGACATTGTACAATACAATTCTTTGTGTTCCTTCAAGACTAGCTAGTGCAATGAAGATGGAAACTTCATGCACTAAGCAAAACACTTAACAAACACAAATTGAATTATCCCCGTTCTCATACCCAAGACCTCACACACCTTCGAAGATGGTGAGAGCTAGCAGGGTATGAGAGTAGATTGAGAGGAAGAAGGAGTATCTTACGAGAAAGATGTACATCTCCTCACATAATCACTCATATGTAGCATAGCTTAGCTTAGTAATTAGCTTGGTAGAGGAGATGAGCATGCATTGAAGCTTGGCTCTTGGTTGGATTTGCATCCACATGCCAAGAGAGTGTTGATGTAGGCTTCTATCTCACAAGCTTGGAGTAGGTGATGAGTTCTCCATTAAAGCTTGGGAAGAGATATTCTTCTCTTTCTTCACACATGAGCTTGTGTGAGTGTGTGTGTGATAATGCCTTGCAAAAATCAGCCCCCTCTCTCTCTTGGGCGAGCCCTCTTGCTAATTGCTCTTGCTGAAGCCTCATTGGCCCTCCCCAAGTCAAGCCAATTACAATTAAGCAGCATAAGTGATAGCCTTCTGACATGTGTCCCCCTTTCCCCTTTTGTGAGAGCTTTAGGTAATTAAATAATTAAACTAAACTCTCATCGGACCCCTTTGCCTCCTGGCCAATAGGAATCAGGCAAGCCATGGGGCTCCTGAATGCTCATTGGACCCCTTGGGAGACTGCCCAATAGTCTTCTAGGAGACTTAATTCTCATTGGTTTCTTTTATTAAATGTTTTTAAATTAATTAAACTAGATTTACTCTAGCTTAATTCTCATTGGTCCACTTCAAGGGTCATCCAATAGAAATTGGGCACACCTTGTGGGCATCTTGCCTAGGGAGCTGACATGTGTCCCTCATTCCCTTTGTGTAAAGGGAGCCTGTGTGTGTGTGTGTGTGTGTGTGTGTGTGTGGATTTCTCTCTCATCCCCTACCTTTAGGGCTCGCCCCCTCCCATGTAGGGATGTGCAAAGACTTTTAGGGCACACACAAAGCATCCAATTTTCCCTAGGGTTGACCTTTGGACACAACCTTTGAATTTTGGAACCTTAGCATTTTGGAAGTCTTAATGGGCTGAACCTTAGGGTCTTTTTAGCCCATTGTTGCACATGGCTCTTTTGCAGATGGGCCCCCCTTTGGATCCCTATTTTCCCTTCTTTGGATCCCTAATGTGGCCGGTCTGCTAGCTTAACCAATATTCTAGCTTTTTCTCCCTTGGCCTTCCCCACATTAAATGATCAGTTTAATATGAGAAAATCATTTAGGAGAATTAGATATTGATTATTATGACAAGTAAAATAAATATCTAAAAGCCAAACTAAATAATGGGATCACATTGGGTAGTTCACTTGAGATGCCTCTTTAACACCCTCTCTGCAGCTCATAGTGGACATCAATAGTGAGACCAAGTTGATGAAGAAGCTACCATGGACATCCCAACACCGGTTGGGATACTGGATACACCTCGGTGTTGCTCTCCTCAACTTTGTACCTAAAAGTAATGCCATCTTGAGCATCGGTTGCCTTTGTAGAAACTTTGAACTGAACAAACCTATACAAAAAAAATAAAACCTGAGGGTCTAAGGTTGATTGGTTCAAGAGTCTCTCTCTTTCTCTCTCTCTCTGGTCCCCTCCTGCCCACTACACTCTCTCTCTTTGGCCCCCTTCCACCCAATATTCCTCCTCTCCACCTCGTCGCTCTCCCTTCACTAGATTTTCCCATTGATGATATCACTAATGGGGAGGTCACACACACACACACACACACACACAAATATTACCACTACTATATCATCTCTCCTCCTCTCTCTATGTCCATCGCTAGAGAGAGAGAGAGGGAGGGGCACGGTAAAAGGGGCATCATGAGAGTAGGATCTTTCTAAAGAAAGGGATGGATGGAGAAACAATGAGGAAGGGTGTAGGAGAGGGATGCAGTTAAGCAAGGTGAGAGAGAGAGAGAGAGAGAGAGAGAGAGAGGGGGGGGGGGGGGGGGGGGGGATCATTGAGAGACAAAAAAAAGGGGGGAGGGGGGAATCAGAGAGAGAGAGAGAGAGAGAGAGAGAGAGAGAGAGAGAGAGAGAGAGAGAGAGAATGACACAAGGGAGGGAGCAAATGGGTGAGAGAGAGAGGAAAGAAATAGGTGAGAATGACATGTGGAGGCCAAGGGAGAGAGAGGAAAGAAGTAGGCTAAAATGACACGTGGAGACCAAGGGAGGGAGAGAGTAGCAAAGGTATGTACGTAATGGGCAAAGGACATGGCAGTGATTAAGGGAGTGAATAAAATCAAGGGTGGATATCTATATATATATATATATATATATATATATATATAGAGAGAGAGAGAGAGAGAGAGAGAGATAGATAGATTTCATTATCGTCCTCGGAGGTCAAATATGACCCATGGGACCAAGAAAACGTACACGGTTGTGCCTCTTTACTAGAGGAGTACATGGAGAATTATGACTAAAGTGGATACAACAAAATTTTGACACATGTCACTTAGGAGAGGGAAAAGGAAAAGGTGGCTTGGGAGTTTTTGGAGCTCGAAATTCCTCAATGATGGCCTTGCCGCCTCGGTAGACGGCCCATTTTCCGATTGCTCGTGCTTCACGAACCTTTTGGAGTTCTTGTTTCTTAACTTTGAGTTGGGCGGGTGTCAATGCCTCGCTTATCCAAATTTTTGTGCCCTTGAGAAGTCGTGCTTGTTGTAGAAGTGCTCTACGTGCCTCTTTAGCCTTGAAGACCAAGATGCCTTGGTTGGTGCGCTTGTCGTGGTGAACCTTGTCAATTGTGTTGGGGTCGAACTCCGTTGGGTGGATGGCTTGGTTAAGCTTCACTAGAGTTGATGTGTAGTCATCACTCTCCCCCCACCAAGTAGATGGCAAGCCACCGATTCGAACGGATAGTGCTAGTCCTTCCCGTCGGCGACGTTCTTGCATGCACTCTTCTACTTTGGAGGAGACCGTGATGGTTGCTTCTTGAACTTGGGTGACAAGGTTGGCCATGGTTGCGGTTAGGGTGTGTTCGACCTCCTTTGCTTTGGCGAGAAGGTGCTCACTATCGTCTTGCTTTTGGGACTCCAAGGAGGAGAGACGTGTCTCAAGGGCTGCAAGACACACCTTGAGTTCTGCATTCTCGTCCTTGAGCTCTCGAATTTGAGATTGGAGACGGTCCATTGGATCCACCCGTGGGGTGGGCACAAAAAGACGGGTCCGTTTGATTGGGGAGAGAGAACCCTCGCGTTGCATCGCAGATTTGCAGGTGGGAGAAGTTTCTTCTTACTCAAGTCTCTTCCGGTTTCCTCCCACTTGAGGCTCTGAGTTTCTCGTGGGAAGGGTCAGATTTGCTTATTTGAGTCTCTTTCGGTTTCCTCGCTGTCGAGGCTCTGCGTGGGAAGGGTCGCCTGTAGTTAGGGCTCAATATTGATTGTGTTGACAGAGTTCAGTCGGGCAGGGGCACTCATTAGTCGGGCAGGACGAACTCGGGTTGAGTCGGAGCAGGAGCCGCGGGTTGAGGCCTGTCGAGCAGGTATTCTGTTGGACGTGGGAGGCGGGGCGGAGCTATGGCTGTAAAAGGCTCTCCCGCAGGGCTGCCCCTCGCCCTAGGGAGGCCTGCGACAGAGAGGGAGAAGAGAGTTGGGCTAGGGAGGCCTGCGAGAGAGAGAGAGAGAGAGAGAGAGAGAGAGAGAGAGAGAGAGAGAGAGAGAGAGAGAGAGAGAGAGAGAGAGAGAGAGAGAGAGAGAGAGAGAGAGAGAGAGAGAGAGAGAGAGAGAGAGGTTAGTGAGAAAGAGGTGTGGAGGCAAGGAGAGGGAGAGAGAGCACGAGAGTGGAGAACAAAGGATAGGAGGGATGAGAGGGGATAGATAGAGGTGGTGAAAGAGGAGAGGGTGGCTTAAGTAGTCAACGAGGGTGGCAATAGTGGTAGCCAAGGAGGTGGTGAAGGAGGAGAGGTGGAGGATAGGGGGTGGTAGCTTTGGTGGTCAACGAGAGGCTGGCAATGGTGGTGCATTGGTGGCCCCCTCTCCCAAAACAAAATCTCGCTTCAAAGCTCGCTCCATATCTTGACTCCCTTTAGCAAGCCAAAAGTTATAGGGAGTCAAGCCAAAAGTCTATATCTGATTCAAATGTTCTATTTCTTGGGATGAAGTATGAATTGATGTCTGCGGCAAGGCGGGTGCATGTAGTGGCGAGTTGAGTTTGTGGCTACTTTGGGGAAAGGGCTTTGTGCTTGAGGGACTGGGGTAGCCTTGGGAGGAAGGCCCGAGCAACACCGCCCACGGCTCGTGTCTTACTCTCACCCCCCCCCCCCCCCCCCCCCCCCCCCCCTCCTCATTTTTTGCAGATCGAGAGTGGCGCGGCCTCCCTCCCCTCTCTTGTGGGGTAGCTTCGCTGCCGGGAGGTACTGTGTGGGAGGATTTTTTGTGGCTTTTGGCAAGGTATTGACAAGTGGAAGTTGTCCTCCCCCCTTGGTGGCAGTGATCGACACAGACTTGATCATCGTGATGGCGTGTGGCTCCCCTTGACAGCCTGGAAGTGGCAGTGGTTCGTGTCCTACAAGAGTTGGGTAGTGGCCTGCTAAAGGTGGTTCTGGTTTCCTTTTCTCGGACTGCATGTGGGCAATGAGGTCTCCTTTTTGTGGGTGGAGCTCGAGGCTCCTTTCTTGGTGCAGTATGCTTCCTTCCGTTTGGTCTCTGTTTTGCGGATTGTAATGGGTATCTCTGAGTCAGTGATGAGAGTGGTTCAGAGATGGTGGCAGCCAATATGATTTGCTCGGCTTTATGATCTTCAGTACTGGGTTTCCTCGGCTTCCATGTAAAAAGCCTGGGTTTGAACTAACACTTTGTATTGGGTTTTCTCTGTCTTCCTTGTAAAAATCTAGGGTATGGGCTAATAGTAGGTGTTGATAGATTGTGGATGGTTGATGCCCTGGCTCGTTATGAGGAGGGCTATGTTATGTAATTCTTTTGGTTTGATTATATATATATCACTCACATTATGTGAGTTCTGGATTGAAAAAAGAAAAGACATAGGGTCCTTGTAAATGAGCAATTACTATCCATGACTCCCTCTCATGTCTTTAGCTCCAAACGTAAATGTCTATATTTCTTAGTATGCAACCATGCACAAAAGAAATTGTCGTTTTGAGCAAAATGTGAAGGGCATTGTGTTAATGTGCACATGAATGTGCCAGCAAGTGGGTCCTACTAGCTGAACTATTATTATATACAAGTAAATATATAGGCAAGAGACTCCTTTAGCCTAGATCCACTGGCTCGCTCACTCGATCTGCATGCAGACATATTGGATTTAGTAATAGGCAAGTATGTACATCCATGCTAGAACTTGCATGCAAATCTCACTAACATCCTTATATAATTTGCATAGCTCCACAATGCATCATGCTAGTGTCACTCATTGTATGATTGACAATACTTCTTGTGAAAATGCTCCCACTTCAGCTAGGCCAAGCCTCAACACTAGTAGGTCATACATGAGATGCTCAAATGCTAATGAAATTTGTGCAATCTTGACTATACTAGCATCCTCACCACTCTTTGCATATACTAATCATCAGGACTACTTATCATATATGGATGTGTCATCATCGATGTTGGAATGGTTACATCCATGTCTTTCATAGGAAAAACTAGGAGTCCTAACATCACCTCATCAACCTCTAGCATAAGAATATTAAAGAACTCTATCTTGTCCATCTTTATCTGTGTCTCTATGGAGCAAACCCACTCTACCTTTGTTTGCATAGACTTCTATGGCACCTGCTATATCTCACTAGAGCATTGCCACTCTACCTTTCCCTCTATAGAGTCTAGATCCATGTATTGCATAACTAAATCCTTTGCCTCCTGTGCATACTAGAGCTTACTAAAAAATGAGACACATCTCATCTCTCGCTCATCACATTTTAGCAGCAAAATCAAGACTATGTCATCTTGTATCTCAGATATACCAAGTCCCTTTGGAATCTCCTTACAATCACTAGTGATTTGCAATGCATCTAGAAAGACTACTCTCTAAGCTATATGTGAAATCCACGGTTTGCTAATTTTCTCATTGAGATCAAGCTTTGTCTAGTGATTTGCAATGCATTTGCAAAGATTGCTCTCTAAGTAGTATTTGACACCCACGGCCTACAAAGTGTCTCACTGAGATAAAAAATCATCTCAGTTTAGGAACATAATGCAAATCTTGGTGTATATGATGCACCATTAGGCAATGCGATGCTAGGAAATAGGATGTAGCTAAGTAGATGAATGATTAGTTTACTTAATGGAGAGAGAATTTTCACATATGAGAGATTATAGAGTATAGAGTAGAGAGAGAGAGAGAGAGAGAGAGAGAGAGATCACACATGTCGTATATGTGGTTCACCCAATGTGGGCTACATCCACGAGAAAGCAGCCACTCAATAGCTTTAGTACTTCAAACAAGAAGTAAGTTACAAAGGGATTATACCTTTTGGAGCTCTCACCTTGCTTCACTCTCACCATCTCACATCAACTTCACAATGCACCACAATGCTTCACAATCCATTTTTGTGTGTAGAGAGGCCTCTTTTTATAGGCCAAAAGGACTGCCCTCTCTCATGAGAGGCAGCCCTGTGTAGCTGCCCTTGTGTTGACAAGTCCAAATTGGATCGTTCAATCCGCCCATTTGTGGCCGCCCTTGAGAAGACAAGTCCACCTTTGAAATCGGCCACTGGCCACCAGCCCACTGACTTTCGACCACCAGCCAATCAGCAAAGCGATCGACCGCTCCGACCACTTTCCAGCTGCCGTCCAGGCATAATATTCCGGCAAAGCCAGTCTGGAGCTTTGCTCGAGACTGGCCGTGAAAATTTTGGTTTTTGACGAGTGATTTTTCTTCACGCACGATGGATTCTCCTCATAACAGAGGCCTTACAAGTGTGCATTTTTAATACAAAAAATTACAAGGAATAAATCAGGCTCCATACTTAATAATATCCCACTTGGGGACTATTCTCCACACCAAACCTGTGACTGCTTTCCATCCTGGATTCTTAACCTTGAATGCCAATTGAAGATGAGCAGAAGCTCAACTTCTCCTTGTTGACCACCTTTGTAAACATGGCTGCAGGATTTTCATTTCTATACACCTTTCCTAGCTTTAGTTGTCCCTCTTTCAAAGGTGTGCCTATGAAGTGATGTCTCACCTCAATGTGCTTTGTCCTTGAATGAAAGGCTGAGTTCTTTGAAAGATGGGCTCATTGTACAAGACACAATTGTCTTGCCTGAATCCAAGCTCTTTTAAGAATTTGTGAAGCCACATAATTTCTTTACTTGCCTCTGTCATTGCTACATACTCTGCTTCCGTGGTAGAAAGTGAGACCACTTTCTTCAGCTTCAAGCCAAAATTACTGTTGTGCCTCCAACCATGAAGACATAGCAAGTAGTGCTCCTTTGAGTATCTTTGTCACCTGCCATATCTACATCAGCATACCCTTGAAGAAAAATATATGTTCCTCCAAAATACAAAGCATTTTTTGTTGTCCCTTTCATATACCTAAGTATCCACTTCACAAGTCGTCAATGCTCTTTACCTAGGTTGTCGATGAACCTACTTACAACTCCCACTGCATGTGAAATGTCTGGCCTTGTCTAGACCATAGCATACATAAGAGAACCTGCCGCTACAACATATAGAACTTTAGACATATAGGCTATCTCCTCTTGTGTCTTTGGATTTTGGACACATATCCTTGGTTAGTTTAAAGTGACCAACCAAAGGTGCAGAAACCATTTTTGCATTTTGCATTGCAAACCTTTCTAGTATCTTCTTGATGTAATCCTCTTGAGATAGCTTTATTGTCTTCTTCATCCTATCCATTGATATCTTCATACCAAGTATCCTCTTTGCAGTACCTAAATCTTTCAATGAAAAAGATTTAGACATGTCCTCTTCTAGGTCTTTGATGTCTTGCATGTTAGCACTTGCAATTAGCATGTCATCAACATACAACATTAGGATGATGAACTTTCCATCTCCCCAATTATTTGTGTAGATGCACTGATCTGAGTTCCATGTTCTGAATCCATGATCCAACATCCATCTATCGAACTTTAAGTACCACTATCTTAATGCTTGCTTTAAACCATACAAGCTTTTCTTTAATTTGCAAACCATTTTCTCCTTACCTTTTACTTCATACCCCTTTGGTTGAAGCATGTAAATCTCCTCCTCTAAGTCACGATGAGAGAATGCCATATTTACATCTATTTGCTCAAGATTTAAATCATGAGCAGCCACAAGGCTTAAGACAAGCCTAATTGAGTTCATTTTTACAACAGAAGAAACTATGTCATTGTAGTCAATACCTTTTTTTTTAGAAAACCCTTTTACCACAAGCCTAAACTTGTATCTTTTCTTCCCACCTTCTTCTTCCTTCAACTTGTATACTCATTTGTTCTAAAATGTCCACTTACCTTTAGGCAACTCAACCAAATCACATGTTTGGTTGCGATGTAATGAGTCCATCTCCACTTGCATGCTCTTTATCCATTCTTCTTTGGATTCTTGCTGCATAGCTGGCTCGTATGATTCGGGCTCTCCAAATCTGAGATCAAGAGATTGTTGAAGGAAGGAATAAAACTTTCTAGAGATCTACTTGCTCTTGTAGATCTTTGGGGAATAGGTTGAGGCTCCTCATTTGGTTGACGTTGTTGTATGTTGTCACCGTTTGCATTCCTTGAGTCTTCACCGTCCTCAAGCTCCATGTACTCATCACCTATTTCTTTTGTTTGTTTTCTTTCCAAGTAGGTCTTTGTACATATTTTTTTTGTTAAAATATACATCCCTACTCCTAAAGATTTTACCATCTTCAAGATTCCATAGGCGATATTCAAAGTCACCTTCTCCATAGCCGATGAAGAAACACTTTTTGAACTTTGCATCTAGCTTTGACCTTATGCTTCTATCTATGTGCATGAAAGCCTCACACCCAAACACTTTGAGGAATGAATAGTTCACCAGTTTACCTGTCCATGCCTCCTCTGAAACTCTCCATCCAATGTCCTTGAGGGTGACCGGTTGATTAAGTACACAGACGTACTTACTGCTTCTGCCCAAAACTCAATCGATAGGCCTACATGTAGCCGCATGCTTCGTGCTCGCTCCATGATTGTCCTCTTTATCCTTTCCAAAATTATAAGACCTAGGAGAATGTGATGCCGGATCCACCACCCTATCATATGGATCCCCAATCCACATTGGTCCAGTCCGAGCCCCTGGATTAGGTCCTTGACCCCCTAAGCTTAGGATCCTTGTCCTGACATTACTCCCCCCTTGGAGAAGTGTTTTCGTCCTCGAAAACACAAGTGGTAGTATCTTCATAAGAACACTGATGTTTTCCGTGTTGGCATCCCATACGCGAGCCAACGTATACTTGATGTAGTGAGGAGGTTCAATGAAACCAAGAGCAACATCTTGATTTTCAACATTGTTGTCCTTTTGCAAGCACTTGGGTCTAAATGGTAACTCCATTTATAGCTCACTTGATTACTGTAAAGGAGTAAACACAACTAAGAGTTGTTCAAAGGCATAACCAGTTTTAAGATCTTCTGAAGGTAATGGAATAATGCAAGAAATCCTTGGTGCAACTTTCCATGAAGTTGTGAGCCAGATTCCCAACTCGCGTGAGTATCTTAAAAATCTCATAACTACTAAGAAGTAGAATAGGGTGTGTCCTTATGTCAGACTTCTGAACATTTTGGAACACCTAGAACTACATGTTCACCCCTAATGAAGGTTATCTGCCAACATACTTTGTCAGCAGACCTATTAAGTCCTTGACTTATGAAACTATGGAAACGGTATCCAACCCCACCACAACAGGTGTTCGAAGTTGAAAACCTTACGTAAGCAAATTCTAGAATAGGGAGAGAATCGCCCATTCAAAATGTGTTGTGCTAATGTATGCTCGTAGCAGATCCTTTAGCAAAAAGTAGCAGCAGTAAGAGTGAGGTGCTTTTCCCCAACCACTTATAGACAATCTTCCATGACTGATGATAAACTAGGACTCAACCATTGATTATCCAGCCATATATTTGATATGGAGTGGAGACAACCAACTAGGTTGAAAGTGGGTTGAACTAGATCATAGAGTTTAGACCATCCAACCACAGATACCCATCCTGAGCCAATACCTTGTATGGCAGGGTGTAAACTCATACTAAATCTACAAGAGAGATTGCAGGGGTGCAGAAGAATAAAATCCATGAATTCGCATGCCGCTCCAAATAAATTTGTGTTAAACATAAGGGCCCACAACACCTAGTGTGCATGCATTTAACACAAACACATCCAAGCGACAATTCCATGACGAGACTTTCCACGGTTCGCACGGAAAAGCCTCACAACAAAAGTTGGACCATAACAGAATGTGACAACCCAGTCACACCTAGGTACCAATCATGAGACATTCTCATGAATATAGCATACTTGGCTATATGTAGAAACAACCCTCTGTCAAGGTGGTTTCACATCACTTGTAATCGGAACAAGTCTGTACTTAGTACCTGACAATTTCTGGCCACTGAAATTGTTCCTGATACGATGCGCTCCAAATGGTCTAATAAACGGATGCAACCAGCACGTAGGGACCTTGTTGTGAGACATCATTAGGAATTTGGTGCCAGTGTCAGTCCCAGAGACTCATATTATCCACATGTGGAATATGTCTCAGATAAGGATGTCTATAAAAAGAACATCCTGCAAGTACGAGATGCACTTGTGTGTGGAGATAACTACAAACACTCTGCGACGCGAGTGAGAGGGACCCTCATTATCATTCCTCTACATTGGCTAAACTGAACTCCTTGAGTTCCTAGACCATGTTGTATCCCATGTGACAACATGTGCCAAATCGAACCCGACAAGTGGGTTCATAACAGCATAATGTATATTGGACACTACGGCCCAAAATACTTTGTTCCGACATTCCCTTGGCATGGCTCAAAAATATTCAAGCAGATTTATACGACTTGAAGAAACGAAGCAAAGCATACTAAAAAATGGAGTAACACCAAATCAATGGATGCTACCTAGAGATTTGAACTTAATGGTCACTTACCCGTATTCAAATATAGAGGAGCACGTCGCCCACCTGAGAACAAAGCAAGCAACATTGCACTGGAAACCCTGGGTGTTGCCTTCACAACTCAAACCCATTGGTTAGCATCTACGTAGTCCAACCCCTTCGTAAGACCCTTTGTAGAAATTGCTCAACGAGCAGGTCACGATAACCAACAGAGTCAACTGTGTAAAGAATGATTGGAATCAAGTCCAAAAGTTAAATTTATCCGCTACTGTATGGTAGTTTATTGCAGACTTCTTTCCTTGAAAATATAACGAGAATAGATCAAAGTAAATCACCTGTTGGGTTTTACCCCAAAACTGTGTTGCCATAGACACTAGTATTGCTCTAGAGAGAGCAAGAGATCTACACAAGGGAGATGACGAGCTCTTATGGACAACCATGCTGTCTCTACTGATTGCTGCATCTATACTCCGTGGTAGAGATCAACTGATGTGGTTTAAGATTATCAGAAACTCAATTCGAGCGTCACACTAAAAACATATAGTGCTTACAGAACACCCAAAAGATCTATAATGGCAAGACTCTTGCTTGGCCATTAACATCAATGGGAACTCCATGGGATGGATCTGTTCAAGGTGGAGAACAATCTCCCAAGAAATACCAGCATTGGGTCTTACCCTAGGTCTGACAATGGCTCTTAGCCTGTGTGGCTCATAGCCCTTATGCCAATAACAAATTATTGTTCAATCGAGAAACCGATGAAGGTTGCCTCTCATGAGAGAGGGCAACCCTTTTGGCCTATAAAAAGAGGCCTCTTCTATACACAAAAATGGATTGTGAAGCATTGTGGTGCATTGTGAAGTTTATGCGAGGTGGTGAGAGTGAAGCAAGGTGAGAGCTCCAAAAGGGTATAATCCCTTTGTAACTTACTTCTTGTTTGAAGTACTAAAGCCATTGAGTGGCTGATTTCCCGTGGACGTAGCCCACATTGGGTGAACCACATAAATCATGTGTGATCTTTCTCTCTCTTTACTCTATAATCCCTGTGTGTGAAAATTATCTCTCTCCATTAACTAATATACTCATTCATCTACTTAGCTACATCCTATTTCCTAACAATTGGTATCAGAGCAAGGTTTGCTCGTAGCTAAAGTATCTCAAGGAAAGGATTCTTTGAATTGAGTGGGAGCAATTGCAAAAAAAGGGAAGCTCAAGATCGAGAAGTTTAATGGCAAAAACTACCAACATTGGAAGATGTAGATTGAAGACTATCTCTACCAGAAGGACCTTTATTTGCCACTAGGCGGTCTTGCAAAGAAGCCCACAACGATGGTAGATGAAGCATGGATTGTCCTTGACAAAAAGGCACTGGGAATAATCCGGTTAAGCTTGGCATCAATGATGGATTTCAATGTTTTGGAGATAAAGACCACGAAGGACTTGATGAAGTCACTTGACGGCCTCTCCAAAAAACCATCGGCATCCAATTAGGTATTTCTCATGAAGCACTTGTTCAATCTAAAGATGGCAGAGAATGGTTCACGTGCAGAACACCTAAATGACTTTAACACCAACATAAGTCCACTTTGATCGGTGAAAATAAAGTTCAATGACAAAGTGCGAGCTCTCCTTATACTATCATCTCTATCGGATAGTTGGAACAGCCTTGTGATGGTTGTAAGTAATTCTATCTCTGGCACAAATACTCTTAAGTTTGATGATGTTGTGGGTGTTCTCCTAAGCGAGGAAATCTAAAGGAGAAGCATAAGAAGTGCTGCACTATTATTGGAAACAAGAGGAAGGCCTAAGGAGAGGTTCAAAAACCAAAAGGGTCGTGATCGCTTAGGGTGGAGCAAGTCAGGCACAAAGTCAATTCTTGAATGTTGGAACTGTGGCAAGAAGGGCCACGTCAAGAAGGATTGCTGGTCTAAGAAGAAGAAGGAGTCGGAGTCTCAAGACAACATGCCAACATCGGAGGCCAATGTGGTAGGTAAAGTAGAGAAAGATGCTCGAATTCTCTCATTAGACAATGTATCTAATTCTTGGATAGTAGATTCTGGGGCTTCATTTCATGCGACACCACACAAGCAACATTTTCAAGATTACGCCAAAGGTAATTTTGGGTATGTATACTTGTAAGATGATGAAGCTTGTGAAATTGTCGGCAAAGGTACAGTTTGTGTCAAAACTGCTAACGAAAATGAATGGAAGCTTAAAGATGTTAGGCATGTTCCTTCTCTAAGTACATCATCACTTGGTGGCTCATTGTACTATGTAACATTCATAGATGATGCAACTAGGTAAACATGGGTTTATATAATAAAGAATAAATCCGATGGTGGAAAGCCTTTGTGGAGAATGAAACATGTACCATGGTTAAATGCCTCAGATCTGACAATGAAGGCAAATATTGTAGCCAAGATTTTGAAAGCTTTTGTGCTAGCAATGGCATTCAGAGACAAAAGACAACCCCAAGGAAAACTCAACAAAATGGGATTTTTGTCAGAACAAGGATCCTAAGCCTAGGGGTCAGGGACCTGAGCCAAGGGCTCGGACTAGACCAGTGTGTACTAGGGATCCATATGATGGCTAAGGCTAGGAGCCGGTCTATACATAGGGTGGTAGGGCGGTGGATCCGGCATCACAGTCTCCTAGGTCTTATATTGGTATCAGAGCAAGGTGGAGAGGAAGAAGAAGGGTGGAGCCATGGCAGAGGAGAAGGCATGGATCTCTCTCTCTCTCTCTCTCTCTCTCTCTCTCTCTCTCTCTCTCTCTCTCTCTCTCTCTCTCTCTCTCTCTCTCTCTCTCTCTCTCTCTTCATGGAGGAAAGCCAAGAGAGGTGCTGGAAGGTCGTGGAGCAAAACAATTTGATTTCATGGGCATGCAAGAAATTGCATGCCGCTCGAGGAAGAGGAAGGAACATGCAAGGAAGGGGATGAAGCCATGTCGAGAATCTCGCTTAGCAGCCAGCCGCGGGCAGGCGCCCTTGGAGCGGGTAAGGACGATTTTTGAGTAGAGTTAAATCCCGCCAGGTTAGCCTCGCAAGGATCTCATGGGCCTGCTGAAGAAACTTCGTCAAAGTACCGAAGCATGGCAAGCCCCGCTGCCCCATAGTGCGTTGTCTCCTTTGTTTCGGCATCACGCAACAGAGCCATCGCTCCGACAGGAAAAATTAACGTTTTTTCTTTTTTAGTATGGTTGGACTTCACATTTTTCCACCCCTTGGACATTACAAGGAGGGGTTCCCTCCACTCAATTTGCAGCAGCAGTAGCTCTTTGAAATCATCAATCGGTAGTAATCTCCTCAAAATCAGCACCCAAGGTTGCATACACTGCCATGCAACGGACTATGCAAGGTGTCCAAGGTTGGCACAATTTGGGATCCATGCCAGGTGAGGCTTCATGCCATTCGACTTTCAAGTGATCAAACACACGAAGGCAACCCTGCAAACTGCTATCAGCAAAGGCATCACCCTAAGATGGCAGGCAAGGATTTTTGTCAAGTACTCCAACACGGTTGGATTATCACGTTTGCGCTTTCACGTTCTTGTAGTTTTCATAGCTTTGTGTGTGCAATTTTATTGCACAACATGTCATTATGTTAATCTTGGATATGTTTCCATGAGAGACTACCTATGGGTCAAGTATGACCATGGTCAGTACATTACGTCCACTTCAGCTGGTCGTTACCACCATTTGGCCCAAGGAGCAAGGCTCCACCAAAGAAAACCCATACAAGGGTTGTAATGGCTTCCACGAGGCAACATTGCCTCGCAATACAATTAACTCAGGCATGGCCTGTACTGTATACGGTAGTGGTAATTGGCAAGGCCGATCGGATCGTTCACAGACACTCATGGCCACAGTTTGTGTAACCCAACTCGAACATTGAATTGATCACAAGTTTCCAATTTGCTTGCAAGCAAGGCCCTTGGCAGCAAGAAGTAGATCATCTATTGCACCAAGAGACAGTGTCTGGAAAATCATTTCTCAGTTTTCTTTTTGCTTGCAACTCATTCGATTTTGGGGTGAGAAAGATTCGTCGGTAGGTGTACTTAATGAGGTACGCAGTTGTTGTTTGTTTATTGCACATATGCTTGATCACTATGGTATGCAATGGGCGTCTATGATTGATCATGGATATCATCCATAGTCTCAAGTACATACGAGATGCACATACTTTGCACATATAATTTTGTTTTTCCAGCAGATCTACAAGTAGACAAGGTCTATTTTTTGTTGTGAATGATCGACATGGTCGACTTTCTTTGCTATGGCACCTGTCGCTCATAAGAGATTGTTGGCAATGAGGCCATAAGTAGTTATATGAAGCAAAGCTTCCATTTCTGCATCTTGCATTGAAACTCCCCATGTTTGACTTATGCTATGAGCATACATACTTGGAGGAATTTTTCATTTTGTCTGCATGTTATTTCATTACATGCAATGACTGTGTATATGATATACGTGACAACTCTCTCTCACGCAGTAGTTATGGCTATGAGCCATCTTCCAGTGAGTTGTCCTTCAGAATCTCGGGCCAACTGGTTAACAGAACCGACCAGGTTAGCCAATTTTACGTTCTTTTTATTTTTCCATGTTTACATCTTTGCTTGGAAACTATTGCTTTTGTGCAAAGCAATGTGGTTTGACAATTTTACATGAAGCATGGCTTCTCCCTTGTGCCAAGGTACTGCCCAATGACTTGGCATCAAGGGCAGTGGCACACAAGTTTGAAAAAACTGGCAAAATAGGGATTATCACCTTACCAAATCCCTACCAGTTTAGACTGAGCAAGGCACTGCTGGTTTTGGTTCTCACATTTGAGGCCATCACTTTTGCCAAGGGCTTAAAATTATGTACGCACGGCATGCTAGCTAGGTGGATTCAATTCTACCGCCTCATGAAACATGCTTCCGCTATAACACCAGACACTTTCTCAAGTACAAGATAAGTTTTGGATTGTTTAACATGCTTGTTGGTTGCTGTCAACACACAACAACACTAAAAGGAACCTAGAATTTGGACTTCATTCCTAGGCAAAGTGCTATTGCTAAGTCACTCTCATACAATCAAGACCCCTGCACGGTAAGTAGGTCAAGATGTGTTTGTGTTTTTTACCCTCTCTTAGTGAGAGAGTCATACCAAAAAACTATGGAATGCTTATAAATTAAGCTACAAGTGAGGCATAAGATGCGTAACACACAGATTGAGCACATACTCTAGAAATTTAAGGAAAGTTCCGTAGCCCAACATGCTCTTCTTATCTCTCTTTTTTTCTCTAAGAATAATGAAAACTTCCTAACAAGCTTTTGATACATGTTTTGCTCGTTAGTCAGCCTGAGCCAAGGTGCTCGGACTCTCAGGGTAAGAAAACTGTGGAATGCTTATAGGATAAGCTAGAAGTCAGGCATAAGATGCGTAACACACAGATTGGGCACATACTCTAGAAATTTAAGGAAAGTTCCTCAGCCCAACATGCTCTTCTTATCTCTCTTTTTTCTCTCTAAGAATAATGAAAACTTTCTAAGAAGCTTTTGATACATGTTTTGCTCATGAGTTAGCCTCAGCCAAGGTGCTCGGACTCTCAGCTAGTAAGTGGCCAAGACGCCACTACATATAAATAAAAAGAAGAAGAAGAAGAAGAAGAGAATAGAAAGTAATTTTTAAACATGGTAGGAACAATCCCAAGAGACCTCAAAAGGGGGTGCTAGAGAGATGAGAGAGAGAGAGAGAACAATCCCAAGTTCCAAGAGACTTCCAACAATTCTTGAACTTGATTATTCCACACACACACACACACACAGCGAGCAAGAGAGAGAAGTACATCTTCAAGAGGTAGTTTCCCTTGTTGTCCTCGGGTCAAAACTCTTCATTGCCTAGATTTCATATCACCAAATTAGACACTTTTGTCCACCTCAAGAATACAAAACCTTCTAAAGCATAGGCATTGCTTTGTAAATCTAGAGTATACTCTATAGGATGTGCACCCGAGGATGTATCTTGTAGATATGTAGGTCTATCACATGCGCTTGACAGGGGGGTATACTATAGTTCATATGAGTTACAAACTTAGAGGAGGAATAGTTTAATTCAATTTTCAAAAAAAGCTACTAATTTATGAAGAAAGAGGGGTAGTTTTATTCCAATTTTCTAATGCGTAAAGGGTACTAATTTATGAAGAAAGAGGGGTAGTTTTATTCCAATTTTCTAATGCATAAAGGGAATTTTTATTAGGCTTTGATCGCTCGTTATATAGAGCATTTTGTAGGTAAATTGTATCTTTATATTGCTCCTAATATTCATCATTGTATGCTACTAGCTTTGAATCCTTCATCCATGACAATTCTTTTGACTTTTATAGTTGTTTGCGACCCCATCTAGCCCTTGGCTAGTTGGAGGTGAGATGTTTGACCAATTAGTAGCAACTTGGACCATTAAAATACTAACAAGCTCCATGAGCACAGTGACACTTGTATGAATTGATGCTAAATTAGTCTCAATTTCCCGTGTTCGTCATAAAAGTGTGTTGAAATGGTGTATATCAACAAAACCATGACTATTTGCTATATTTTTGTTCTCATCTAATTCTCATCTAGTGGTGGAGGAGTTTTGAAATCAAACATGTTATCATTTGGAATAGTGTGTTCCGACATCATCACAAAAAGAAGTTGAATCTAGGTAGATATAGAAACAAGTTTACTTATTTTCTTACCTTACTATCGGCTTTAAAAGCAATTTTCCCTCCTTGGCACTTCCTCTACCTAGGTTTTTCCAAACTTGGTCAAAGACTTCTTTTTGGTAAAAAAGTTTGGACAAGACCTTGTCTTGCTTGACTTCAATCAAATAGCACTGTTTGAACATTGATTGTGTACCTACCAACTCAAACACTCAAAACATAGTTCTCAACCTAGATTCCTCAAATTTCCAATGAATACAAGCACTCTTGAGAGCTTGTAGTAGACCTTGAAAAAGAACTCTTCAAAAAGGTTGTTGTTTCTGCTTTCCCCTTGATTCAATTATAGATTACTTTGGCCCACTTAGCTCTCTATAATATTTTTAAAAATTAGTTTAAAAAAGACTTTTATATCAAAATCAACCCGTTATTCGAGAGCACGCGATGGTCAGAATGTAGCGAGGCTCTTAAGGAGATATGTCAGATCCAAAAAGGTAGCAAAAAGAAGTTTTTCTCGTAAAAATTCAATGTTCTTCTCGTGAATTCTAGGGGGTGGCTTGTGGTGGACCGCCACATGGCACATAATAATCCCACATGGGATGCATGGAATTGGAGGTCCGCAATATATATATAAGACTGAAACACTTCAAAGAGTAACCAAAATGGGAGAGAGGGACCGCCAATGGAGGTCTTCCCTCCCCCTCTCGCGTGCGTGGTCTGTGGGTGCTACTTGTGGCATCAGGCAGCGTACCACGGTGGCTGGTTGGTGTCTGTTGGCAGAAGCAATGGTTGTCGGTTGTTGTTGATTGTGCATTGAGTCACTCTGGTAGTGGCCTTTAGAGCCAGATCACAAGGGGTGAGATAGTGTAGTTATGTGGGTTGAAGGAGTCAAGACGAGCCATGATGGTGCGTATGTGTTGTGTGGTGATCTTATCAAACGTATGTGCATTGAAGTGTCTGCAAAAGGCGTCTCACTAGTGTAATTTTTATATTTTGAACATGTTTTTGTGAGGACATGGGTGTTGTGAATGCCCTGAGCTGTAAAGAGGTAGTTTGTGTGTGTTTCATGTGTGTTCCCCATCCCCCCTCTCTATCTTCTGGTGCCCCCTTGGAGGAGGTGTTTTGATTTCTCCTCGATTGACAAGGAGGTGTGGTTTTTGTATTGGTAAGCATGGTGACGCAAAGCTATGGACCAATTTTCACCGGTGAGGAGAATCCAAACAAGTGGATGGAAGATTTTGAGTTGTACATGCTATCATTGCATGTCCCTAACTAGGATAGCAAGATGCAAAAAAAAATATTAGTAATGCATGTCAAAGCTTAAGTGTGGTTTGAAGCATTGGAAGGCGAGCCGAGGGATGCATGGCTGGCTCTATGGATGCATTTCTACATTATTTTTGCAAGGAGGGATATCCTAGTCGAGATGGATGCGAAGCTAAAGGCTCTTAAACAAGATGTAAGTGAATATTTTAATCTGTTTCTTGATCTTTTTGAAGCATGTTGGCAAAATTGGCGACAACCATGTAGTTGGCTAATGGTGAGTACTTCAATTTGGATAAAATCATGGCATGCTTGCATCCCTAGGTGCAAGAAAAGGTGGACTTGAAAGCCTCAAAAATCACAATGGTGCAATCGAAATTGCACGGTCCAAGAGTAGAAAGATTAAGAAGAAGATCAAATAGGGCATGCTAGGCTACAAGATAGTGGTTCTTTTCTCAACCGTAGAGTCCTTGTGATATCGTCTAGGATGAGAATCAAGAAAATAATTGTGTGGTAGGCGTTCCACAGTATTGGGTATGCACAACCCAGGATTTGTACGAGAAAATGCAAGAGTTGCGGTTAAGTGTGATGGACAGGGGACAACCAAAGGAGGAAGAAGTAGGGCTAGTGTTATAGCTATGGAGAACAAGGCCATTATGCTCCAAATTTCCCACATATTCCTAGGTATGTATCCACTATCTAGCAGGGAAAGAGGGCAAGGACAGTTTAATGGTTAGAGAGAGCAACCAGTTGAGAACCCTATACCGTCATCTCTGCACCACTATCAAAGTACCACATATGAGAATCTCTAGCAAGTGACATACATGCATCATGGATAGAGAACTGTGCACTAAACGCCCATTCTGCATCTACATCAACATCACAAAGACTCTACAATAGCTGCATTTGTAGTGGAGCAAGCCTCTTTCTTCTTAGCCTCTTTTGCCTTCAATTTCGGACACTCCTTGATCAAGTGATCATTAGATTTAGAATAATGGCAATGCATATTTTTCTTGCCTTTTTCATCAAAAAATTCTAAACGAAGTGCTGCTAGCAGAAGCATTAGAAACAGATGATTTATTACTTGCAAAAGAACCATGAGAAGTGGCTACATTGCTGTTACCACTTTTTCTTTGAGCAACAATAAAGACATGTTCAATTGCATGTTGTTTAGCCCTATTTTTTCTTTAAAGTCACATAATGCATCAAACATGAAAACATTCGGATTTCCTTGGGTCATAAATCTCCAAGTACTAGAAAAAGTCTAGTAAGAATCTAGCAAAGCATCAAGAACAATCTGAACAAGGGAGCTGTCTGAAACGACTTCACTTGAAAAATTGATCTGCTCATTTATATCCTTTATACCGGCGAGGAAAGTGTCCATGACATTTTCCTCATGCATAATCTTCGAATGTAGCTCTTTACGCAGCAATGCAATTTTGGCCTCATTGCGGCTTGCATAAAGTCCAGCCACAATATCCCAAGCCTATTTAGCTGAGCAAATGTGAGGAGTAATAGTGTGCTTCACAGATAATACGATCAATGCATGAGCCTACGCATCTCTTATATCCCAATTAGCCTGGTCAGTCGTAGACAAAGCAGCTCTAGCAACAACAATCTTGCCACCAGAACCTGCAACATCCTCAATATCGCCTCTATCCACAAAATCAGGATGTACATCAATCCCAGGCACAACATTCCAAATGCCTTTGACACAAGAACATGTTGCATCATGTAAGCCCACATTGGGTAATTGTTCCCATCCATCAGCAACAAACGTCTTGAGCACATCTATGTTGTTGTCAGCCATGGCGAGTGCTTGCACTTGATGTGAAAACTAGGTGAAAAGAGGAGAAATGAAGCAACACCAACATGTGCTATATAGCACAACCCATACAAGACTGTAAGGGACTTGCTATGCAAAAATGGCACTGACAAATTTTTTGCACAAAATGACAAAATTGCATGTGCAATACTACTTGTAATGGACACAGAGGCTGGAAATTTTGAGTAGACCAAAAAGCTCACCAAAATCTGAGAAAGTGATTAGGTGTGCGTTGTTGATGCTGGCAACTAAGCATGGAAGGATGCAACCTGCTCTGATACCAATTGTTGGAAATAGGGTTGTAGAGAAACACGGGGATTTTATTTTTGTGAGCTTTTAGTCTTGATCTTTTACGCTTGGAAGTGTTTTTTCAAGCTTTTGAACCCTGATTTTACACTAATGATATCTTTAAGTATCATTGTGTAGTGGAAAAACTCAAAACCTCATAGTACAATCCTTCAACTACCAAACACTTCTAAGAAATATGGAAGCATGTCTATGCTTATGCAAAATGAAACTTTATAAAAAGCACCATTTGTATGTATTTTGAGCTTGTACAGAAAACGTGATTCTTAAATTTTTTACCGAGAGTCTCCTTTGTATGGAGATCTCTTCATAAAAAAAATTATACACCCTTTCTTGGGGTCCCACCTGGGATTTGCTTCACATAAACTCTTATTTCCATTATTTTAACGAGTTTGTTATCTCACAAAAATCAACACACAAGCCAATGGTGTCAACATAATCTAACTACATAGGAAATCTCCAATCAAAGTCATCAGACTCTTTTCAATCAAAGAGGGAGAGAACATTGTATTTTCATCACGCACATTAATCCACTCCCTAGTGAATAATGGGGCTTCATTCAATTCCTGCACCTCAATGCATTGCATAACCCATCTACACAATGTTTAGAGCATCATCCACTTTGAAAAGCACATAAATGCAATGGTATAATAAATGTCATGTATCCAAAAAAAAACACCAGAGTCTCCTTTGTATGGAGAACACTTTTTCAAAATAAAACATAAATCCTATCTCATGATCCCACAAGGGATTTAAGTGTTTTCAACATAGACATTATACACACATGTATTGTCAAAAAAACCATCCACCCCATATCGGGCTTCCACAGGGAATTTAACAATTTTTTGTAAACACAAATGATATTTCATCATTCTCAAAATGACCCACTGTCACCAAACCATAACAAAAAAATGAAATTCTCTTTTTTTGCAAAGAGTGCAGGTGGAAGGTGCAAACCTATAAATCACTCTCTTAGTCGACAACACAAGCTCCGGCGTCTTCTCACTAGAGTCGGAAGACTTCACCGCATCCATTAGATAAATAAAAGCCTACATACATAGTAAGAATCAAAAAACACACTCAACTTGATCTTATGTAAATTAAAACATTTCTATATTCTATTTAAAACAATGGTCAAATGTCCACCTGCAAAATATGATTCTTCGTGCTCATCTTGTAGAATAGGTCAAAAGAATTTGAAAGCTGTGGACCTTCTACTTGCAGCCTTTCAATCATAAGTGTAGCCTCCCCATGCAAGTGATCCTAATAAGTCTCCTTTTTCATGTAACTTCTAAAAAGCTTGTAATCATCAAAATGAAGATACCATGGATCCTTAGACTTAGTGAGGGTCACTTAGTGAGGGCAATAAGAACAACAAATCACTAAATCATATAGAAAAACGAATGGAATGAACACAATTAAAAATGAGGAACTAATAGCTTCAATACCTCTCACGAGTGAATTTAGAGCTTGTCAAACAATAGAGCCTATCTCTAGTGATCTTTAGCATTCCAGGTTCATCCCATTGAATGCTAAAAAGCAACTTGAAGAACTCATCACCATTAAGAGGATTGGCGATTGATAAGTACTTGTAGCCCCTATCTTTCAACCGTACCTCTTCTACCTTTGTGGCCTTGTCCAATGTCTTCTTCTTCTCACCATCATTTAGTCCAAGTGCATCTAGCTTTGCTCTTACTTTGGACATAAATGCAGTGAACTCATCCTAATACAAAACACTATATTGAAACCATATAAAATTTTACATTAATTACCCAACATGTAGAGTAGGTATCACCTTCCACACAAGTTGAGATATCAATCCACATGGGGTGTTGTACCATGGTGCAACACCATGGTAATACCTTGCCTCCATAGTCATCTCCACCTTAGTCCATTCTCTCATATCGGTTGTCAATTTTTGAAGGATTGACTCTTTATTTGCCATGCCAAATCTTTGAAATATAAAAACTTCATAAGTTATGTTTGCCATGACATCTGCCCTAGAAATGCTAGAGAAAAATAGAAAAGTAAGAGTTGAACACAAGCATTGTTTGCAAAAAAATGAGAGTCAACATTAACAAACTTACACATTGAAAGTGTCAAGTGCAAGAAGAAACTCTGCTTCTTTCGCTCTGGACAACTCAAGGAATTGGCAACAAACACTAACATGGTATTGACCATTGTCCGAGTACTCTATCAAAAAAAGAAAAATCATAATTTGTAGAAACAAAGCTTTACAACAAAACAGTGAAAAAGGTGAAAGATCTCACTATCTTTGATTGTCTTCCACCATGTTTTTAGCCTATGGTTGCCATCCCATACCAGAAACTTTTTTCCTTTGAGATCCTACCACTCTCTACCAAGTGCTCTCTCAAACTCAACATTTCTTTCTCGCCAAAGTGGTCGCCATTCCTCCAAATCCGTTGCGATCACGAGAATGGTTTCTCCTCTAGAACCCACAACGGACTCAAGAAAATGCCCCATAGTTTCTAAATACCCAGTAGAATCAAATGAGGAAATGAACCATTCTACATCAGCTGTAGCAAACCTAACAGCCTCATGCAGCATGAGTCAACAAAGTGGAATAGGAGGAGGCAATGTCTTCTTCTTGACATAAAACTATCTTAGAACATCTTTCATCAAGCCAAGCGAAATTTGCTTGCCTAGGTGTTTGGAATGCTTTTTCTCCTCATCCTCTTCATGATCACTATCTTGTTCATTGTCATGAGGATCTTCAATGTGAACAATGGTCTTTGCTAGAGAAAACAAGTGACAAACATTTAATTGTCCAAAAACATATGAAAGAAGGATTAGATAGTCTAAAGTATTTAGTTTACAAATATTTTGCCAGAGTTTCCTTTGTATGGAGACAACTTTTTCAACAAAAAAAACTGCACACCCTATATAGGGCTCTCACATGAGATTTAAGGACCTTTTCTCCAACATTAAAAAAAAAAAACTTAATATTTTCTCTAGCAACTATTAATGGTATGTATATAAAAAGTGGTTCACCCTTTCTTAATCTCCCACATGGTTATTTATTACCAAATTTTCTCAACCAAAGAAAATTTCCATCAAATTAGTCCATCTACCATTGCAGAATTTATAATACAAACTACATATTGACATAAAATTATAACATACACTGATAATTTACTTGTGATCTCTACATCTTCGACGTTGTTGGAGCCTTCATCAACTTGAGCCTCATCATCATTAAAAACACACCTTTTGAGAATCTTGTTCTTTTTATTGGCTGGACTACATACTTTAGAATGTAGATTATAGTACATTGCACTATATGTGGTATACTATAATATGTATTAAGTAGTATATAATACTATATGTAGTATGCTACATATATACTATCTGTAGCATGTAGCTTATATACTATATGTAGTGTACCCATTTCTAACCTTTTTTTATGTAGTATACTATATATAGTCCATTTTTTATTATATATTCTATACTATGTATTATACATATTAATTTATATATTATATACTCTATATATATTATAAATTATATACTCTTTATATTATTTATATACTATATATATTATATACTTTAATATTATATATATATATATATATATATATATATATATATATATTATAAGTATATGAATAAGTATAGCTTTATATACTATATAAATTATAAACTATATAGTATATATATAGTCTACATACAAAACTTTTCCAAATTTTGACCTTAGCACCCTTAAAACTTGCTCTTGAGAGGTGTCTCGGGTCAAAATTTGAAATTTCACAGGAACGATTAGAATAAAGTCCTAGAGTGTGGAAAAACGCAAAAATGAACAAACTTTGCTCCAAACAAAATATATATCAAAACTTTGCAAAATAAGTCTTATTACATATGTTCAAATTTTTTAATGTACTTTATATACTATATAGTCTATTTACTATATATTATTTACTATAAGTATAAGTAAAAGTATAATGTTATATACTATATAATCTTTTAAGAATATATTGGTACTGGTACTTGACCTGACTGGTTCTGGACATGACTGGTATACTTGACTGGACTGGACTCGTAGTGGACTGGACCTAATTGGTACTGGACTGGACTGGACCTGACTAATACTGGATTGGACTAGACTTGACCTAATAGGATTGGCCTAGACCTGACTAGTACTGGTACTAGACCTGACTAGTACTGGTACTGGACCTGACTGGATTAGACAGGATTGGACTCGACCTAAATGGTATACTAAACTGGTCTAGACTGGACTGGACTGGACCTAACTGGATCTGACTAGACCTAACTGGTACTGGACTAGAGCTGACTGGTACTGGACCTTACTGGTACTGGATTGGACTTGACTGTACCTGATTGATACTAGACTTGACTGGACCTAAGTGGACCTGACTGACACTGAATTGGACTTGACTGGACCTGACTGGTACTGGACCTAACTGGTATATTGGACTAGATCTAGACTCGTACTAGACTAGATTTGGCTGATACTGGACTAGACCTGACTGGACCTAACTGTACTGGACCTTACTAGAGTGGCCTAGACCTGACTAGTACTGATAATTAGACCCGACTGGACCTGCTGGTACTGGTATTGGACTGATACTGGACCTGACTGTACTGGTACTGGATATTTTTGGACAGGACTGGACTGGACTGGACTGGACGTGAATGGTATACTGGACTGTATTGGATTGGTATTGGACTAGACTAGACTAGTATTGGATTGGACTTGACTGGATTAGACTAGACTAGACCCGACTGATACTGGAGTTGACTGGACCTTACTGGACTCCACTTGGCTGGTATAGTGGACTGGACTGGACTCGTATTGGACTGGACCTGATTGGTACTGGAGTGGAGTGGACTAGACTTGACTTGATTTGACTTGTACTGGACCTAACTGGACTGGCTTGGACCTGATTGGTACTGGTACTGGACCTGACTGGTGCTGGACCTAACTAGACTAGCCTGGACTTGACTGGCACTGGTACTGGACCTGACTAGACTTGACTGGTACTGGTACATGACCGATATTGGACCTAACTGTACTAGACACGACTAGACTGATACTGGACTGGACTTGTATCAAAACTGGATTGGTACTGGACTGGACTCGTACTGAAATTGGATTGGTAGTGGACTAGATTGGGCTGATATTCAACTGGACTCATACTAGACTAGACCTGACTGGTACTGGACTAGACTAGACTGGTATTGGACTAGACTCGTACTCGAGTGGACTTGACTGGTACTGGACTGGATGTGCTTGGATCTCATACTGGACCTAACTGGACTGGCTTGGACCTGACTGGTACTGGTATTGGACATGATTGCAATGTACCTTCAATGTTGCAGAGTGACATGCCCATTTTTCTTTGGTGAAAGGAGATACAATGATGCCTTCTTTCATGGACATCTAGATAGACAAATCAGCATGGGCTATCCTGATAGAGAAGAAAAATCTAAAATAACCTGCCACTATTGTGATAGAACTGTCACTTGTTCAAATGTTTGCAAGTGTATGATCTATTAAGTGATGCCAAAGGAAACAACAATAACACGTTTGGTGATTCATCTGGGAGTGCATGACTACAATATACATCCAGGTACTAGAAGGGAAGCTCTTGAAAAGGTGTGCAATCTTGTTAAGGCTGTTTTAAAGATTCAGAAGGGAGGTCCTGGAAAGTATAGATATTAGTTGCTCGTCAAATGCTAATCCAATCTTTGACTAAAGAAGATGATTTAGAAGCCACTGATGTAGAGATTAACCATTTTCTTGAGGAAATGATGCCCCTTGTTCAAAATAGGATATTCAATACTATTTTGTCAAATGAGAAAGCTAAACACGGTCAGGTTGTTGGTGATGGATACGACAATATACTATTGCTACAAAAACAGTGTGTTTTTTCATTCTTTCATGGAAGTCGTTTTCCAGGCCAGAGTGGACCTAACGACAAATGTTACGTATTCAAAATGTCCACAAAAGGACCTGCTTCTGGAGTTGCACTAGTCAATAGAATGAGGCAAGGAGGGACACGAGATTTGAAGAGTGCTTGTGTGCACTTTGATCATACTCATCGGATTAAAGGATGGGAAACTATGCCCTGCTCGGTTTATGATCCTGGGTAAGTGAATTTAGAAAAATATGCTAGATAGCATGTTTTGATATAAGACACCTTTTATCACTTATTTGTCCTATGTGTACATCATGTGAGCATTGCAATATGTGAATGTAATGAAGAGGAAGAAGAAACACAAATCTTGTTTTGGAGAAATTTAAACACAATTATGGAGAGGTGTGGGCATGAATGAGCAGACCTTGTTGGATTTATGTCTGATGTAGCCGGGGCTAATTGGCTGGCAATACGAGTTGTATACAATGGAGGACGGCATAATGTAATGGAGGGGAGGGAGTGCTTGTGCCTTTTCCATTGGGAGTAGAGTCTACACAAACACACAAAAAAAAATGTCGCTACAAATAGACAAATGCATCACATTGAAATGTGTGAAGCATGGTGCTTAGCAAAGACTACAAAGAATGGTGGGTGAAATATGTGACATGGGATAATAAAAGGCTTTATAGAGATGGTTTAATTGGTGGGAGAAATGGATTGCCCATTGGGGAAGCACTGAGACAATGGTATGTCAATTATTTTTTTGGTTCTTATTAAATACATGAAAACAAAGATTTACATTTATATGGTTTTAATGGTTTTGTATTTATAGGGCAGTAAGTGTCTATGGGAGAAAGCTCATATTCCAAGTATAAACTTGTTAGAAAGCATCCATGCTAGTTGGCTGGCAGGTGAAGGTGGTAAACATAAAATCACAGTTTATGATGCATGTGTCAGTGACGTTTTGAATGCATATATTGAATGTGCAAAAAGATTGGGATACACCACAAGCAGATACATTGGAAAGGGCCCTTCCATAGAAGCAATGATGGCCAGTTCCAAACGTAGAGAATCTCCAAATCCAACTCATTTTGCGAGTACATTAAAAGGCTTGGTTGTTGGTAGTCCTTTGTATGAGGAGCCTATGATGAAAGGTGACAAAGAGACAGTACAACGGAAGAAGAAAACAAGTGCAGTTGATACAAGCTCACATAAACCTGGATATGTAATGGAAGCAAGACATTGCAAAACTAGAGGGAGACCACAAAGTATACATTTTGATAGAGAGGAGAATGAAGAAGTATATGTTGTCAACATTTTCTTACATTTCTTGGAGCGAGTGGGGCATTTCTCACAAGGCTTTTGTTTTTTAGCATTAAAAATTGTCGTTAAAGAAGCTTTAGGGACCCATTTGTATGTTTTCTTAGTTATATCACGATGGGTTTTGTGTGTCTCAAGCTTTGTTTCACCTATAGAAGTTGAAGCTCTAGAGAGTTGGGATATAGGGACATATGGTTCAACCTCCTGGACATGCAATGTTTTGGGTTTTATTTCCTCAAGAGGTGATATCTCAGGGACTATTGCTTGAGTGGCAGGGCTAAGAGTTGGTTTCTGCATTGTGACACTCCTAGTCCCCCAATCAATAGTGCATTTGGTCGCTATCATCCACGTGCACGCTAGGGCTATATTTATCCTAGCACGCACATTTGCTCGATATTGTCGCCTCTTATATTGCTTACTCCTCTTGTCTAATTATTTATTACGGCCAATCTCCAGTGAAGAGTCACTAGATGAATCTCTACTCGTGTATTCTCCTCTACCAGATAGATTGTCTTCTAGGGTACCACTGGGCTCTGAATGGTTTTGCCTAATATTTGCATCAAGATTTAACTAAGATTCTTTGTCTTTAGAGTCAATTTGAATTGATGATTCTGACTTCGAATCGTGTGGGCTATAGTCTTTTGAGACGCTACTGGTTTCAATGTCAGTCAAGCCTTCATTTGGTCGATCATCAAAAGCTATATGCATTGCTCCTATCATATTTAAAGGTAAGACTGGTACTGGTACCGGTATTCATACTCGTACTGGTACTGGATTTTACTGGTATTGGTATTGTATTGGTGTACACTAGTATCACATACTGGTAACTATCATTATTTTACTATAGCGGATCTCCCAAGATGCGCCATCACCAAGGTTTGGAAGCGCATCTGCAAAAGTCGAGATACTGGCACCATCAAGAATTGAGCTCGGCAAGGCACGCTTAGAATGCGTCGCTCACCTACACCACTTCGCCCATTGAGATGAAGTGACTGACGATGGGGACCTTATACATAAAAAATAACTGCTTCTGGCCTTCCGGACTGCTCCCTCACTATGCTCGGCCTTGCTCATGCTTCCTGATCTACCAATTGCCCCGTGCTCCTGCCTGCAGTTTGCCGCCGTCTTCTGCTCCTGCTCGCCTCCACGGTCACAAGGCAAAGTGACCATGCACTTCTATTTCCCTTTTACTTATTTAAATGAAGCATCTATGAGAGATTCGTATTAATGGGCATTTTTTAAAATCGTTCAGCCCATACTAGTACTAGTATATACTGTACTAGTATTGGACTTTATTGGTATCGGTATATACTGATTCTGGTACTAGTATATACTAGTACTAGTACTGGACTTTAGTGGTACTGGTAGTGGTATATACTGGTACTGGTATTGGTATATACTGATATTGCTCCTGGTCTCAGATTTTCAGTGTTGTATTGGTACCGATACTGCTATACGGCTATACTGGTACTGGACCTGTACTGGTACTAGTATACTATTGTACTGGTACTGGTATACCCTTATTGCTATACTAGTATACTGTATACTACTATACTGATACTACTAGTACTATTGGTACTGGTATACTAGTACTGGTATATTTGCACATGAGTATACAGGCACTGGTCAGTTTAAAGGTTTTTCTCCCAAGATGGTTTATTGGTACTGGTATACTAGTATACTCGTACTAATACTTGTAACTGGTATACTGGTATTGGATAACGTTTTTTAACTTTTTTTGTGGATAATGTTCAACTACATCGCGTCAAGCTCACGCACAGAGCCTGTCTCAAGCGCGCACATGTTGCGCCTCTGGCAGCTCTATCTAAGCTTTCTACAGCTAAACAACACTAATTAACACTGCACACACATTGTTTAACACAACAAAGTACACACGGACTTAACAATCAACCTTCTCATTTAAACTCAGACAACCAGAAACGACAAAAGTGAATGACTTTATGAGGTAGTACTGAGTGATCCTCAAGCTTAGTGCAAGGAAGTCCGCTGCAATGGCGCCAAAAATGTACGCTTTGCCGCATGTATCGAAGGCTGGGAACTTGCCAAAACACCGTATGCAAGCCAGAAAAGGCTGCAAACACACAGCTAGACAAACCTAGCATGCTCAAAGGGGCAATGGTGTGTCACTCACCACTCAATGCTTCCGTCGTGAAGGATCCTATGCCGCAAAGAAGAAGGAGCCACCGCCGATGCCGCCGCAATGCTCAATCACACACACAAACACTCTCTCTCTCTCTCTCTCTCAAGCACAGACACACACACACACACACACACCCGTGAGCACACGAAGGAGAAGAAGATGAAGGTAGAGCAAGAGCACTTCTCAGCATGCACCTCCAAGAATGAGGATTTTTAGGTCAAATGGACCTTTTATGAGAGTTTGACCCATTCAATCATGGGTGCCCACAGTGGCCGATCGTTGCAAAACTACTGTAAAGATAAGATAAGTGGTGCGCCTTTCATCGGCAATCACCTAACACCTATTGGACCGACAAGCTTAGTCCATGACTCAATCAAATAAATAATAAGGCGTTCATGGAAGATGATAGGGTGTCCGTGAGGGTTAACAAGCTTTCTTTGAGTCTACGCACCAGTTATGCCCGTGTTGGATTCTCAGGCTTTATCGCAAAACCTTCTGGTTGTTTCATATAAACATCCTTTTCAAGATCCCCATGAAGAAACATTGTCTTCATATCCATTTGGACCAATTCCAAGTCCTCGATGGCTACTAGACCAAGCACAAGATGTAATGTAGTCACCTTGACCACTGGAGAAAAGATGTCATCAAAATCCACACCAGTTGTTTTCTTGAACCCTTTAGCAACCAATCTATCCTTATACTTAGGCTCGGGATCATTTGTGATATAATTCTTCTTGTACACCCATTTGCATGGCAATGTATGTTTACCCACTGGTAACTCTGTCAATTCCCAAGTTTCATTTTCTAACATCAACTTTTACTCAGATTACATAGCTTCTTCCCACTTCACACTATTGTCCATTTGAATGGCCTCTTTGTAGCAAGTGGGTTCACCGCAATCACTGACTAGAGACTAGCCCAATCTTGGTTCAAAATGCTCAGGTGCACGAGATGTATGAGTAAATCTCAGAAGTGCCTAACTACTGGATTTCGCTCTCTCTGGAGCAACATGTGTGTGTGTGTACTAGTGGAAGGTGCATCACTAGCATGTCCAACATTTTGTGTTACTGGCGGTGAGGAAACGTCCTCAAACCATAATTTGCAATACTTGATGGCTTTCATTGGCTTTCTATGCATCTTAAACTTGTTGAATATCACATGTGACTTGCGTATAACCTTCTTAGATTTTAGGTGCCAGAGACGATATCTCATCTCTCCGTCCACACCATATCCAATGAAGATGCACATGTGTGATCTGCAGTCGAGCTTTTGTCTAAGTGCTTTTGGCACATGTGAGAATGCCTCACACCAAAATACATGTAATCTGTCATAATTGGGCTCTTTACCAATCCATATCTCCTGCGGAACCTTGTACTTTGGTGGTGTACTAGGTGACCGACTGATCAAGTAAGCAGCTGCATAACAGCTTCTCCCCAAAATTCTTAAGGTAAGTTGACCGTAGACAAGAGTGACCCGTTCTTGAATGGTTCTATTCATCCTCTTAGCCACACCGTTTTGGGTGGGAGTGTAAGGCGTGGAAAGCTGTCTTCTAATGCCTTGTTTACTGCAAAAGTCCTTGAACTCGGAGGAAATGTACTCGTCTCCATTGTCACTGCGCAAATCTTTAAGCTTTCTACCCGATTGGTTCTCTACGAATGCTAATAAATTTTGAAAGGCACTAAATATGTCACTCTGCTGCTTCAAGAGATAAACCCACACCTTTCTAGTAGATTCATCTATGAGTGTCAGGAAGTATAATGCTCCCCCTATAGACTTGGTTGGCATAGGTCCTCATAAGTCGCTATGAACAAGATCTACAGGACTCCCCAACTCCTTTTCCAAAGGCGCAAATGTCAACCTAGTATGTTTGTCATAGATAGTAATCTAGCACAGGTATATAACCAGAATGCTGCAAGACTTTCATTCCCTTTTGACTCATATGTCCTAGCCAGGTATGCCACAACTTTGTAGAAGGCAGCTTGGCTACACAAATAGAATTCTCTTTTACAAAAGATAAATAAAGTGAGTACAATGAGCCAGACTTCTGGCCTTTAAGCATAACCATATTTCCCTTTTTGATAATCCAAGAACCATGAGAAAATATGGTAGTGTAACCCAAATCATCCAGCTATCCAATTGACATCAAATTCTTTGTCAATTTGGGTACATGTCTGACATTGTGCAACATAAACTCAGTGTCATTATGCATAGAAAACTTGATGCTACCCACGCTGCATATATCAAGCTCATAAGAATTTCCTAGCTTCACTGTGCCATGTGTGGCATTATATGTATAAAACCACTCTTGTGAGGGTTCACGTGGAAGCTAGCACCAAAGTTAACAATCCAATTATGTGCATAACACTTGCCAAGAGCTAACAATGCATCATCACTCAAATCCATGTCAAAATCAACACATAATTTGGCATGTCAGAAACTGTCTCAGTGGCTGGAGACTCAACCACATGAAGTTCTTCAACTTTCACACTACTTTTGGGTTTGTCAGACTTTGCTTTCTCTTTGCCCTTATCATGCTGCATTATGCAGAAATCTTTCTTTAAGTGTCCCTTTTTATGGTAGTAGTAACACTCAATATTTTCTCATGTCTTTGCCGCGACTCTTGCTACAACCTTACCTGCAATCTTGTCAACGATCGTGGCTACAACCACGCTGCCTCTTCTTGTCACGATTGCCACTAGCCACATAGGCATCACCATGCTCACTCGCATCAAGAGATTGACATCGAATCTCCTCAGTGAGCAACACACCAGCAACATCACTAAAAACTAGCTTTCCATTGGGTGCAGAATTGCTTTTGGCTATGTTGAAGGTATCCCATGAAAATGGTAGCAAACATAGCAAGAAAATGGCCTTCATTTCATCATCAAAATTGAGACCTTTTGAAGTAAGTTGTGAATACACGTTGTTGAACTCGTCCAAGTGAGAACTAACATTAGTGCCCTCTATTCATGCGTGTCAATTTCTTCATCAAGAAGACCTTGTTCGAGGCATTGTTGCCATCCCAAGCCTCTGACATAGAGCCACCCACAAATCTTTCGCATTGGTCTTATCCATTATGGCAAGCAAATGGATTCACCAAGGTGTAGGTGAATGGTCACCATAGCACGCTCATTCAAATCATCCCACTCATCATTAGTGTATGCATTCTCTCTTCTTGCACGCCTTTGGTGATCAAAGGAGCTTGCATACGCTGCCGCCAAATGACAAAGTTTGAGCCGTCAAACTTTTTGATGTAGTACTCTTCTCTTTTGGAAGCACTACTTGCAGCCATGACTCAAGAGAATGTAGCCAAAAACTTTATGGCGAATGGCGTGGGATAATTTTGGTAGAGTTTTCCCTAGAACAAGAGCAAAAACTCAAACCAAAAGTAGTAAAATCTCTGTGTAAGAATATCTAGAAGTGCCAAGAACACATAAAATGGACTCGCGGGAAAAATCCGGTAGAGTCTCCTCTATACGGGGAGAAAACACTGAAATTCGAATGACCAAAAGTAAAGCATAAACTGCTCAAAACAACCACTGGGCATAAACTGCTCAAAACCATTGTTGTGTGATTGCAAACTCGACTCAAAAGCACAAAAAACCACCCATATACATATCCTATGGTGAGGGTACCATAAGAGGGGAACTCCACCTACTTGTATTACCGAAGGTATCTCAACATTCAAGAATACCCCAACTCAAAGAAAACCTCATGCTAACGACCCTCCAAAGGCTAAAGCAGACACAAAAGGACTAGCCACAATCGTAGAAAGGGCTCTTCCGATCTGAGTCTCAGAAATGACCGGGAAAACTGCCAAAATAGCAAAAAAAATGGCTTTACACGAAGTACAATAGGTAGTGTCTGCAACTCAACGTACATGAGTGATCGCAATCAAATATACGCTAAGAACTACTGCATACAGTAAAAGGGATCCTTGCGGGGATATCTGCTCTCAAAAGAGCTCAATAGCACTATGGTGTGCTAAAGCAAACATGCATCTGTCAATGCAGAGAAATTGCTGTCGAGATGACTACCAAAATTGTCTGAAAAGCATTGTGTCTATATGTGTCTAGAAAACTGGAGAAATTGTGTGTAAACATGCTCAAACGCTACCTGCAACCTACGTGTCGGTGTTGATATGTTGCCGCCGAACAAAAATGCACTAGTCGAGTAGCCACCAATGGTGATCGAAGCCAAAAATGTGTCGTAGATCGTGATCGTTGTGCTCGGTGCCGGGTGTCACTCCTCTATGGTAGAGTTACCTCATTTGTGCACGTCGCAAGCACAAAGACCAATGTCGGGTCAGATGTCGGAAATCCGCCCGTAAGGAGAGGTGTCGGTGTCGAGTTGCAGCAGTGCTGATGTCAAGTCGTAGAGAAAAGTCATCAAAAGCTGAGTTGATGGTTAGCCATCTATGTTGGGCTCATTTGAGCGGGAAGCCTAATGATCTCAAAGACCGCAAACCGGAGAGATGTCTAATCTCTCTCGCCCGCTCTCTCACCTTCTAGCCGAGGCCAAGGATCACTGGACACCACTAATGACTAAGATGATGTCAATGTCGAGGTTGCCAAAAAACATGCTGTCTCGCTCTCTCTCTCTCTCTCTCTCTCTCTCTCTCTCTCTCTCTCTCTCTCTCTCTCTCTCTCTCTCTCTCTCACTCACTCGCTCACTCTCTCTTTTCAAGCTCTTTCAGGCAAGCTCTCTTTCACTTTGAGGAAGTCTCTCAGTCTCCTCTTTTGAGGTGTGTAAGCGGGGGGCGGGTTTGTCGAGGTCGCCGGTGGGAGCGAACCCTTGCACACATGAGGTCTATAAAGTCAATTAAAAAAAAAATTGATTCTACAAAAACGGACAAAAGCCTACATTCTATCGAAAGACCTTATAGATTGTCAGACAATGGAGGCGAGGGAGGGAATGGCTTGGTTCATGTTGCAAATCCCAAGCCTTTAATTTTTTGCTGCCCCGATTGTTCTTGCTTCCAATTCTCAATTTGTCCCCCTACTTGGTTTTACTACCCTATTTGGCTGCCTAAGGTCGCCCTGCTTGCTTGCACTCGCTGTCGACCTGCTCAAGCCCTCAAAACTTGCTCAATTTCCTGCTTACTACATCTGATTCTCTTCTGATGCACCTTCTTTGATTCTTTGCAGAAGGTTGCCAAGCTTCTCTTGCTTGTGGTCACTACACAAGTGGGTTGGGGGGCAAGAGATGACAGGGCTCGAAGTCGGGATACATGAGCTCTGATACCACTTGTGGATGTGGTGATCTGTGAGTGCAGGGGAAGGAGATAAGGGGAAGGGGATGAGGAGAACATACACAGTATGTGGTGGATCTTGTGAGAAGATGACTTCTCACTCTCCTTATTTTAATTATAAGCTAAAGAATCAAATGGGCGGGCGGGCGGCCCGACCACGGGGCCACTGGCCTGTAACCCAACAGGTGGAGTACTCACTATTAAATGAGTGAGACCACTTATTCTTTTATGTAGAAAGAATAAGGTCAGTCGTCAGCAAAGTCAATGGGCAGTGGGACACTAGATGTTTGAGCTTGAAGCAAGGCACATGCTGCCTTTACCCCAACAAGAGGTGTATTGTGTACTATTGGGGTAAAGGAAGATGCCAATTTTACCGCATAAGGGGGTGTAGTGTGTAAAAAACATAGAGGGGAAATCACATGGCAATATCCATAAAAAAGGGAACATCGTATATAACATCAATCATTGTCTAGGAAAAGAGGAGAGATCATCCAATTCCAATTGAACTCTAGCCACGAAGCCTAGATCTTCTAGCATTTTCTACTCCATAGTGTGACTACATACTTTATGCCTTGTTTTGAGGCCTTGACTATCATGTAATTTTTCCCATTTATCTGTGCAATGTATCATTGAGCCACTAGATGCTAGTAGTGCTTGGCAAGGTCCTTGTGGACCATCATTCTTTTCCACCATAGCCTAATTTCACCCTTTGCAATTATAACTTCCTAGATGTTAACATAAAAAAATACATTTCTCAGACTTAGGGTAGAATTAGGGTAGCATTGACTAGGTTTGCAAGAAGGGGGGATATTTACAACAATATCAAAGTCCTTCTGTGATGTACAAACTTAGAAGATGGTAGAAACACTAAAGGCTTACCTATTTTTGACACTTTAGCACCTCCCTGGCCTTGGGCACCAACATTCTCTTCGATATAACCCCTCAAGTGGATCCCCTTTTCTATCTTGGTGGGACTTTGAGATGCTGAGGACCTGTCATTGTTGGAAAGTTGTTGATTCTACAAAATAAACTAATGGTGAGCTAGAAAGGAATATGGATGGCCTCTGTGTGGTCACATGTTAGTTATTGAAGGAGAGGGGGTTCCACTTCATCATTTGTAGGGTAACCTACTAAGTGGCCACTGGTGGATTGGCTACCACTTGGACCCGTGCCAGGGTCAAGTATTATGTTTTAAACCTCAACCATTGGGAGTTAGCATGGAGATAATTGAATTGTGTGCAATTTTGACACGGACATCAAATAAACTCTATAAGCTTCCCCCTATATGCTAACTAGCATGGTATTGATCTTTTGAGGTATGTTTTGCATGATGAGTTGTCCAAATAGTCTTCCATTAGCAAGTTTGTAATTTTCCACCAAGAAAAGGCTATAGTGAGACCTTCCCCTTGTCTTCTTCTTGGTAAACAAATCTTTTTGCAAGAGTACTCTGCCATTTTTTGTAAAGTTGGGTTTGAACAATAGTGTTTTGAGAGAGAATACAAGAGCTATGACATGCAAGACCTTATCATAAAGACTCCTTGAGGTCATGAAAATGAAGCTAGAGGGAGCATGCAAAATCACTCTAGCTAGACCATTCCATGTATGCTATCTATCATATTTACAGTATGTTAGCAAGCATATTTAATATATGCTCACTAGCTTGTTTATTTTATGATAGCTAGCATATTTAATGTATGCTAACTCGAACAAATTATTATATGTTGATTAGCGTATTAAAAAATTGTGCTTGGATCACTCTGCATATTTCACAATAAGTTTTGTAGCCACTCCCTTGGGGCCTTTTCACTTCACCAATAGATTCTTATATATTGCTACAAATGGACTGTCATCAGCACCTTGCTCTTGTACTTTAGCACACATGAGGTTATACAATGGATCCTCAATTTCTTTAGAATTCACTTCAAAAAATTCTATTGCTAGTGGTTTTTGCCTTTAGTGGCTCCTCCTTGGCTATCCCTAATACATGCGCTCCAAAGGCATCCTCTGCAATATCTTCATTAGCATTATCCTCAGCACTATTTGTGCTCACAAATCCCTTGTAGCTTCAGCAATTTGTAGCTGAATATCATCAAAAACTTTATCAACTTCCTACATCTCATATTCAATATATTCTTTAGTATTTTGGTCTTCCATAGCAATATCTTCCCTATACTTGTCTGTCTTGATGTACCTGTAAACACATTATGCATTTTGGCAATGGTGGATATTGTTAGCAAAAATAGTTTATGTATATTGAATATGCTAGCAAGGATATTTCACACTCTAGCAAGCATATTGCATGTGCTAAAAAGCATCACACATAAGGTGACAAGTATACCTTATATGCTAACAAGCATCACTTGTATGCTACCAAGTATCATGTGTATGTTAACAAACATACTTCATATTCTAACAAACATACTACATCTTTTATTAAGCACCCCATATTGCTAGCAAAATTTTTTAAGTATACTAGATGTTCTAGCAAGCATCATGTGTGTGCTAAGCTCTACCTATCATCCTTGATATGCTAATAAGAATGCTCAAAATGAAATGTATCATCTTGGATATACTAATAAGCAATCTAGATATGCTAGCAAGAATCTTGGAAAAGCTTACAAGCAACCTGAATATGCTAATAAGTGCCTTGAATATGCCAACGAGCAACTTAATTATGCTAGAAATCATACTACATGTCCTAGATAGCATAAACAAGCCGGCAAGCATACTATAATATTGGATAAATGTACATATATTATCTAGCAAATGCAGTAACAATAAAATATGCTAGGGACATGGGTAATGGGTGAGATTTGTTTACCTTTCCTTCTATCTTGCATGCTACCATATATATGTGGTAGTGATGAGTGTGAACACACTTAGGACCACCGAGTCATTTTTTTCCTTACTAGGAGGTTTTTTCCCCCGTGCATTGAATGTATGCCCATCATTCTAGGGCTAACTTATCTTTCCATTGTGCACTCAAAAATATACTTTTTTTGTGTGCCTTGAGCTTCTTCATCATCTCCAAGCTGTGTGTGATTCCCTGCAACCCTAATTCCAACAATTGGTATCAAAATAGGTTGCATCCTCATGGGCATAGTTGCCATTGTCGCCAGTATATGCGTGCTCACTTTCTCTAATTTGGGTGAATTCTGGTGAGTGTTAGAAGGTCTAAAAATCCGTTGGGATAGCTCAAAGATCTTGCTCTACTCAAAATTTTCATTTGCACTCATTCGGCCTCCATTTCTACTACAAGCACTATTACGTAGGCAACTTCGTGCTTTTGTGCAAAATTTCATCATTACAATTTTCTGCAAAAATAGGTCCCTTGTAGTCTTCTTTGGGTTGTTATATATAGCACGTGTTGCTCCTACTTTTTTTTACCTCTTTTTGGCAGTTTTCACATCAGGTGCAGTCACTCACCATGTCTAACAATAACACGATGTTTTCAAGATGTTTGCAGCAGAGGATAAACTCGATGGGGTTAACTACCCAATGTGGACTTACATGATGCAACATGTTCTTACATCAAAGGGCATTTGGAATGTTGGGCGTGACATTGATGCATGTTCACTTTCTATGGATACAGGCTCTGCTGAGGATGTTGCAAGATTTGGTGGCAGGATTGTTGCTGCTAGAGTTGTTTTGCCTATGGTTGAGTATTCTCGTTGGAATGTTAGAGATGCATAGCCTCATGCATTGATTGCATTATCTTTGAATTTCACTATTACTCCTCATATTCACTCAGCTAAATCAGCAAAACATGCTTGGGATATTCTGGCTGGTATTTATGCAAGTCATAATGAAACTTAAATTACACATTGTTGCGTAAAGAGCTAGAGTCGAAGACTATGCATGAGAAAGAAGATATGGAAACTTTACTTGTTGGTATCAAGGATATTAATGAGAAACTCATTTTATAGGCAAAATCATTTTTGATAGTTCATTTGTGCAGACTGTTCTTGATGCATTGCCAGATTCTTATCAGACTTTTGCTAGTACTTGGAGACTTATGACCAAGGAAACCCTTATGTTGCCAAGTGTGATGCATTATGCATATTGCTCTTGCAAGAGTCACTTTCAAGAAAGAATAGGGCTAAACAATGTGTAGTTGAACAAGCTTTTGTTGCTACTCAAAGAAAAGGTGGTAGCATGCAAGGCTAATGATCGCTTAATAAAGCACTACCCTAAATTGAAGGCAAAAGAGGCCAAGGAGAAAGAGGTTGGTTCCACTACAAGTGCAACTATTGTAGGGGTCTGTTAGAGCTAAAACACTTGAGCTAGGAATGATGAGCTTCAAATAAATCATCTTGACAAGATACATATTTCGCTTAGAGTATGAATTGGTGAGAAAATGTGTAAGTACATAAGCTATTGTGAAACTACATAACCATTATAGACTATAAAAAGAACAAATAGCATCCTTCTTATCAAGTTAAAACATAACTTATATATAAGTTTTAACTCACAATCCTATTTCTTTGGAAAAATTATCTTACAAGACATACCACAATCATATTTCTTCGGAGAAACTATGTTCTAGGCTAGCTCACAACCATATTTATTTGAAGAATTATGTTGCCACATATGTTACGACCGGAGTTGTTTGCAAAGATGCTACATATGCTACAACCATTGTTTTTTGCAAAAATAAAGCTCAAATCTAGCCAAAAAGATTATTTATTTGGAGGAATTAGTTTGATAAGGTTAAGAGGATGATATGCATGAGCCTATTATGATGGATGGAGATGTTAATCAGGAAATTCCTTAGGCTAAACTAAGGTATAAGAAGTTACAGGAACGATATTAAAAATCCCAAGAATCTTCTATTCCAAGATCTAAGAAATTATGCTAAGTCATGAAAATACATTATAAAATGGTAAAATTTTTAGGTTTGTGATCATTTACCTAATAAGTAGACGTCCTTTTTATAAGGATAGAAAAGGACCCGAGAAAACCCTCAGTTTGATGAGGAGGATAATGTTTAAAAGAGGGCCAGAGCATCTCACGACCACGAGGCCAGGCCTAGTAGTAGGCCTACATATGAAAGCTTTTGATCCCCAGTACTGTAGCAGATACCCAACCAGTCAACAGGTGGGTCTTCATTATAATTTAAGTTTTGAATAATTTAAGTTCTTCTTAAGTAATAGCATTGCATACGTAAAAGAGCGGGTAAGGAATTAGGCAAGATGAAATTGGTTGAAAATGGAAGGCATCTTCCAAGAAACCAATGTACACTAGTTTGTAAATTAGGAAAGAATTGTTTGGGTTAAGGCTCGTTGATTTAGAAAAGATATGATTGATCATCCTTAAGACAGCTTGCCTCAAGACACCTCCAACTCCTTGGTGTATATTGATGAATAATGATGGCTTTTCAGCCACGGATAAGTTGGTTACCCCCCTGAATGATGAGTCTCTACTCTGTCATGTCTTAATGTTTCTACGTAAGTTAGGATATTGTTTCTTATCCTAGAAGAGTCACCCGATTGTATGGGCAATTGGTTTGTTGTATGGGCACCCCGAACTTTTGGTGATATATTCACCCCGAATAATGAGTAAGGAATGGGTGCCGTTTTTCACCCTTAGGTGGTCTTGAGACAAGAAGAGTACGGGTCATGGTTATTATGGTAAATATTTTTGGTTAGCCATATCCTGTCTTGAGTTTGAAGATGTTTGTTTGCTAAAAAACTGTCTTTAAATATTGATTTTCAAGATTTATATTAACGAATTATTGTGTTGGAAAAATGAAAAAGAAACCATTATTTTACATGTTGAAAGAAGGTGGTACTAATTAAATAACAAAGAAGAATTTGTGAGTGTGGGGATGTAAGTGGGGATTGATTAAGGTTGTCGATCATGCATGGGTGGACATGATTAGTTAGGTAACTATCCATCCTCATATTCATTGGAATAGGAGTCCACCAGCGGGTGTGCCCTCACTCTTGTGGGGGGGAAAGTGTTGGATGAGAATACATTAGCCCAATTGCTGAAGTTATAGGGCCGAAAAACAAGTTTTTGAACTTTAGGATTTTTGTCGGGTTTTCGTTGCTAGACACGACTAGGTCTTCTTATAGGGCTATAGCCTATAAGAAGGTAAAGTTAAGTTAGTACTCAATCAATAAATCAAGGGTAGAACTAGCAAATGAGAAAGAGGTTCTCGATAGGAAGGTAGAATTCAAATCTTAGAAATGAGATAGTTATCCAAAAACCGACTCACATTCCTTGTGCACAAGATAGCCTTCCTTGAAAATGACCTAGATATGGAAACCTCGTAAAACGCTTTACATATTGTTGGTCATCCAAATTAGGGCACAGAGGGGGTACCTCTAGTGTAGTGGTTGTTACCGTATACATGTGGTAGTGATGTGTGTGAACACATTAGGACTGTCGGGGCATTTTTTCCCTCTTTAGGAGGTTTTTTCCCCCGAGCATTGTATATACGCCCATCACTCTAGGGCGATCTATCTTTCCATTGCACACTAAGTAACATACTCTCTATTGTGTGCCTTGAGCTTCCTTTGTCTTCTCCAAGCTGTGTGCGTTTCTCTGCAACCCTAATTCCAACAATTGGTATCAGAGCAGGTCACGTCCTCCCGGGCTTCGTTGCCAGCTGCTCCAGCACACGCCTACTAACTTTCTCCGATTTCAGTGAGCTTTGGCAAGCGTTCGCAGGTTTAGGGTTAGTTTTGGATGAGCTCGTAGAGCTCGGTCTGCTCAGAATTTTGATTTGGGCTCATTTCGGCCTCCATTTCCAATACAGGCAGTACTACACAGGCTATTTTGTCATTTTGTGCAGAATTTCTGTCAGTGCCGTTTTCTGCATAACAGGTGCCTTATAGTCACTACAAGAGGTTGTGTGCTCTTGTGGCGCTTATAGCGACGAAAATACAGTGGGTTTTTAAACCCCCCGGCGTCGCTAAAAGCGTCGCTATTAGCGCCTATAAGAGAACGTTGCTATAGCAGTCGCTATTGACGTTGCTACAAGCGTCGCTATATAGCGACGCATATAGTGATGCTTATAGCGACGCTGCAGGGCGATAGATAGCGATGCTTATAGCGACACTATAGGGCCTAATATAGCAACGCCCGAGATTAAAAAAATTTGGGGGTAGGGCATTGGATGCCCTACCACCCATCAACCATATTGAATGTTTCATTGGTCTATTTACCTTTGAAAAAAAGTGCAAAGGTAAATATAGACCCAAAATAGTCACCCACAAGACAATATAATCATTAACTCCAACATCCATAGTACGTATTGTTTGCAAAATAAAGATACAAAAATGACAAGCGTGAATTGATGGAAGTAAATAAATGACAATTGTACACGGCAGCAAAATCACTTGATTGTTAATCATTGCAAATGTAATAGTTACAAACCATTGTCATTATTTAAAAAATATACATGGTTTTCAAAAATACATAGTTACATGGTCTCATGATACATAAGCTAGGACAAAAAGAAACTAATGCTATCTAGCTATGGCTAAACTGATGTCGTCTAATCAGACGTCTCATCACGTCCAAGCGGCGTATATGTCGGATTCTGCAAAAAAAAACAATAAGATAGCCCATTGTAAGTATAAACATATAGCGAGCGACGTTTATAAAACAATACAATAAATAGAAAAGAATAAACCCTAATACTAACCATGCCGCCGCGAGAAGTCAGGATGTCTATAAGGACGTTTAAGCCCTTCCTGCTTGCGTACTCACGCTCGTACGGAGTGGGATCACTTCTTGTAAACGACCACTGTCAAAACATACAAAGAATCCATTATGTTAAAATTTCAAATCCCATAAACCCTAAACTATCGAATATAGATGCGAAAACACTTACAAAATCGGCCTCAAATGATGCCCACCCACCGCTCCCCAAGTGGTGCGAGCTCCCTGCCTCTACAATAAGTAGAAAAGAATAAACCCTAATACTAACCATGCCGCCGCGAGAAGTCAGGATGTCTATAAGGACGTTTAAGCCCTTCCTGCCTGCGTACTCACGCTCGTACGGAGTGGGATCACGTCTTGTAAACGACCACTGTCAAAACATACAAAGAATCCATTATGTTAGAATTTCAAATCCCATAAACCCTAAACTATCGAATATAGATGCGAAAACACTTACAAAATTGGCCTCAAATGATGCCCACCCACCGCTCCCCAAGTGGTGCGAGCTCCCTGCCTCTACTCGCGCTCTGGCTGCCTCCTTTTGTTGCTTCCACTTGTCGGGATTCTCGCGTGCTTCTTTCTTCGCATGCTTCCAATCTTCTTTGGCCAGCCAATTTGGTCTGTTCCATCCATACTTGATGGATTTTTGTACTTCGGAACGCTTATGCTTGCAGTATTCGTGCATTCGAACCTTCATCACATCTTCATTGAAGCGGTCATCCCGTGTTGGAACGGGAAACTTGTCGTGAAGCATGCTGATGACTCTGTCTTTTAATTCATTCGGTACTTTACTCCAGGTGTTTAGTATGTAGTGTCTAAACACCTGAGAGCAAAGACCGTGCATGCGCGAAATCACCTTCTTGCCGTCATCATCCAAGATGATGCCGCGGCTGAAGTCGACGGAGTAAGGCCAGCCCTCTCGCCGCTGACGCGTGAACCTAAGTGTCTCGAGAGGGGTCTCTAGCGGCGTGTCAACGGGGGTATGGACGCCAGGTGTCTCCACTAGAGTCTGAGCTCCGAAGCGAGGAGTGTCCACTGGAGTGACTCCTGGAGGAGTAGCTAGTGGTGTGTAGCTGTGGGGAACGGCACTCAGCCGTGCAAAACTTGGTGTCAATGGCGATGTCGTGGCTGGTGTCGGGACGGGCAAAGAAGGGGAGGGTAAAGAGCCACCGCCACCGCCACCACTAGAGTGCCGGTGCCTAGACGAGTGTGAAGATCATCTCGTCGACACTAAAGCTTCGGAGCGCGCTGAGGACTCCAAAACAGAGGGAGATGCGGATGGAGTAGGAACGCGCGATGGTGCGCCAGAGCGATGACGCGCTACGTACCACTGTCTCTGCTGGGGTGACAAAGAAGAAAGAAACTCGTCATCATCCATACCTGCATTAAACACACGAACATTTAAACTTAATATTGAATGAATGGAGTAGAAAACATGGACAAGTAGATAGAGAGATAGAGATAGAGATAGAGATAGAGATAGAGAGAGAGAGAGAGAGGAGGTGCTCGTCGTCTCTGCTAATGAGAACATACCTAGAGCATACGTACCTGGAGTGGACGCAAAGACCATTAAATACAATGACGCATATAAATACAATGACGCAATGACGCAAATACTTAAAGAGCCGGAGAATCGTGCAAGAACTTGAATGTGCATGTAGCTTTGGAATGTTCAAAGGCTAGCAGCAACAAAAAGCGTTCTTCTTCTATTCAACTTGAGTGATGAAAGAGGCAAGTGCATAACTCTGAATTTACAAAACGGAGCCATCTTGTTCAAATACAAATTTATGTCTTTAAGAGATCTCTCTCTCATCCTCGCATAGCTCAGCACAACTTCCTATATCTATATAGAGCTCTCCGTTTAAACAGATGTCCTCTGTTTCATTTTGTAGATCCTCTGCATGCACCCCATAGAGAGTAGCAGCTTGATGTTCGTCTGGCACCACCTCCATGGCTTCTGACTGGGCATCTTCTCCAATCTCCTCCATTGATGCCGCTGTGATTGGCAAATGGTAGCCTTCATACGTCCGTGCACTACGAGGGGCTACCTCTATGACGTACCACCAGTTTGATGCAGACTTTGTGGGATGAAATATCACCTACCAGAGCCACATAACTTACATGAGAGCTTCCAAGCACATAAATTCTAAAAAACACGTTAACTATTTACATACTTACTTGTTCACAATGCTCGGGTAGTACGAAAGTGTCTCTTAGGTCAGTCCATTTCTTAGTTGAATCCACCTCAAGAAAACTAGACTCTCCTCTACGTACAGTAGCGTTGCCACCCTCCATGATTATCTTGAACCATTGCACGTCGAACAAGTCGACAAAAAATCCTCTATAATCGATCCTCAAGTAAGTGAGTTCCGCCACCACAGGATCTGCATCAGAGGACCGTCGTCGACTAGACTGTTCAAATTTTGCCATGATTCCACAATCTTGAGTAACATGTGTTTTTTAAATCCGTTCCACCCTAAAATGTCGACCTTTACACCATGTTTCTGTGTATGACTTATACTACAACCAACAAAGATTATGAGTGGCCGTTCAAACATCTAGAAAGTTACTAGTCGTACATTGCAAACTTACCTTGGTCGCGCAACCCCTAGAGTACTCCCACTCTTCCTCAGTCACTTCTTCACCGCACTGTTGTGCGCTTTTCAGTTGGTTGTGCAACCATCTTAAGCTCATGAATGTTGATAGGCTCTCCAGACCCGTGGGATAGTGCATCGGTGGTCATCTTCCCCGTCTCCACTCGATTCTTGCCCTTTGTCGCTCTTGCTTTGCATCCTCATATTGTGAGATCCACTTTTGTATGACTGGATTGTGAAGCATGCAAAATCGGTTGATTTTAGCCTCTAGATCTTCCGTCATCTTCTTCTCAACACCGAGATTGCACATCACAATTCCAGATATGCGCTCATCATCTATGGTTCGACATAGCGTGTCCCGGGCTTTATCAAATCCGTCTAGCCACTCTCCAATGGACACTTGGGACTCTGATACCAGCCAACCTTCTGCCATGCTACCCTCCAGACGTGCCTTCTGACGCACATATCCCTTGAGCGTTTTCATGAAACGTTCTAAAAAGAACATCCATCTGGAATGTACTGTGCTGGCTATTTCCACCTCATCAACTATGTGAACAAGAAGATGCACCTGAATGGTTAGCATGGTAGTAGGAAAATGTTTCTCAAACATACACGCAACCTCTGCAGCGTTTAGTTTGGCGAATGGTATGGAGTCTACGTTGATCTCCTTTTGTGAGATCCATTGTACCAACTTCGCAAGTTTGTAGATTGTGTTACGGACGTCAAGAGACAGACATCCCTCAATGGAAACTAGTAAAATAAACTGCAAAACACGTGCATCAATGATATTAAAGTACATCCACACACGAATTTGTTACACAATTCTCACTATGATATACTATACTATGAACATACCTGACACATTTTATGCCAGTCGTGTGACTTCAAACCGGTAAGCTTTCCTTCTTTACTAAAACACCTCCCATAGTAGATTACCCACATTCTTGAATATGTGCATTGGATCAAGCAAGTGATTGATCATGAGTCGGGGCCAGTATGGTAACTCGTACCATAGAGATAGTCTCTTCATCCCTGGGGGCAATCCGTCATCACACATCTCCTTCTGCTCTAACCATGCTTGTGCAGACAACCTCGGTGGCTCTCTTCCCAAAAAGCCATCGCGTAACACATGATTCTCTGGAAGATACGCTTGATGACCTTCGTAGATTTGCTTCTTCAGTGAGGGCGCCCTACGTGCATTCAGTCTAGGTCCACATGTTACACATGCTCTGTATCCGCTTGTTTGAAGTCCTGCATGTATACACATGATAATAGATCAATTTGAGAAAAAGCAAGATTTACAGTGTCTGAGTGAGGAGTGTAAATAGATCACCTGAGCATTCTGTTAGTCCGGGATAGTCATGCATGGTCCACATTAGAATGCCTCTGATCAAAGCATTCTGTCGACCTGTGTGTCGGCTCATATCCACCACCTCTATGCCAATCCACAATTGTTGTAGCTCTTCCAATAGTGGACGAAGATACACATCCATATTCTTCACTTTATATCGCCCCGGCACAATCAAGCTTAGCCATAGGTGCCCCTTCTTCGTAGTCAACCACGGGGGAATGTTGTAGTTGACGATGACAACGGGCCATACACTGTAAGATGTTGATCTTTGACCAAATGGATTTACGCCATCCATAGCCAGGCCTAAGCGCAAATTTCGACCTTCCCTGGAAAAAATCCGTCCATGTTCCATCTATATGTTTCCAGGCTGCACAATCTGCAAGAATCCGTAGCACACCATCCGAAGATTTATTCTCCTCATGCCATGATGCTAGGGCGGCCATGGACTGACATTCGAAGAAATGCTTGATGCGAGGAAGCAAAGGAAAATGTCGCAAAACCTTTTGCAGAATTTTTGTTCCGTGGAGATCTACTCGATATCTTTTGGAATCACATTTCGGACACTTCTCCATGTCTATGTATTCCCATCTGAAAAGAATGCAGTCATTAGGACAAGCGTGGATCGAATTGTAATCCATCCCCAAGTTTCGCAAAATCTTTCTTGCTTCCTCTCGAGAATCTGGCATCACATTATCAACTGGTAGTATGTGCTCTTTCAGCAATCTACACAACATAAAAATACGGTACAATTGTGTAAAAATCTATCAGATCATTATACATTTAGATTTTTATTAAAGTAAACTAATTGTAATAGATCACCTGAAAAGCGCTGTGATGCTAGTGTCACTCCATCCAAGCTTTGTCTGCATGTTGAGAAGAACCAGGAGCGCTTTCAATCTAGACACACGTGCTCCACTATACAATGGCGTATCGGCTTCACTTTTCATATCATCATAGACAAGCCTTTCTGAATCCATGATCGTCTCGATCATTTCATCAATTTTGGGCTCAAACCTTGCCTCGTTGGGAATGTGGTATGCATGATCATCCCCCGAGCTGTCAGAGGCTATATCTTGTGGCCTCACATATGCTGCTTGACCAAAGCGCCTGCGAACACGTCTATTGGGTTGCAAGATTGCTGCCTGTTGGCTAGCGTCAGAGTTCGACGAGTTATAATTGGCAACAACTCGATCTATAATAGATGGATTGAACTCGCCGAATTCGCGAACGTGCTGCAAAGAAACGCGTCTTGTCCGTCGCACAGCATGCTTGCAATGGTTACAAGGACATAAGATCCTCGTTGAGAGATAGGTGTTTCGGTTAGACAGCCCCACATCCTCGTCACTACTCATAATGAGGGCAAAAATCTTATAACCTAGACAACAAATTTAATATTCTATTGACATTTAGAATCTTTTATCTCTCTCTCTCTCTCTCTCTCTCTCTCTCTCTCTCTCTCTTCACACTGTAAACTACCTCACATTCTCTAGTCATGTTCAATCCCCGCACACCTCGGTCTAGAGGTGCATGGAGATCAGAACCACCGGGTTATAATCTCGTCTTTATTGGTCAATGCCTATATTTGTGGGTACAAGAAATCTACACACCCACGTCTACATGATACTGCATGTAGTGGACAAAACCCCTTTGCCTCTTCTCTAGCTATAGCATTTCACATCATCTTAACATCTTTTCATAGTAGATCTTTGTTTGTAGCATGAAGGTACGTCATTCTTGCAATGTAGCTGATGTTTGCTCAAGGCACTTAATTCTTATTCTAGATTTGATGGGATGTGCGTGGTGTGTGTGTGTGTGTGTGTGTGTGTGTTTGTGTGACCCTTGAAATCGTCATCTTGCATCACTAATTTTGTGTATGCTCAATTTGCTCTTCCATTAGCTGAACATGACGGCTTATTGTATGGTAGCGGCAGTCGAACATGCAGGTGGAATTGCTAGTCCGCCTGGACTGTCGAGGCTGTGAGCGCAAGAAATTTTCTCGCCATTTCTTCTAACCTTATCTTAAACGATTCCCTCGCCATTTCTCCCAACCTTAATTAAAAAACCTAAATCTAATTTAATATAACAACCCTAAACCTAAATTAATAAACCTAAATCTAATCTAAAATAACGTAAATCTAAATCTAACGTAAATAAACCTAAATCTAATCAAACATAAATCTAACTAAAAATAAACCTAAATCTAATCTAATTTAACTTAAATAAACCTAAATCTAATTTAACGAAAGTCTACATCTAACCTAATCTCTAACGTCTTTTGGGATAGTTTTCTACGACGTTAAAACTCTCTTCTTCTTGTGTGTGTGTGTGTGGGTGTGTGTGTGCCAATAAAAAGAGAAAAATTGTATAACCTTTCTATCACCCAAGTGTGGTAGATTGGTTATGCCATTTTCCTCTTGAATAACAAGTGTTGGTTTCAACTCCTCGTCGGCTAGATTTTTAGGTCTCTTTAATTAGTTTCCACGACGTTAAATTAAACTCTCTTCTTTTCGGATGTGTGTGCACGCCAATAAAAAAAGGAGAAAAATGGTATAACTTTTCTATCACCGAAGTGTGATAGATTGGTTATGCCATTTCTCTTATGAATAACATGTCTTGAGTTCAACTCCTATCGACTAGATCTTTAAGGTCTCTTGGGATACTTTCCTACGATGTTAAGACTCTCTTCTTCTTCTTCTTCTCTCTCTCTCTCTCTCTCTCTCTTTGTTTTATATATATATATATATATATATATATATCTTTTCCTCTCTCAATGTGTGTGCATTTTTTTATTATTCATGTATGTGTGCATTTTTTTGGTTTATGCATGCTCTCTCTCTCTCTTTTCCTCTCTCAATGTGTGTGTGCTTTCTTTGATTATACATGTGTGTGTGCGCATTTTTTGTTTATGCATGCTCTCTCTCTTTTCCTCTCTCAATGTGTGTGTGCTTTCTTTGTGTAGGCATGTCTCTCTCTCTCTCTCTCTCTCTCTCTCTCTCTCTCTCAAAAACACAATGTGTGTGTGTGTGTGTGTGTGTGAAAGAGAGGGAGAGAGAAAGAGGGGAAGGGACCATGAGAGTGAGGAGAGGGAAGGAGCATACCTGGCTCTCCTTCCTCTCCTCGTGTGTGTGTGTGTGCGTGTGTGTGTGTGTGTGTGTGTGTGTGTGTGTGTGTGTGTGTGAGAGAGAGAGAGAGAGAGAGAGGGAGAGAGAGAGAGAGAGAGAGAGAGAGAGAGAGAAAGAGGGGAAGGGAACATGAGAGTGAGGAGAGGGAAGGAGCATACCTGGCTCTCCTTCCTCTCCTCGTGTGTGTGTGTGTGTGTGTGTGTGTGTGTGTGTGTGTGGAGAAGAAAGAGAGAGAGAGGGAGAGTGTTACCTTGCTTGCTTGAGCACGTGTCAAAAACTCAGATCTGAGATCTGAGTTTTCGGACGCTCTCGGTTATTTTTTTAGCCCTGTCGGCGTCGCTATAGGCGTCGCTATGTTACTTGTAACATAGCGACGCATATAGCGACGCCGTGCATTTTCATGTTTAAGCATCGCAGTATGAGCGTCGCTAATGTTAAGCATAGCTTGTAGTGAGTCTTCTACGGTTTGTGCTATATAGCACAGGTTGTTCCCGCTTCATTTCTCCTATTTTAGGGCAGTTTTCACATCAGGTGCATCATTTACCATGGCTGACAACAACAACACAAATGTGTTCAAGATGTTTGCTACTGAGGACAGGTTGGATGGGGACAACTACCCTATGTGGGCTTATATGATGCAACATGTTCTTGTGTCAAAGGGTGTCTGGAACATTGTGCAGGGCATTGATGCACCTCCTGGTTCTCAGGATGTAGGCGATGTTGAGGATGTTGCAGGTCTTGCTGCAAGGATTGCAGCTGTTAGAGTTGTTTTGCCTACGGCAGAACAAGCTCGTTGGGATGTTAAGGATGCGCAGGGTCATGCATTGATTGCGTTGTCTGTGAAGCGCACCATTGTTCCTCACATCTGTTCAACAAAATCTGCAAAACAGACTTGGGATATTCTAGTAGGTCTTTATGCAAGCCGCAATGAGGCTAAAATTTCTTTGTTGCGTAAAGAGCTGGAGTCAAAGATTATGCATGAGGAAGATGATATGGACACTTTCCTTGCTAGTGTCAAGGATATCAATGAGCAACTTATTTCTGCAGGTGAAGTTATTTCAAACAGTTCCCTTGTGCAGACTGTTCTTGATGCCTTACCAGATTCTTACCAGACTTTTGCTAGTACTTGGAGACTTATGACCCAAGGAAATCTAGAAGTTGTCAAGTTTGATGCATTACGCACATTGTTGTTGCAAGAGTCACTTTCCAGAAAAAACAGGACTAGACAGCGTGTAGTTGAACAGGCTTTTATTGCTTCTCAAAGAAAGGGTGGTAACAGCAATGCAGCCACTTCTTATGGTTCTGCTGCGAGTGGTAAAAATTCTGTTCCTGATGCTCTGCTGGCAGCAATTCGTTTGGAAATTCTGGTGATAAGGGCAAAAAGAAAATGTAATGCCATTATTGTAAAGCCAATGATCACTTGATCAAGTCGTGTCCTAAGTTGAAGGCCAAAGAGGCTAAGAAGAAAGAGGGTGGTTCCAATGCAAATGCTGGTTCCACTACAAATGCAGCCATTGTTGAGTCTTCTGTGAAAGGAGACTGTGTTGCTGATGTTGATGCAGAATGGGCTTTTAGCGCAGGGTGCACTTACAATCCTGATGTCCATGATGCATGCTTGTCAGTTGCTGCAGATTCACATGTGTGGTATTTCGACAATGGTGCTACAAAGCACATTACCTCACATCATGAATTGTTTACCTCTCTCGAGTCTGTCCCTCATGGGAATTCAGCCACTTGTGCGAACAATGCCTCTTATCCAGTTCACTGCTCACTACTGTCAATGATTGGAAAGATTGTGCTCACTGCTGCTAATAAGCTCACTTTGTATGACAAGTGTGAATAAAATTTTGCAAATGCTGTTGCAGATTCAAGGGCTATTTCAAATGCAAAACTTTGGCATGCACGTTTTGGTCATCTGAATTTTGCTAGTTTGCTGCGTTTGCAGAAATCTGATATGGTTGCTTCTTTGCCGCCTCTTGAAGCACCTGTCAAACATGTTTGTGAAGGCTTTATTTTGGGTAAGATGCAGCGTTCTAAGTTTCCAAAGGATGGTTCAGTCCGGGCCACATGCAGGTTGCAGCTTGTGCATAGTGATGTTTGTGGGCCCATGCAAACTCCGTCCTTGGGCAATTACCTGTACTTCGTGACTTTCATTGATGATTACTCCAGGCATGCATCGGTATTTCCTCTTAAAGCGAAGTCCGAAGTTTTTATGTGCTTCAAACAATTTTTGGCTATGGTTGAAAATGTCTTGAAATGTACTATGGGCACCCTCCGTTTCGATCGAGGGGGAGAGTATATGTCTCATGAATTTAATGCATTTCTGGCTAGTCGTGGGATAAAACACCAATGTACAGTGCCTTATACACCTCAGCAAAATCGTGTTGCTGAGAGGAAAAACAGGTCACTGAAGGAAATGGCACGATGTATGGTCAAAAGTCAAGCTGTACCGCATTCTTTTTGGCTTGAGGCCATCATGTGTGCCACTTATGTACTAAACAGGTGTCCTACAAAAGCTTTGCAGTCTATTACTCCATATGAAGTATGATGATAGAAAGCCTTCTATTGAGCACATGCGTGTTTTTGGATGTTTGGCATATGCTTTGGTGTTACAAGTGCAACGTAGAAAATTGGATGATAAGGCTGTCAAATGTATTTTTGTTGGTTATAGTGTTGAAAGCAAAGGTTACAGGTTGTATCATCCGCAAACAAAACGTATTCTGGTTTCTTGGGATGTAGTGTTTGTAGAAGATTCTGTTCAGCCCTTGCTGTCATGTACTAGAGACAATAATGTAAGCTCACAGGACATTTATGACACTTTGTTGCCTCTTTTCAGTGGTGGAAATACGAATGTAAGTTCCAATGAGGCAAATGTATAGCCTATGGGGGTTTCTGAAAATGTTCTAGATCAACCTATTACTGATGCAGATGTACATGATGTACTTGATGAGGAAAGGGCTGAAAATGAGCAAGTTAGAGGTATGCCAAAATGGCTGGTGCACAAGATTAAAAAAAGCTATTGGAAATAAAGAAATTAAAGATCAACTAGGTGTATGGAAAGATGAACCCACTGAAAAATGCTACTCGCGTGCTAGAAATTTTCTATGTAAAGAATTTCCGAACTTCGATTGAGATGAGGACATCTCAAATTGTTAAGTTGGGGTGATTGCAAACCACTATCTCAAAAGTAGCTAAAATTAGTATTTTTGGAATCTTAAGCACGACAAACCAGTAGTAGCTAGGAATTTTCAAAACTGAATTCAAGTAAAAACCAATCCACTATTCCCTCTAAAAGTTTTCAGATCTATTTTAATTTACTAAAATAATTGAAAGGTTTTAGTAATCATTAAAGTAGAAGACTTTTAGAAGAATTTTTATAACCTCCCAGATATTTATCGTTTAAGTAATAAACATGCTTAAAAATTAGCAGATTTGAATTTTAAAGCAAGCAAGTGCTGGGGAGGGCCATCACTGACCTATTTGACAAGTAGATATTGTAATCTATAAGTCGGAGCTATAAGCTTCTAGATTGTATCAATTTATCCTTAGTTAAAGATGCCAGATGATTAGTTTTTACCAAACAAACCTTGGCTAAGGTATAAAAGCCACTTTTGTAAAGTCATTATTAAGTTTTTGGATATGAAATACACAGCATGAGCTTAGGACGCTCACTTCTCTCCTTCTCACGCTTCTATCTCCCTTGTCGATTGTCACATTGCACTGCCATCTGTTGCGTTGCAGCTGCAGGTAAGAGCTCTACACATTGACGTAAGCATATCATGATAAATTATAGCTTTTGACGTCGCCGACCTGCGGCCTAATTTCATCATAAGTAGGAATTTAAGCTAGGAAAACACAAAATAAGTATAGGTGGGGTATTGGGGCACCATTGCTAAGCATTTAGATGCATTCGGGGTCAGAAACGACTAGGTCAACATCTAATTGCTATTAATAATCGCATTTTTTGCACTTCATCGAAAGTGAGATTTGAGACCAAAAGCATATGTGCTTAGGTCTTATATACTTGTCCTAGAAGTTTCATAGCATTCGGATGTCGTTTGATGCTGTAACGATCATAGTTTACTTGCCGATTAGCGACTAGCTTTTGATGACTTAAGTCATTTGAGTATAGTTTATATTAAATGCGAGTTTTTTGTTGTTTTCCAAGAGATTGACACCCTCTTGTAGCCTCCATGCACTAGTCGAGTCAGCTTCGTCCCATGGATTGACAATTATGTTCGTGGTTCTCGCTATGTCTATAATAAGATAAGAGTGAGGTTAGAAAACCTATCCACATTTGGCGCCGTTGCCGGGGATGAATAGACCTAAACTAGGGAAAACAAGAGCGTCTTGTGTAGTTGTCCTTTAACTTCCTTAGGATCACATAGAGTTAACCTGTCTCTTTAAAACCGCATAGCTTAAGAGTGTCGTCTTTTGCTATGTAGAGATAGCTTGGGAGTAGATTTTGAGAATGATTGATGGACAAGAGAAGTTTTAAGATCAATGCTCAGGAAACCATAAAAAACAAGAAAACAAGTGTTTTGGACACCTTCCACAACCCAATTACAACAAAACCTAGGAGTAGGGTAAGTACCATCCGAGGTAGGATCTCACATCATTGCTCACTTCGAAAAAATCATCTGTGAGTCGTTTATGTGAAGTTGCCGAATTTCAGGTCTATGGCTTGAAACAGCATCAAAAGACGACTCAACCACTGAATCCGGCTAGAGATTATGCGCATAAAAGTTGTATGAACCAGTGGGTAAGCATAAGGATGCATTTGAGGTAAATTTTCAAGAGTTTGCAAAAACTCAGATTATTTAATTTTCTTGAGAATTTAGGCAAAATTAAGTTTTGACTTGACTCGGGGACTGAAAACATGTCACAAAAAGACTGACCATTGAAAAAAAATTCAAAAATTGTTCATTTCATGCCAAAAGTAAATAATCGTGATTATTTACTTTTAACTCAAAATTGATCAAGGTTAATACCAGAGACTCCATGGATTATTACAAACATCTTTTGTGAAGGCTCATAGAGTTTGGATCACAAAACAACCAAAAACTTGGAAAACTTTGAAATATGTACTGATTGTCGAGAAATTGAGTTTGACTTGACAAATTTGGTGAAACTTGACTCAGAGGCTTAATTTAAAGTGTTTAATGTGTGTGTATACTTAGGTGACCAAAAATATGCTAAAATTTACCATAAGTAAATAATCACGAATATTTACTTTTGTCCAATTTTCAAACATTTTTGGCCAACCAAGCATACTACAAGCAAGTTCTATCATGTTGTATTGAACACTCAAATCAAATTTGGTGAAGTTTGAATCTTTAAAGTGAAAAATGTGGCCAATTTTGTAAAGATAGTTTGTAGACACAAAACTGCTGACAAATTGAGCAAGGTTTGTCCAAACTTAGTGAAAATCTGCTAGGGGGCTTAAGGTGAGTTGCTTTACCTGTTTGTATTATCATCTTGGCAAAAAAATGCTAAAAAACCCTAGAAGTAAATAATCGAGATTATTTACATCTATCCCAGATTTGAGGCTTTTTGCACAACTGAGTATACTACAAGGTGAAGCATATCAAGTAGATTACTCAAATCAAATTTGATGAAATTTGGATCACAAAAGTGAGACTTAAGCCAGATTCTTGAAAATTGAGTCTACGGACACTAAACAGTTGATAACTTGAACAAACAATGAAACTTGTCCAGAGACTACAATAAGGTGTCTATATGGCAAAACAATTTTAACAAGTGAGAAAACTAAGAAAAGTAAATAATCATATTATTTAATTTTGAGTCCCAAAGACAAGAATTTGGACTTTTGAGTTTATACAGTGTTAGAACAACATAATACAAGGTCACTCGTCAAGTTTGGGTTCCATCGGATCCAAATTAGTACACGTTAACTCAATTTCTAGGTTGCAGATTAGTCCTTTATCTCTTTGCAAGGGTAGAATCTGGAAGTCTCAATTGCCGACTCACTTAGCTCAGATTGAAGTGATATACACAGACCAATCACAATAGCTAGAAAAATTTGTACATTCTTTGAGAGAAAATTGCTAACTTGGTTAAAACTAACACAGAAACCAGGTTGCATGCAAAGAATTGGGAGCTTGACAGGAGTTGAATTCAAGTCAAGTGGGAAAAACGACAGATAACAATTCAATCTGCCGATAAGTACTCTATCCAGGGCTTAACAAGTCTATATGAACCTTAGATCTGGTCGTATACTAGCAAATCAAGGCATACTTGGAGAGACCGCTAGTAGGGTATCCACCGAAGAGAGTGTGAATCAAGGAGATCAATTGGGCACTATCTTTGAAGAGCTCCCAAATACTTATTTCAACTCAACATCTGAAATGTCTTCCTATTTGACTCAGTCAGGAACCGGAACAACGGTGCGATATAAGCACATACTCACCTTTTATAAGACTAGCGTCTATGGAGCTTAGGTTTACGTGGATCCTAATGAAGAGTATACCATTCGCATTGATGACCATGACATAGAGTTTGAAGAGGAAATAAGAGCAAAGAAACAAGGAAAGATCTATATGGATAAAAACGGGACTCTCAATATGTAAAAGTTGAAAATCCTGATGTGATAAACAAATGGGGGTTAGAAGTGAATACAATAATTCCATTTATGGTAGCAAAAGAAGGTCCACCGACTTTAGAATTTGAGGGATATGATCAAGTTGATTTGAAACCTTTGAAACGGCTTAGCACTGATAATCCTAGGATTGGAGTCTATTATTGGGAGGATAAGAACGTCAAGGATCTTTTATGGACCTCTCATGCCAAACCAAGGCAGTTAACACCCATGAAGATCATCTATATCTTCAAAATCAAGGACAAGGATTCATTAGATTTACCATCTTACCTATTTAGGGATTGTAATAATAATAATTTTGCTATGATGAGTCATGAGAGGAGGTAGAACAAACGAGATACCAAGGGTACTCTATAAGAGATTGGACATTGGGGCAAGGAACTGATCCTGTTTCAAGAGAGGAACTCCGCAAGAGATCTATATCTTCAAAATCAAGGACAAGGATTCATTAGATTTACCATCTTACCTATTTAGGGATTGTAATAATAATAATTTTGCTATGATGAGTCATGAGAGGAGGTAGAACAAACGAGATACCAAGGGTACTCTATAAGAGATTGGACATTGGGGCAAGGAACTGATCCTGTTTCAAGAGAGGAACTCCGCAAGAGATCTTTTGGGAAATGTTAAAAACCCAAACCTACCTTATCACGAAGAAAATTGAGTGACATTAGAGTCATTGTAGGGCTACATGAGTCACTATTTCCAACATATTGGTTTGAAAGACTAGAGACGGGACCAACTGCCAAAAGAGTTGGAGCTGAGCCAAACAGACGTGTCAAACCAGCTGATTTTCAAAAATGGATCAAAAAATACAGTGGATCGGGGATCCATATGACCACTTAGCTAGCTTCAAGCAAGTGCTAAGAGCAGAACGCATATTTGCTTTCCACACTCAATTTGAGGGATTTGGAATTACAGCTGCATGTTCCAAAACTGGGATCAAACATAATACGGTAGCTCAAATCTATAGCTTCAAACAGAAACAAGGTGAGTGTATTAGGGATTGTGCAACTAGGATGAAGCAATACATTTCAAGATGCCCAGAATTAGAAATACCAAAAGAAGAAAGATTAGTGTCGTTGTTTCTAGAAGGATTGCTAAACAAATAACTTCATGCTATACTGTATAACAAGAAGCATACGACGTGTATTAGATGCTATTGACTTGGGAGACAATTGTGATATTTTCAATGAAGAAGATGTCCCTAAGGATACTCAGAGTGAGAAAACAACATCCACAAAACCAACACAAGTGGGAACAGTTGTTGTAGCACCACTCACAGCCATAGAAGACATGCTCAAAAGGATAAACAAAATGGTGAGCAGAAAGCTCCTATGAGAGGACCTGGGCAAGGGATACCTCAATAGGGACAACCAACTAGGCCGCATAAATGGTGTGCTATTGAGGATAAATGAACAACCATGAGACCAATGAGTACTATTACCAACCAAAGTACGATGGAAATGTTCAATATGTGCCTATGAGACCAGAAGGACAACCTGTGTACAAATATCAACCTAATATGGCCCTAGCACAAAGACCATTGATAAGTATGGAAATACCACAACTAGTGTTGGGTCAACAACCTCCATTTCTTGGACATAATGCAATGCATGTAAAGTACATGCATTCAGAAGAAGTCATAGATGAACAAGCACTAGTGCCTGCTACACCTTACGTTGAGCCTAGTCCATCTATAATAATGATAGGAGGAGAGTGGTATAATTCACATCCACCTTCAATGGAAGAACCTGTGACTTATGCTATAGCAAAGCTTACACCGATATACTTTGTAGCTAATCAAGGTGTTAGACCTCCAATGGTAAGACCCATGATTAAGCCAAAGACAAAAACTACCATAATTGTGGTGCAAATGATCATTGGAAAGATAAATGCCCAAAATCTGATAAAAACATTAAGCGAGATGAAGCTTTTTTACACAATGATGCAAAAAAGGAGGACACTTTCTTGAAGATTGTCCAAAAAAATCCGTTAAACAAGGGAAAAGCAGTGGGTGAATGTAGTCCAAGTGATACCTAGTAGCTCTTCGGAAAGTGAACCTATTGTTCCAATCAAGGTGATCATTAGAGCGTAAGCTAAGAAAAAGAAACATAACTCCTCTGATGAATTAAAAAATACTAAAAATTTCTCGCAAAAGACCAAGAAAAGAAGACATCAAAGATATGAGATGAGAAAACAAAAACAAAAGGAGGAAATTGAGGAAAAAGTCAAACAACTATTCCAAAAAAAAGTGAAAGAAAATGGGAGTGAAATTAAGGAAACCACAATAAAATCTGGAGGATCAATTTTGGTAGATAAAAATTTTGAGCCAATAAATGTAGCCTTGGAAGCTTTTCAAGCAGGACTTAAAGCATGCCAAAATATGGAAAACAAATGGAAAAACTATCCTTCTCCAGATATGGAAGTAGCTAAGCTTCAACGCTTATCAAAATTTGGTAATAATTACTCAAGAATTAATGCTGGAAAAACAAAAACCCAAGCTTGAGAGTATAGCAAAACCTGAGGAGCTTGTGGTAGAAACCAATAAAGAGAAATCCAAAGTGGTGGTAGAACCCCACCTGGAAACTAAAGATCCAAAACTCATAGTGCCTGACAGTGAAGATGCTTTAGCTGGAATTCCGTTTGTGGAGGAAGACTAATCAGGACATTTATGGGAAAAAGTGAGAGAGATTAATGATGGAGCATAACTTTGAAATCAGCTCTTATAGAGGAAGTCTGGTTAGACAATTTACCTCCTGATATGGACATTGATATACAATCCTTGTATGGGGATTGCGTTTCTGAAGCATCAGGAATTTCTAAACCCTTGACTCTAAAAACACTACCCTCTTACTTAGGAGACAACAAAGATAAGTCCATAGTGTGCAAAACCACTTAGGTAAAAAGAGCTGAACATACCCTAGAGGTAGAGAACATCCATTCAATCATGTCAAAACCCATTCAATGTACTCTTACCTTGGGAGAACTTTTAAAAATCATACCATATTTATGGAATGATTTACAAAAAAACTTTAGAGAAGGTGGGGATAACCGGGTTAATCGCAAAAAATTTGGGTAAATTGAAACAGGACTTGGATAACAAGGAGATTAGATCCGTCCTTATGAACAAATTCGAAGAATACTAGGAGGGGAAAGAAGGAAACATAACCCTTCCGGTGAGATATAATGATGTAGAAACCATGGCAATACTGGACAGCGGGGCTGACATAGCCATAGCCACAAAACCAGTATGGGAATCATGGGAAAAACCAGCCATTAGACAAACTCAGATGAAATTACAATTGGCGGATGGACACATCGAAAAACCCCTAGGACTACTTGAAAAAGTGATAGTTAGTTCCTGTGGAATTGATTATCAATATACTTTTTCAATAGTGGACTTTGGAAAGAAACTTAATATGAAATCATCTTGGGAAGGCCATTCATGCGGCAAGTACAGCTCATTCAAGATTGGGGAAACAATTACCTGTACTTGAAAAACGTGGGATCAATCACAAGGGTTAATTTGGAAGAATACACTTATAGAGATGTAATGAAAACACCCATTTTAGAATTTGACTCAGTCTCTCAGTCAAATCAAAGCTTCCATTTTGGTTAAACAAAGACACACCTATTTGGATGTTTGGAGCCTCAGAAAACGGGAGTTTAAAATGAGAAGAATGTATCTTAGAAAGGGATTGTATAGATGAAGCATATATACCTGAACCCTTTTCGGAGCATTTGTTTGATCCATTTGAATGAACTCAAATTTTGGCAACAATGGATGTGTGTGTGAATACATCTATGCCTACTCGATTTTGCAATGAGGATGCTTATGACATAATTCCCATACAAATGATCTCAACTCTTCACATTGAAGAGGAAGTTCAGGAGCCCAAGGACTTACTAAAAGCTCAATAAGTCTTTTCAAACCTTTATTATGATGCTACTGACGAGTTTGAAGAAAATTCAGCTACATTCGATGATTCTGGATCAAAAAAAGAACATGTGAGAGCCCAAGTACTCCTAAAAGGAGGAGAGAAAAAGTTTTTTGACTTTCCAAACTAGAAACCAAGAAGTCAGAAATGGTATAGAAGGAAAGGAGAAACAAAAAACTTGAAATCTAGACCTATGCCACCAATTTCTAGCTGAACACAATTTCTGATGCAGATAGATGCACATGATTGTGTCAAAGAAAAAATCACGGGTAGATATCCTTCGAACAATAAGCAAGGAGCGTCAAAAACATCAAGAAAAATGAGAAAGGAAACTTAATCAAAACCTAGGCACCAGGATGATGAATCATCCATGACACAAGTTGAAGGAAAGAAAAAATATCAAGAGTTGAAGAAAACTCTAAAGGAGGTGTATACCACTAAAATGGAAACAACCGAGGAAGAGAGTAAAGATGTAATGAGTGTTCCATCCCATTGCAAGAAATATATCCTCCAAGACAAAAACATCATAGTGAAACAACCTGTAAGGGAACTAAGAAAACAGGGGTGAGTCATATGAAGGACCTGAAAATGCAAAGAAAATAGATTTAGCCGAACCAAGAGAAGATCCATACCTGCTTACATTGCGAACGACTTAATTGAAGAAGAAGAAGAGCTTCTGCTAAGCTTACTGAAAGAATACTGAGATGTCTTTGCTTGGTCTTATAAAGATCTCAAGGGTGTTGATCCAAAAATTTGTCAACATAACATACCTATGAGAGATGATGCAAAACCAAGTAAACAACGGTCATATACCTATAATGAAACATTTGCCAAAAGGATCAAAGAAGAGATAGAAAATCTCAAGGAAGCCGAATTCATTTATGAAATTGAGCACACAAATTGGGTGTCTTCAATGGTGGTACCCAAGAAAAATGAAAAATTAAGAGTATGTCAATCTCATAAAAGTGAATCAAGCCACCATTAGAAATAACTACCCTCTTCCAATCACCGAGCATGTTTTAGAACGAGTTGTAAGAAAAGAAGCTTAGAGCTTTTTAGACGGCTTTTCGGGGTCCAAAAGATTAGCATAAAACTGCCTTTGCAACTGAATGTGGTATATTTACCTATAGGATTATATGTGCGCTTTGCTGCACGTGTTGAACGTTGGGAACTTGCCTGTGCACTGTGTGCAAGCCTCCAAAGGCTGCAAGCACACAACTAGACAGTCCTAGCAAGCTCAAAGGGGCAGGGGTCTGTCACTCCACCGCTCAATGCTTCCGTCATAAAGGATCTTGTGTCGCAAAGAAGAAGAAGCCGCCACCATCGCCGTGCTCAACTTCTGAGACCACTGCAATGCTTGATCTCTATCTCTATCTATCTATATCACTCTCTCTCTCTCTCTCTCTCTCTCTCTCTCTCTCTCTCTCTCTCTCTCTCTCTCTCTCTCTCTCATGCACATACACTCATGAACACACAAAGGAGGAGAATACAGAGATGGAGCAAGAGCACTTCTTAGCTTACACCTCAGAGAATGAGGGTTTTTAGATCAACTGGACCTTTTATAAGAGTTTGAACCAATCACACATGGACGTCCACAGTGGCCAGTAATTGCAAAACTACTGTAAAAATAAGATAAGTAGTGCACCTCTCATCGGCGATCACCTACACACCTATTGGATCGACAAGCCCTCTCCATGACTCAATGAAATAAATAATAAAGCGTCCATCGAAGGTGAAAGGGTGTCCGTGAGGGTTAACATGCCCCCCTTCCTGATGTAGATTCCGTCCTAGAAAGCTATTAAGATGAAGCCCGTTCGTCTAGGTGGAAGAGCATCCGAGATTGAATGTCCTTAGCCTTCTTCAATCACTGCAAAATCAACCAAAATTGGCACAGTAATTGTATTCTCATATACAATTAAAAAGCATATGCAGTTGTAGGTACACAAATTGATTGGTAACAGAATATCAATCAATTTGTTAGCATTAAAATATTAAACTGTAATATAATCAAATGCATAATCAGTTGTAAAGGTCAAAAAATAAACAAGTATGGGGTCGCTAATTTAATAGCTCAGAGGCACTAGAGGTCAACTATTAATACCATGGACAAGCTTCTCAATTTTCTTTAGTCAATTAAGTTTTTTAATCACGAGAGCAAAGTATTTCATGTTCGAGGGCTGACTAGAGGCTATACCTAGAAGACCTTGTAGTTAAGCTACGATAAAAGGAATTGCTTATGAAATCATCACCTAAATTATTCCCTTTGTTTGACCCCCCAAAGTCTTTTCACATTGATTCAATTTTGATGTGTGTGCTTATTTTGTATCCCTTGGCTTTTTTCTTTTCAAGGATAAGCGCCCACACTGGGAACCTCTAGGGCTCTAGTACCATAGGCAATACATGTGAGTGAAGTACCAAATCAAGCTGGGTTTTCTCTTCCAGCTTAAGATTTTACATTGTGGCACTTTTGATTTTTTTGTTTGTTCATTTTCAGCATTTCAATTTTGTAACTTTGGGGGTGTCATATGACATTGTTACCCTCCCCAGGCTCATCACACTAGTAAACTCGCTTTATAATACTTAAGCTAAAGGTCAATAGGGACTAAGTCCACTAGAAAGCCCTAGTACATTGCACACAATGCTTTCTAAATCAGATTAAAAACCTAAAGTAACCATTGATTACTAGGAAGGCATTTTCCATGGTATTAAGAGAAGATCTCTAACGCCTAACTTGGTCAAACTAGCCTATTCAGACTGCTTGATTCTTAAACCTACACAAGGGACTATAATAGAAAATTATATTGAATCTAATGTTGAATACTAAGCAAAAGTGCTGAATATAGTGCTACCAATCACATTTAAAGCAGACAAACATGGATGCAAAAAAAGACAAGAGGCAATGCTAATGGACAAGAAACACATGTTTGTGTTGATGATTGCGCTTGAGTGAACGAGAGAAAGATTCCATGAAGTTCAAAATCGTAATAATGGCAACGTGTTCCTGTACACACTAGAAAACACAAGGAATACCTCTAGAAGGCACATCAGTGGGAAGAGGCACCAACCTTATTGAACACAATAACAACATAATGAACCCTAACCTAATTATTTGCACCCCCCTAGAGAGTCAAGGGAATGGGATATTGAATAGATGGGCGGGTAGCCCTAGGTCTAAACCCCTATCCTCGTTATCATCAAGAAAAACAAAGTCATAATCCATGAGACCATACATACCATCCGTGTAATCATGTAACTCTTCCTCATCATTAGAGGCACAAATGTTCACTAAAAACATCACTAGACGTCTATAGTCATCTTGGTCAAATAGGTAAGCTTATGCAATCAGGGAGACACTCTCTACTAAGTAGGGATCAGTTGTGGTCAAGAGACATATCAGCCATTCTAGTTCCTCAAAATTATTCTCACACGCTAGCGTATCTACCAAATCCCATTCACAGACAAACACCGGGAAGACATTGTGAAACACTTCTGAAAAGTAAAGAGGGTACCTCTCACCCCAAGGTAGGAGTGGATGACTCTAGCGTACTAGCCATATTTATACACACAGATAGATGATGGTTAGTGTGCAAATATTATAAGGGTCATGTCAAAAGGTCGTGTTCTTGTGCATAATGTGTTTTAAATATTTTGGGTCATGTACTAGAACTTGTAGATTTTTAGTTTTTGGTTTGGTTGCTCTTGCTCTTTTACTTTTCTATTTTTGTTTTTTGGAGTATAGAGCTATATATATACATTCCCTAAGATTGGGAGATTGAGAGGTCAGGGAGTAAGGTTAAGAGGGGAGAAAGTGAATGATGGATGTCAGCACACACTCCCCCCTTCCTTGGATAGATCATACCTTTTGAAACGATGTCATTAGCTTTTGAAACCAATTGTTCCAAGTTGTTATGGGTGAAGACTTTGACCAATAGTTCTCGACCATCCTAGGCATTTCATCTAGTTGCAAGGGTGGTAAGGTACTTTCCCATTATTTTATTTACAACGTGGTTGTAGGTGGTTAACTTACAAAGGGAGGTGCAAATTCTTTCTTGTTTGTATGGATATGTACAATAGTAAATGGAGGTTGTGTCAAAGGTTCTATTTTCGTATATGAACTACATGAAGAGCACAAAGCTTCGTTTGTTTTTCTATGTTTGATGTGAGTGAAACAAGCCTTTCTCGCTTGGGTATCCAAACTAGCTCTGGATCAGTTGTATAGTGTTCTCTGATCTTTCCCTTCCCACAATCTTCAATCGGCTTTATCGTTATAGGATTTGACTCACATGGGTCAGGTGACATGTAAGAACATAATTCACATTTTAGCACCCAAATTTGATCATTTCCTTCATAGTAGACTTGGGCTTCCAACAGTCATTTAGAAACCCAACGCAACGTTTTCTTACATTTATGGGAGCGACTGGGACGTCTCTTACAAAGCTCTTATTTTATAACATCAAAAATTGTCATTAAAGAAGCTTTAGGGACCCATTTGTATGTTTCCTTAGTTATATTATGATGGGTCTTGTGTGTCTCATTTTTTGTTTCAACTACAGAAGTTGAAGCTCTAGAGAGTTGGGCTATAGGGACATATGGTTCAACCTCTTGGACATGCACTGTTTTGGGTTGTATTTTCTCGAGAGGCGATATCTCAGGGACTATCGCTTGAGTGGCAAGACTAAGAGTTGGTTTCTATGTTTTGACACTCCCAGTCCCCCAATCAATAGTGCATTTGGTCGCTATCATCCATGTGCATCCTAGGTTTATATTACCTTCCATAGCTCCAGCAGGCATGACCAAAAAGTCTTGAGCTACAACCTCGTTGTCATAACTGACAGAAGTGTGTCAGATTATAAAAACCGTAGTTTTTTTCTTGTTGACACCCTTGACTTGGATAGTACTCTCAGACAGAGATGGCTTTCCTAATTGACACCACACCCCATATGATAGCAGATAATATCTAGCACCTGTGACCAATAAGGCATTATATAGCACTTTCCTATAGGTGCTATTTAGCTCAATAGGGTATCATAGAGGTGTGTCAGAGTCCAACCAATCATCCTCTATTTCAACGTGAAATGCATGTGTAACTCCAAGGTTGGCCTCTCGTTGGTGTCTTATAAGTTGTTGTCGATCCTTAGCCTCAATTTGAGATTGTATCTTTTTCAATTCTGCTTGTGCCTTGGCTGCCTTTTTTTTTATGGATGGCATGTAACTCCTCTTGGCTTAAAGGATCGTAGTATCTTTTTAATTTACTCCCATTGAGGAATCCAATAATTTCAACTTCATCAAGAGTTTCCACACAAATGGTACCTTACGGGGTGATTTCGCATACACTATATGGTCCTTTTCCCATATATTTGAACTTTTTCTCTTTGTTACGCACTCCATACATGAGGATTTTGTCACCAACATTGATATCTTTGTTCTTTAGATGACAATCAAACCATTTCTTTCTCCTATCTTTCTCCACAAGTGCATTTTGCACAGCCAATTGCCTTTCTTTGTCTAACCTCTCAAGGATATATAAACGCTCAACTAAAGGGTTACCATCTCAACCTTCTTGTGAAGCTACCCATAGACTAGGAATTACAAACTCCCATGGCATAACTACTACTTGGCCATATACCATTTTGAATGGTGTACAATTAATAGCCACTTTGTAAGAAGTATGATAAGCCCATAGAGCTGATGTCAGCTTCAAATCCCAATCTGTGCGATGAGTTTCCACTATTTTGGTCAAGATAGAAATTAAGGTCTTCTTAGTGCTCTCAGCTTGGCCATTTGCTTGTGGATAATAAGGTGTAGACTTATGGTGGGCTATCTTGAAGTTGGTAGTGAGTTCCTTTATCACTCCATATATAAAATGAGTGCCATTGTCACTCACAATCTCAAAGGGACAACCAAATTGCGTAATAATGTTCTCAAAGAGAAAGTTGGTGGTTGACCTTGCATCAGGCAACAATAATATATCGAGATTGAGTGTTACAAGCTCTCTGACTAATTGGGCCTACAAAGTCTAAACCCCATTTTTCAAATGGTTGAGTCACTTTAATAGGATGTAAGGGCATCTTATCCTTTCGTTGTGTGATCTTGTAACGTTGGCATACATCACACCCTTTTGTAAAAAGTGATGCATCCTTGAATAAGATAGGCCACCAATAGCCTGATTGCAACACCTTTCTAGCAGTTAGTTCTTCTGAGAAATGTCCTCCAGCTATACCCATGTGGGCTTCTTGCAGTATGTATAAATACTCATCCTCACAAGCACAACGTCTAAGAATATCGTCCTTCCCTAGCTTGTAGAAAGTTCTTGCAATTAGAGAATAATTTTTACATTCTTTTAACAGTTTTTGAGCTATATCCTTACGAAGCTCCCTGGGTGGAAAACCATTAACTAAAAAAATCACAATCTTCTCTCTCCATTCAGGCATGGTCTTTACTAGGAACAGGGAAGTATCGATAAATTCATCATCGATTCCTGTAGGGGCTTCACCATTGGGTATGCGAGACAAATGATTCGCCATGACATGTCTTTTACTGGGTCTCACCACAACGGTAAAATCAAACTCAAGAAGAATTAACAACCATCATGTAATTCTTCCCGTGGAACAAGGTTTATTTGCTAGATACAACAATGCTTGATGATCAACATAGAAAACAAACTTGTTGGCAAGAAGGTAGTAGAAAAATTTATTCACTGTGTAAATCATAGCTAAACCTTTTCTCTTAGTAATGGTGTAGTTTCTCTCAGCATCATCTAATTGACGACTTGCAAAGATAATGGGGTAGTCCAATTTATGTTCTCCTGGTTGAGCTAGAACACACCCAATAGTAAAGTAAGATGCATCAATATGCACATGAAAAATTACAATCCTATCGGACACTTGTAAAATGGGAGCACTATCCAAGGTTTTTTTCAATGACTCATAAGCATGGTCACACTCCGCGGTCCAATAGAACTCAATAAGAAGCTTGTACAAAGGGCGAGCTATCTCAGCAAAGTTTAAAATAAATTGTCTGTATAACAACCAACATGGCCCATGTACCTATGAGTCCCCTTATATTTTTTAGGTGGTGGCAAATTGAAAATGGCCTTAATTTTTCTTTCATCTGTGGAAATCCCATTTTTTGACAATATATGTCCTAAAATGACTCCGTGTTTAACCCAAAATTGGCATTTGAAAGGGTTTAATGAGATGCGGTACAATCTGTACTTTTCAAACACTTTCCGTAAACATGATAGATGTTCTTTCCAAGAGGAATAAACACAAAGGTCATCTCAGAAAGCTTCACAAAACTCCCTCAAATATTCTCTAAAAGCAGTGTTTATTAATCTTTGGAAGGTAGCAGGGGCATTGGTTAAGCCAAAAGCCATAACACAAAATGTGAACACTCCAAATTCGGTTATAAAAGTCGTTTTAGCTTGGTTCTCTAGCGCAATTGTGATTTGATTGTAGCCAGAGTACCCATCTAAAAAGCTTTAAGCTTCCTTCCCTGCAACTCTTTCAAGCACATGTTCTGAATATGGCAAGGGGTAATGGTCCCTCCTAGTGGCGGCACTGACCTTCTTGAGATCGACGCACACTCTAAGTTTCCCATTCTTTTTTGGCACAATAACTATTGGAGACACCCATTTTGAGTGCTCAATAGGGTATATAAATCCACATTTGACAAGCTTTTCAATCTCTTTTTGAACAATCTTTCCATACTTAGGATTCATTGGGTAGGGTCGTTGCTGGACTGGTTTAGCAATGCTATTCATGGGAATTGTGTGTTGCACCACGGAAGGTGGAACACCTTTCATACCATGATATGTCCAATCAAATATATCCTTGAATTCCTTGAGAAGCTCTTGAGTACATGTTCCTTAGTCTCTGTCAGATCTTCGGCAGTGAAATTAGGTTTGGACTCCTCACATGGTTCTGCTAACTCTATTTCCTTAACTATCGTTGGACCATCATAGACTCCATTGCTTCCATCTATAGGTTTCTTTGGGCCTTTATATACACAACCTTACGTTCCACTGTGGTGTAGGATTTGAAATGATCAGGTGCAGGGTGTAAGTCTGTGGGGTGGTCTTGTTGTTCCGTGGACTATGATTTCTCTTCCACTTCCTTTTGTTGTTGAGCTAACTCTCGATTTGTTGTCTCCTTACGATACGGCTCAACTTTGGCTTCTCTGTAGCCTCTAGTTGTGCGATGTTCCACTGTGGTGTAGGATTTGAAATGATCAGGTGCAGGGTGTAAGTCTGTGGGGTGGTCTTGTTGTTCCGTGGACTGTGATTTCTCTTCCACTTCCTTTTGTTGTTGAGCTAACTCTCTATTTTGTTGTCTCCTTACGATACGGCTCAACTTTGGCTTCTCTGTAGCCTCTAGTTGTGCGATGTCAATGGGTTGTGGACTAGACCACATAACGCTTTGAAGGTAATCACCTCAATAATCTACCAACTTACGATGAGCATCACATGCCCTTATTCTGCGGTAGATTTCTTTTCATTTATTCTACCACGCACATTTGCTCGATATTGTCGCCTCTTATATCTATTACTCTTCTTGTCTAATTTTTATTGACGCTTTGTAGTCTTCGAGCTGTTTCCTGCTGTTAGAGGGCTTTCCTTGACCGTTTTCTTGAAACCATCTAGGTACATTGTATATAGACCTTGTCTATAAGGTGCCTGTGGAGTCAAAATTCAATTCTGGCAGGTGGCAAAAACCTAGATTATTTACTTGGGGACCCCCTCGACCCTACCAAATGGTCATCTAATGATATGGAAGTGTTCTAATATCTAGGGGCATGCTACAGTTCAAGTCTTGTCCAATTCGGTTGAGCTGAGAGGCCGCTATGGTCGTTATTGTGTTCTAGGAATCCGTACACAACTGGGATTCTAGGGTTTTTTTCTGGGGCCTACACCTGCTACCCAACTGCATACAAATGTTCTTTGATGATTTTAGAACTTACCCCTCATGTCTCGTGTGAAACGGTGCTTGAAATGGGTGATTGTGGACTCCGAAAATCGCACGCGAAGAAGGTAGAGAGCTCTCTTCTCCAAGAGTGACCGGGTGATTTTGGGCTACCTAAGATATCTATACTCGACCTTCCAAAACTACTTTCCCCCAGATTCCCCTGTTAGTCCTAATAGGCCGTGAAATCTACGTTAGACTCAAAAATTTCCTCAATCGGATGCGTTAGCTTATTCAAGAATTTGCAAAAACAGGCTCTGGCGGCCTAATTTAGGCCTTTCGCTTCCGTTTGTCGTATTGATCGAAAATTTTTGTGCCTGTCCGTCTTGTACTACTGATCATCATCGTTTTTTTCCTTCCTCTATCCGAGTTCATTTGCTATTTATTATTATTTTTTTACATTCTTATTGAAAAAATCAAAGAAAATAATAAAATACAATAAAATAGCAAATTTAAAGATCAACAATTCAGAAAATCGTCTGAAAAACACTATTGTATTACTTTTTGGTGAATTTCTCCATTTTTAAGTTCCAATATCAAGAAAAATTAATAAAAATAAGCAAAAAATGCTATTTTTTAATGTACTTTCTGATAGTATATACAATATTTACACTCATCGGGGAGATATTATCAGCTGACATTCCCCTCTTGATGATTTTTAAGGGCATTATTAGGTAATTTTGCAAAAAAACCACACTTTAACATCCAACTTTTTCCTCCCTCTTCAAACATTGCCCTTAACTAATGAAGTTTCGTTCCACCCCTCCTAGATGGAGTACTCCGGAATGACTGGTGCATGGGTTGAACAATCGTGTCTATGCATAGCCGTGGTTGGCTCTATCATGCTTTGAAGGTCAAATGCAAATCAGTATGCGGTGCAAAAGTTGGGTCTTGAGTAGTTAACTCAAGGGTTTCCGTGGTCGAGGTTTCTTGTTGATGTTTTCTAAATAGTAGATATGTAATTTATGTGCTCTTTCCCTAATTGTACTATCTGGATGCTTTGGCACATTGATTTCCTGAGTTGTAGGTATCAATGATGACAGTTGTTGAGATTTAACTCTCCATTGGTATTTTGGGTTTTCTTTGGTATAATGTTGTGGTGGAGTTTTTTGAGATGTAACCTTCCACTGATTCATCGGTTTTACAGTTTGTGGAGAAGATAAATGCTCCTTTGGTTTCTGAAAGATGTTTTTCTCTGAGTTTATATGTGAAACTTTCTTCAGTATGGTAGATGAGTTTTTGGGTACCCAAATTTGAGACGAATTGTCCTTGATTTGTGCTTTTGGTACCCAAATCTGCCTGACTCCTTGCATGCCGCTTGTAGCATTTGCTTGTCTAGAGGTTGACGTAGATTGATTATTTCCTAGTTTCTTTTGTGGGCAACCCCTTTTCCATTCCTCTTTGCTCGATTCAATTGGAACTAAGAGTTGTTCTCCTTAAGTGATAGCTTGAGTTTATTGGTATCTCAATTTGGTAATGCCTTGTATGTCCACATCCATGAGATTCCAAGAATCATCGTTTCATTCATATGTTCATCTAGTATGCATATAAATTGATGAGGGCATGAAATCCATTTACTATCACATTCAAGTTAACCACTCCCAATGCCGATAATGGGTTTTTGTTGCATCCTTTGATATAAGATATTCCCGATGCTAAAGACTAATTCGTAGCTTTCTTGTAAATGGAATAACTGACTGCATTTATTCAAGTGTTGCTATCCACTAATGCATTTGTGCTACAATTGTTCAATTGTACCGTTATGCGGAGATCAATTCCATCCAACCATTCATCATCCGTTGATACTGTATCATTTTGTGATTCCCATAGTCTTTCATCTGGTTTCAAAGTGTTGATGGAAATAGGTGTTTGTTGATTCCTAAAAGCAGCTTTCCTTTTGAGTACTCAAAGCCGAGCTTCCTCCTGAGCTTTGTCAATAACCTGCTATAGTTTAATCTTTTTCTGCTTTGCTGCATGCATTTTTTCCAGCAAATCCTTGTTATTAACAAATGGTACTTCTTTAAGCGGCATCCACTAATCCAATTAGCCATTGGTTCACCATCTATAGTGGACAATTTAACTGCTCCACTTGGAGATACATCTTCAATGACAAATGGTCCATTTCCCTTTTTCTTGAATTTGGGAATGTGTTGCTTAAGGGAATAAACTAAATATAGGTCCCCTTTTTTGAAGATTTTTGTGACTAGATGTGAATCAAAAAATTATTTTTGCTTTCATTTTTGTGCATAGATGTGAGCTACTAGTGTTAGCTTTTGTTCATCAAGATTCTCTAAATCTTCAAGCCTCTCTAACAATTCATGTCCGGTCCACTCAAGATCTTTAGCTACCCTTAGTGTCAGCAAAAGAAATTCCATTGGTAGTATGGCATCAAGACCATAAACAAAGTTAAAGGGTGTAGCATTTAAAGCTATCTTGAATGAAACTCTATAAGCCCATAGAGCAGCATGTAGATTCATTGCCCAATCAGTTCGTCCTAAACTAACCACTTTAGTCAATTCCAAGCTAAGAATTTTATTCGTGTGCTCAGCTTGTCCATTTTCTTGTGGATGATATAGACGGATTTGTTATGGATGATCATAAATTTATTCAAAAGATACTCAATTACCTCATTGAGGAAATGAGTCCCCCTATCACTGAAAATTTCAATTGGAAGTCCATATCTTGTGAATACATTCTCATACAAGAATGTGACTGTGGTTCTAGCATCATTCTTCTTGGTTGCCTTAGCCTCTACCTACTTGGTCAAATAGTCCGTAGCTACAATGATATATTGAGCTTGAGTTCTATAAGCAGGTGGTTATATTGGTCCGACAAAATCTATGCCCCATTTTGCAAAAGCTCTAGCTCCCATCATTGTTCTTAAAAACATGCTATCTACCCTTGTTGGCACTTTTCTTATTGACATGCATCACATCTTCAAACATATTCTTTGGCATCTGCAAAAAGTATTGGCCACCATATGCCTGCCATTAAAATTGCTCTAGTGGTGGTTTCACTAGAAAAGTGACCTCCAGCTAATCCAGCATGTGCTTGTTTTAGAGTGGGTATGTATTCATCTTCATTTGCACATTGACGCAAATGTTGATCCTTTCCTCTCCGATACAATTGGCTTCCAATAAGAAAATAGTCTCTTGCTTCAATTTCAATGGCTCTTTGGCGGCATTTACTCATATCCTCTCGAAATGTTTTGCTTGATAAGTAAGTAACTATATAGTTACTCCACTTATGAACGAGTGAGATTTGAAATAATGTCACATGATGTATGGGTGTTTGTTTCTGGCATTGAAGATAATTTTTCCCAAATGATTGAACATCACTTCTCATGGTTGGCCAAAATACTCCAAGTCTTATGATCCGTTGCATAGTCTGGTCTTCCGCAAAGTGAAGTCCTACTATGGTCATGTGTACTTGATTTAGGTTTTGGGTTGTCTCCTCAGGATTAATACACAAAAGCAATATTCCATCTCAATTTCTTTTGTATAGCCTTTCAGCTAGTACTTGATATATAATCGATTGTCCAATTAATCCTGGTGTAATAGGAAGTGATATTTGAGAATCCACTTGAGCTATAGTCATCAATGAAACCATATTTTTTGCCCAATGGAGTATCATTTCCACGGAGCACAGGTATGCATCTGGTAGATCATCGTCTACCCCTTTTGATGGTTCTCCTGAAATAATCCTCGATAAATGATATGCTCTTTGGTGTGTGGTGCATTTTTTTTACGACTACAGAGAAATCAAATTTCAAAAGAATGATGAACCATCTCACTATTCTCCCTGCGTTGCATGGCTTGTTGACCAAATACAACAAAGCTTGGTGGTCCACAAAGAACACAAATTTGTTGGCTAATAGGTAATGTCTATACTTTAAAACGGCATAGATAATTCCTAATCCTTCTCTTTTGGTGGTTGTATAGTTTTTCTCTGCCACATTTAGCTGTCTACTAGCATATGAAATGGGAAAATCAAAATTTTGGTCTTCCGATTGAGCTAATATACACCCAATGGCAAAATTGGAAGCATCAGCATCTACATGGAATATCTTATTCCAATCTGGTGCTTTTAATATTGGGGCTTGTAGCGTGGATAACGTGTCGTGCTCTCTACAGTGGGTGGTCCTCAGTGCAATGTGCGTGACAATCTCACTCAAACAGACTGAATCTCCCTCAAACAGGCTGAACAGAAAGGAACAATAGACGTCAACAGAGCTCACAAAGACACAACAACAGAACAAAACATATGACTCAACTATCTCAAAGACTGATACAGAATCTGGCGTGGCAGCACACTCAGCTCCAGCCTAGGACTCACAGGTATAATGGGGTGTCGAGGCTCAGATGTGTCAGGATGGTGAATCAGTGCTCTGTGTCTCTACACACTTTAAACGACTACGTACAAGCTCAGAGACGAAGAAGATAATCGAATAACCAACCGCTACTACTCATATGTACCACCATAAAGAGCCACCAACGGCTCATAAATGTCAGCCATGTGGTGACTTGGCCACGAGGTCCACTAGACCACCGTCGGTACCCTGCTACGTGTCACTCCCCAGCCCAGAGGGTCCGTCCTGTGTCCGTCCAGTGTGAACCAGCCTAGACCTGTCCTGTGAAAGACACTGTACCGTGAAGGACACTGTAGACCTGCGTGTGAACCAGCCTAGACCTGTCCTGTGAAAGACACTGTACCGTGAAGGACACTGTAGCCCTGCTACAGGGCTATAGTGAGAGCTTGTTTAAGATTCATGAAGGATTCTTCACACTCATCAGTCCATACAAACAGTGTAATCAAACCATACATGGGTTTTGCGATTATAGCATACATATAAATGAATCGTCTGTAATATCCACAATGTCCCATGAAAGCCTAAACCCCTTTGACTATTCTTGGTATAGGCAATTCAACAATAACATGAATTTTATCCATATTGGTCGCTATGTCATTTTTAGACACTATATATGCAAGAATTTTTCCTTGTTTGCCCATAAATGTGCACTTTTTAGGATTTAAGAAAATCCTATAAAGTCTACATTTTTCAAAGACCTTTTTGAGATGTTCAAAATGATCAACTCTGATTGATGAATGTACACATAAATCATCCATATATACTTCTAAGAAATTCCTAAGATATTCATTAAAAGCATGGCTCATCAATCTTTGAAAGGTGGCAGGAGCATTAGTTAGCTTAATAAGCATAATGTTAACCCTCACGGACACCCTATCACCTTCGACGGACGCTTTATCATTTATTTGATTGAGTCATGGACCGGGCTTGTTGGTCCAATAGGTGTGTAGGTGATCGCTGATGAGAGGTGCACCACTTATCTTATTTTTAAAATAGTTTTGCAACGATCAGCCATTGTGGGCGTCCATGTGTGAATGGATCAAACTCTTATAAAAGGTCCATTTGACCTAAAAATCCTCATTCTCTGAGGTGTAAGCTAAGAAGTGCTCTGCATTAGCATGTCACATCCGGCGTCTACTATGCCTAGGGCCACACATATGAACTTTGGGCCACCACATGGCACAACATCGTACCCAACTTGGAACCCAAATAGGCAATCCCAATGCTGACCCCCATTCCACAAGCAGTTTCGAGAGCGCCTGTCCCCACCATACTTGCTCACTTAGGTGACTTGGCAATATTTGCTCAAATATGTGTAACACGCCTGATAGAGAGCCTAGAAGTAAGGCATTACAAATAGCCAAGCTCACAAAAAAATTTAGTGGAGACAAGGATGTGAGGAAGCATATTGAAGTGTTTGAACAATATGCGATTCCCTAGGAGAACACAATGACCTGCATAAGAGTAATGCTTTAAGCCTGACCTTAAGTGGAAAGGTTGAGGATTGGTATAGAACCCTAAGGATGGAAGAGAAAACAATTTACCCTACTCTTAGAAGAATGTTCTTGAAAGATGCCTGTGGGAGGTATGGTCATCAAGCCAAGGATTGCATAGTATTTAAATGCACGATGGCCAATAGACCAACCTTAGCATGGACGGACATACCTCTAGTGTCTGCATTGATGCCATCCACACCTCTTGAACAAACATCACAACACATGGTCCCTAGGGCCCAAAATGTTGTTCAAACAACACCCTTACCACCTCCAATGCTAGGACCGCAACCCCCACATCCAAGAATCACTTCTGTGAATCAAGTGGGTTGTGAGTCATCTATTACTTGTTTGGAAGGCTGTGAGGAAGATATAGAACCTAATATTGCCTATGGGATTGATGCACTTGAAGAAAGTCTACAATAATGTATGGAGGACTATTGGGGATAAGTCAAACCTGTCTATCAAGTAGCTGCTCTTGCTGCAAGAGGCCAAAATAACAATTACACTGCCAAGAGACCACCTCTTCAATGCTATGAGTGTGGAGGTCCACATCGTGTAGCCGAGTGTCCTATTAGGCTACAAAAGAATGCCACACTAATGCAAACCAATCAAGCAAGCACGTCTACAATGCCGATACTCATGTGTAATCAATGTGGCATAGATCATTTGATTGCCGAATGTCACGATCGATGCTCCAACACAAAAATTTCCCAATATCAGAAGAAGAAGAAAACACAAAGGAAAAGATAACAAAAAACAGCGAAGTCAGACCCCAGTTCAAAGACCAACATAGGGACTGGTGATGACCCCGTATATATATGAACGATGCTGAAGAAGATTCTAATTCAAGTGAAACCATGGAGACCAAAATGACCATTAGAAAAGAGAAGAACAAGGAAGATCGTCATGAGCCACAATGACCAGGACCCAAGAAGAAGATATGAACTTACCCAAACCCTACAGAGGAGATCGAGCGAGTCCAACAATTAAGGAGTTTGGTAGAAGAGACCCAAAGGGATCTAGAGCCAGCACTTAGGCAAATCCAGATTACAGACACAGTGTGGGCCTACGCAAAAGCAACCTCATAAAGTCCATAGACCACTAGCCATACCTAGTGTCATCCAAGAAGAAAGTGACTTTAAGTCATGGGAAAGTGGGCGTACTCCCTTCTTGCTGGAGAGAATGTTTACAGAGGGATTACTTGACCCTATTGAAGAAATGGAGATCCCATCTTCCCCAAGGGACTAAATCCCAATAGTGTCGTTAAATATTGCCAAATTGATGGATTTCATGGCTTTAGAAGTTAGAACCACCATCATGTCCAAGCTATATGGAGACCCCAAGCTATGCTTAGCTCTTCGAGCTTTCCTCAATGGAGAACTGAAAGTCGGGATACCATAATTTGCACATATGGATGGAGCTAGGAAAGTGTCAGTAGAGGAGGAACACTTAGATCCATGACCCAACCTAGATGGGAACTTTGTTGTTGAAATACCTGTTAACAAGTTGGAACAATACTTTGAAGGCGATGAATCCAATGCGACCATACCAATCACTACCAATGGATTAACTGTGAAGGGACTCCTTGATGGTGGTGCTGGGGTTTGCATTGTCACTAAAAATTGATGGGAAACTATGGGAAGATCTCACCTTGGGACTACAAACATAGTAGTAAAGATGGCCAATGGGACTATTGTTAAACCTATTGGAATGCTAGAGGATCTCAAGGTCAAGGTCTTTGGACACAAAATAAGGCATACCTTCATAGTTATGGATTTTTCCAAGCACACTATGTCATTTGAGATGATCTTAGGAAGTCCTTTCATGAGGGAAGCAAAAATGGTGCATGATTGATCTAAAAACCATGTCTACTTGCAGTTCCAAGACTCTATCATTTGAGTGGATCTTATAACTAGTCGGGCACATCCTCTAGGAAACAGATTTATAATTGATCATAGAGCTGACACCACAATTCACTTGGCCCCATTGCAGTATTATTACACGTGTAAAATGGACACTGAAGTTGGGGAAGATTCTCCTTAAATGGATGTTCTACCTGGGATGACCGAGTCTGACAATGTGGATTGGGTCTACCTAGTAGCAACCATAGATACTTGGGGAAATAGGGGGACGACCTGGGTAACACCTGAGGGGGATGAAATGCCACCACTTGTACCTTTAAATATGATAGGAGCAATGCATATAGCTTCTGATGACCTACAAGATGGAGGCTTGACCGACATTGGAACCAATAGTGTCTCAAAAGACTATAGCCTACACGATTTGAAGTCAGAATCATCGATTGACATTGACTCTAAGGACGAAGAATCTGAGTTAAATCTTGGTGCAAATGTGGGAGTGAACCATTCAAGGCCCAATGATACCCTACAAGCGGAATTAGGAAATTAAAGAAAGTACTTTTGTGAGAATACTTTGTGAGCATAGAGGGTGAACTTAATTGATGGTAGCAGCATAAACATAGTATTTAGATAACTTGGCATGAATAATACTTTTGCAAGAGAGAGAGTTTAGAGAACATGACAATAGTTGAGGACCGGATTTATGTGGAGCCGGTCCCCCCTCCAGTAGGCATTTGTATTATAGATTCTCCCATTAAGAGAGACTTGGTACAATACAATCTTTGTGTTCCTTGTGACCTAGGTGATGCAATGAAGATCTCTTGCACTAAAGTCCATCGAGTATTTCAATTGATAATTTTGGTTGTGGCAAGGAATTTAATGGGCTTGGTGTGTAGCATGTGATTAATACTGTCATATATCCAGCCAAGAGGCTTTTATAAATAAACTCATGGTCATCTTGACAAAAATGTACCTTATGCCAAAATTGTTTGATTTGACTTGCACAAGAGAAGTGGCTTTGGCCATCTCAAGGAGAGGGTATGGTTTCCTTTTGAGAGAGGAAGCCACACAAGCTTGGGTAATGACTTTGTTGATGCGGCACTATCTCCCTCGCTTAGAGGTGGTCAAAGATAATTTCTCTATTTGAAGGGATTCCAATTTTTGATACCTTGATTTTGACATTTAACAATAATTTTATGTCTTTAAATGATGCCATGGACTTTTTTGGAATATGTCTTCCATTCATGATATTTGGGGTCATGGCTATACTGTTACTCAATGTTTGCAATGCCTATGAGTAAACCAAGTTTAATCATTTTCCCTTGAGTGTAACAATTAGCAGCCCATTGCCATCAATCAAGCTAATGAAGGGATAAAAAACACTTGGATCATATTTTGGCCATATTTATCTAGGCTAAGTGCGTTACAAGTTGAAGAAGCACCCTGCTTCAAAAAAAAGTTACAGCAAAAGGAATATGAGGAGCTTTGCTCAAATTTTTTTCTGCGTATGGGGGGTTTTTACATTAAATTACACTAATTTTATCCAAAATTTGTAGGTTTTCTCACCTTCAAATTTAAAATTTAAAGGTAAATCTCAAAGTTTGTAGGTGGGATTACACTGAACCTAGTTGTCTTTTCGACCATTGATGAGGAGGTCAAGAGTTTTGTATAATTTCTGTTCTTTCTTTTCTATTTGGTGTTTACTTTTATTTTGAATGATCAATTTATTACTTTTTTTCGTGATTAATTGAAAAAGTAGAGAGAAGAATTTGTGTGGTTTGAAAAATGATTTTTCGTTAAACAATTCGAATCTGATTCATTTTTCCCTGCTCACGTTCTTAATACACACGCAGAGGCGCGGCGCGCGCGCGTCACACACACACACACACACACACACACACACACACACACACACACACACACACACAGAGAGAGAGAGAGAGAGAGAGAGAGAGAGAGAGAGTCCTGCATTCCAGGGTGTAGAATGCGATGGTGCTTGCCCTGTGGGCGACGGTCATGTGATACTCCACGCTTTAGCAGAAAATGAAGTCCCCTCATTGAAAAGAAAACAAGGTCTTAAGGGAGTCTGGCAATTCTTCGTGGTTTACTTCACATCCCAATCGAGCATGTCACACATGTAAGCGGCTTCTTTGCTTCAACTTTATCGAGCGCTGATTGTCAATCAACATCTGGTTGTGACTGCTTGATTGTCAATTAACGTGTGTGTGATACCTTGATGGAATAAGCCTCAAATGCAAATTGTTATGCTCCCATCTCGCAGCTCCCCTCCTATCGCAGCATAGGAATAGGCTGAAATGGCTGAAGTATTTGCGCGTGCGCACGTGCACACACACACACACACACACACACACACACACACACACAGAGAGAGAGAGAGAGAGAGAGAGAGAGAGAGAGAGAGAGAGAGAGAGAGAGAGAGAGAGAGAGAGAGAGAGAGAGAGAGAGATGAATGAAATGAAATGTTATATTAACGTCTTCAAAAGGCCAAAGTGACCTATGAGACCAGAAAGTTACAATGTGGTGTATCTGATACAAAGTCAGATTAACAAAATAAATTAAACTAGGATAACAAGATATAAATACTGCGGATAACAAGATATAAATACTGCGGCAGTGAAAGATCCATCTTCATCTGCACTCTGGACGACAAAAAAGTATGGCTCGAATCCTTTGCTGTAGCCTCCTTCGAAACTGTGTAGCTCCTCTTCTCCATCGGGGTCGTCTAGATCTCCCTAGCTCCAATGCTCGGTCTATGAGAATGCCAGTAGTGCGGGCATACCTCTCCACTGTTGGCTGCTCCTTTGTCTGTTCTTTTGGGTGTACAATATCTAGTGTAAAGAAATCTGTGATTTTTCTCTGGGGTTGTCTCTCTTCAGTTCTCCTCAATAAAGTTTCTCTATGCCTGCGTAACTCAAGTAGTATAGCCCAAGACATCTCTGATTCTTATAACTCTGTGAGAGAGAGAGAGAGAAATGAAATGAAATGTTATATTAACGTCTTCAAAAGGCCAAAGCGACCTATGAGACCAGAAAGTTACAATGTGGTGGATCTGATACAAAGTCAGAGTCAGAGTAACAAGATGACAACAATGACAAAAATGAAATGACAAATGTCACAATAAAATACTATGGAATCTTAAACTACTAGGTGTGAACAGCAGCTAGCTGGGATAGCTAGATCACAAGAGATCCAGCATCGGTCGCTGGCGGATCTCATCAATCTCCTCCATGGTCGTAGTATGACCGGGCGTCATGCATGTCAAGCCAAAGTGATCCGAATCCTCTGATGCAGCCTCCGTCGATGCTGTGTAGTCCTCCGCAGTCGCGGGCGTCTGGATCTTCCAAGCTCAGTGGCTCGGTTGATCAGTGTGCCTCTGGTGTGAGACGACGAGCTTTGCTGTGGTAGTAACTCCTCCGGGTGTCCAGTGGCAGCTCTAAAGAAATCTGTGATCTGTCTCTGGGACTGGCTGGCCTCTCCTCTCATCAAGCTCTCTCTGTGTCTGCGTAGCTCGAGCAAAAACAAACCCAAGCATCTCTGATCCTCGTACTGCATGACTCTGGAGAATGGTCCAAAGCCCTCTTTGAACAAGCAATGGAAGCGGCCTCGTATCTCGTAGTAGACGGGGCAGTGGCATGTGTAGTGCAACTCTGTCTCAGGCTCGATGTCACACAGGGGGCATGTCCTGGCCTCTGCTGGTACTTTGCTGTATCTCCCAGTCTCGATCCGCAGCTGGTGTGAAGACGTACGTATCTGGCCGATAGCACATCATATCCCATGAGACAAGTGGGTGTCCATGTATCTCGGCCTCGTCACAAAGCCATCAACCGTAAGCTGGAGGAGATACTCTCTGTAGAAAGCCATCTTCGTGCCCAGCTCCTGTGTTGGCTGTATCCATGTCCTCCTGGTGTCTAGCTGAGTCAAGTCCTGGCGGATGAGCCTGGTGATCTCGGATTGTGTAAGAGTCAGAGAGGGTGCATCCAGTGAGTACTGGAAGGGAGGCAATTTGTCTATGCTGAACCCATGCGCCTGAAACCATGTCATCTCCCCATACCAGCATGCTGTATCTCCTTGCATGGCTAACTGTCGAGAGGACTCAATTGCAAGGCGAGCATATCTGTCTCTGGGAAGTTCCCACATGCGGTGTATGAAGGAGACCGATCTGGTGAGCGCCTCAACCACTAGTGGGGGGCAGCTAGCTCTGCTCGAACAATAGCACGTGGTACTGAGGCCTTGGCTCTAATGAGCCGCGAGATCATAGAGACCAGAGGCTTCTCCATGTCCCCCCATCCATCACTGCGGCGTGTCCTCCCGTGATGATCTAATGAAGGTCCCCAGATCTCAGCTCCATAAAGTAATGCAGAAGCCACCAGAGTGTCAAAGAGCCAGAGCTTCGTCCTAGGCTCGTGAAACTGAACCTGGGAACACATCCTTTCCAATCTACCCAATGCTGCATGGGCTCTGGTCAGTCTAGTCTCTGCTGCCCTCCTCAATGAAAATGCTAGCCCACTAAAAACCACTCCGAGGTAAGTGTACGCATCTGTATGTGAATGCTGGTGCTGACCTCCTGATCCACTGTCGGGTGGTATTAAATACCATGACCTTGGTTTTACCAAGTTGACGGACAAACCACTTCCTGAGCAAACCTATTCAAAGCATCCAAGTGACGTTGCATCCCCTCCGGAGAGTCGGAGATCAACACAATATCATCAGCATATAACAATAATGGAATCCATGTCCCTGCCATCTGTGCACCTCTATCACCATCTCTCTCAATGTAGTCAGAAACCTCATCCACATACATACCAAATAGAGTAGGAGAGAGCAGGCAGCCGTGCTTCACCCCAATAGTGGAGTGAATCTGGGTGGATAGACCCTCTGAGGTGCGTACCTGCCCCACTACTGACCTGTATAATGCCATGACCCCCCAAATGAGCTCTGTGGGTACTCCCATCTGCTGTAATCTGCGCATTAATCTAGCTCTAGGCATTGTGTCAAAAGCTTTGCGGAAATCCACAAAGCTACAATAGATGTGTTTCCCACGCGATCTACCCTCCTCAATGATGGCTCTGAGTGTCAAGATATGGTCAAGAGTAGAAAAACCCCTCCTGGACCTTGCCTGCCCGGCTGCGCGTATCCCCTCCCTCTTTGCCCATCTACTCAGCTGCTGCTCAAGAATGGATGCGTACAACCGTGCCAATGTGTGTCCAATCATGATAGTGCGATAATTCCTAGGCTCCATAGGGTCTCCCGACTTGAAGATAGGTACAATAGTAGATAGGCTCCAAGTATCAGGCAAGCCCTCAAACATGGCACGGTTAAACATCACTGCTAGAAGCTCTGCTAGTAGATCTCTGGCATGTGTGAAATGCTCAGCCACTAAACCATCATGATCGTAAGCTCTCCCAGTCCTCATCCTGTCAATGGCCTTCCTCACCATCTCCGCGGTGAAAAAAGCACATGTGTGTGGGCATGGATCGGGGGGGTTGGGAAGGGGGGGCTGCTCAGGAACTGTGTACAGAGATGATGCGTACTGGCCCCAGTCCTCTGTAGAAGTGATGGCGGGGGGGGGGGAGAGTGCTCCTGAAAGAGCCGCCATGCCTCACGTGAGTCCTGACTCAAGAACAACCTATATAGATCCTGCTCTAGCCGAGCCAAAAATGCCCTCTTCTTCCGCCGCACTAGGCGTCGAAAGTCAATCTGTGACTGTCTGTGAGTGATGTCCCCCAAAAGCACCTCCCTCTTGAAGTCTAGCTCTAGTGTCCCGGCATTCCTCATCATACCAACTGTTCTGGGGCATGCTCCCCGAACGGCGTCTCTGCTCAGGTTGGGTATGTGGGTATGCCTCTGCTGCTGCATCATGTAGTGTCTGTGTCAATATAGTAGTAAGCTCCTCCAGAGGTCGCCCTGGCTCCTCTGGCACCACGTGCCAATAGAAAAGAACAGACCGAACAGACTTTTAGCACTTCAATAACAACTGAAGTGAAAGAGAGAGACGACACGCGACACGGAGTGGCGGAATTCCACCCCAGAGAGTATTGGCCCCAAACCTTGGCGCCCCTTTCGGTATTTCTTTATATTGCATCAACACAGTACAAGCCGGTACTCCAGACTCTGCACCTTCTCCAGGAAGCATGCCAAAGAATGAGCCCTAGCCTCATGTTTAAAGGCTCTAGGCCCCAAAAGCAGTTTACAGTGAAAAGCCTTCTGGTCCAAAAGCAAAGCTAAAAAGCTGCCTGCGTAAATCACGGAAATCTGCACAGTTCTGCCACGTCAACAGTCAGCAGAATTTTCGGAAATTCGTACAATCTGCCACTTCAGTAGGCCGGCGAAAATCTGCTGCTTTCTTCTTTTGTTGCTTCTGCTTCTTCTAGGGTTTAGGCCCCTCGGCCGGCATCTGCAAGTTGGCTCCCTTCTTCAGGGCTTTGGCACGTCAGCAGTTTGTGACAGCCCGCAAGCTGACTGTACGGACAGGTGACGTGGCTGACTGTACGGATTTGAACTTTTCTTTGCCTTTTCACTGAGAGGTGTTATCTCTGTCAGATTCTCCACAAGAACCCATGTGTAATTTGGGATTCTTTATGGCTTTATGCATTGTAAGAGAGAGCGATGAAGACTGAAGCGCGCTCGATGCGCGATGTCGAAGGGTGGGAGTGCCTATTAAGTCCGGGGTCGGGGCATGCAGATTCTTTCACAAAAACCTGCGTGTGCTACAAAAAGGATTGGATCCGTAGAAGAGGAATCTTTCTGAGCTCTAATACCATTGTAACCGGTGGACACTCCAAGTGAGAAATCAATAGCTATTAGCAACACATGAACAGAAACTTCATAATCATTGAACTTTAATGGAGAGAGAGAGAGAGAGAGAGAGAGAGAGAGAGAGAGAGAGAGAGAGAGAGAGAGAGAGAGAGAGTTGACATGGTCCGGTGTAGTTCCGTGCCTAGAGGTATTGGCCCCAAAGACTGGCGCCCCTTTCGGTATTCTTTTATATTAAGGCTTGATTAAAGTACAACTCCAACGGGTGCTCGCTCTAAGACACTGCGTCCAGATGCTTTGAGAAGTGAGCCCCCCTGGGTCACTTATAAAGATTACAAGGGGTGCTACAAGCAGAGCCCCAAAAGCTTCTAACTCAAAAGCAATAATCCCTGAAAAGCAACTGGCTAAAAAATGTGCAAGTAAAATCAGCCAGCGCCAAGCGGAATCTGTACAGTCAGCCACGTCACCTGTCCGTACAGTCAATCCGCGGTCAGTCATGCCAAGGCATCATTTTGTGACAGATGGTCACTAGTTGCACATACTGCCGAAAGGCCACTATGTACTAGCCAACTCCCCTCTGTTGTAGCTCTGTGTGCAACTAGCCACTGGCAAAGTGACTCACCCCGGATGTTTGGAGTCCCACAACCTCGCCCAAAAGCCTGGCAAGAACTCAGCTGTGAGACCCTCCTCTTGCCAATGAAGTGCTACAGCAGGACGAGCCTCTCTCCGTGCTGCCAGTATGTGACGCCCCAATCGAACAATGTACTGAAAGAAAGGGATCCCAGGGTGGTCGGCTGAAGAGAAGGGGTCTCTCCAAAACCACTATCCAGGATCCCACTGCACTCGTGCCAGAGGGCAGCTCTCCCAAGCCCAAAGCCTCCAGTGGCCTGTCTCAGGATCTGTTGGGTCAGGATCGATGACACAAGTCCTCCCACAGATGCCTACTACTCGAATCCTCTGAAAACAACACTCTGCAACCTGTGGAGCATCTACTGAGACTGTGTAGTCGACCCTCGGCCTGGATCTCGAAGAACATGGAGGGTATGGACTCTGAGCAAGCGCGAACTGCAATGAGGACCTCTAGTCGCGTGAAGGCCCCCATCGATCAAGGAGCTGCTGTCTCTAGAGGAGTGAGCCACTCAGCTGGTAGAGCCTCTGTGATGTCCTGACACATGCTCTGCACCCCTCTCATGCCCTGTAGCTGGATGCTCTGTACCTCCTCTGGCAAACCCGAGAACCGAAGCCAAGCCTAGAATGCGTGCTGGACCCTCTGCCATGGGACCCCAAGAAACATGAGGCCTACTACCAACCAAGTGGCCTCTTTGAATGCTAACCATGGGTTCTAAACAAGGGGCTGTCTCAAGCGGTCCTCCGTGCAGGTGGGCTGGTGCTGCTCCATACCACATCACAACTGCTCCCAAGAGTGAAGCAGGCTCGCAGCAAATCGATCCTCCAGTTTCCTGCTCAGACCAACTTTGCGCATCTCTGTAAAGATCCACCTGATGGAAGGTCTCCAAGGGCCTCTTGAGTGAGGCACTCGAGCTCTAAGCCGCTGAAGTAAACTCCTTCCAGGGCTCCTCCCCTAGAAGCAGTCCTCTGACAACAAACTTCCCAAGAAGGGCTCTCCTCTGCTGTGTTGGGTCTATGATCCCCAACCCCCTTTGAGAACATGGTAGAGTGATGATCTGCTAGGCTACTTGGCCCAGGCTAACTGGGTGTTGTGCCCTGACCAAAGAAAATTCCTAATCAGCCTCTCTAACTGGCTGATGCAGGAGCTCGAAAAGATCCAACAAGATGTAATGTACCACATAGCAGCCAACAACGCCTGGTTGGCCACTACAACTCTGCTTGCCAAAGAGAGCCGTACCGAACTCCAATGTAGCAACTTCCTCCTAATAGACAGGAGGAGGGGAGCAGTCTGCTGCTCAGGACACAAGTTTAGGCCAACCTAACAGCCCAAGTAGCGAACTGCAGTCCCCAGGAGAATCCATTTAAAGCGCTCACCTGGCAACCAATCAGGCGTAGGAGCATTGCCAGCCCAGAAAGCCACCGTCTTTCTCCAGTTGATCAGTGCGCTTGATGCCCAACAAAACATCTCTAGAGCCTGCTCACACCTGTGCAGATTGGCCTCCTGTCCCTCCAAGAGTCATCGGCAAACTCAGCATCTAGTAGCTGATCGCCCCGAATAGAGAGCGCAAAGACACGCAGATCAACCTGCCGTGAAACCAAGAATCGGCTCATTGCCTCAACGTAGAACAGAAAGAGGAAGGGGGCTAGAGGGCAACCCTGTCTGACCGAGTGTCTGAGCATGAACTGGTCCCCTTTGCCTCCTGTCAAAAGCACCTGATTGTGTGAACGTCTGTAGAGAGCTGACACACCTCAAATCCAAGCGTCTCTGAGAAATCCATCCTGTGTAGAGTGCCCTCCAAGAAGTCCCAGTCAACTTTGTCGTAAGCCTTCTCATAATCGAGAAGTATCACCAGATCCTCACCTCGGAGGCGCGCGAGGGTAGACACCTCCCAAGAAGTAAGGATGCTGTCAAGGATACTGCGCTCCTTGACAAAACCTGTCTGGGTCCCATGTACAATGCTCTCTAGAAATAGTTGAATCCTCAAGCTCAAAGCCTTGGCTAGAATTTTGTAGGCTGAGTTGAGGATAATGATGGGCCGCCACTGTCGAATCTTGTCCAAGGAGCCTCCTTCCTTGGGAATGAGGTAGATCAAGCCCTCACTCATGCTATTAGGCATCTCTCCTGTGTGCAAGATGTACTGAAATGCGCTGCAAAGATTTGAGCCAAGCAAGTCCCAATACTCCAAGAAAAAATTGGGAGTCAAGCCATCCTCACTTGGACAACTACCTTGGGGAAGTGCTCTGTGGGCCTCATGGAGCTCCTCTAGTTGTAGAGGCAACTCAAGCCTTTGGCGCATCTCCTCAGTCACAAGACAAGGCATCTGTGCCTAAACCCTCTCTTTGCATGCATCCTGACGCTTTGATTGAGCCTCAGTCCCAGTCACTCTGTCACCCACCTGGGTCCACTGAGACGCCTGTTGATGGAAAGAAAACTCATGGCACCGCTCCTCTATGCTGGCCCCGCTCCTGGCGAGCCTGCTGCAACTGCTCCGCACCAAAATGTCTCATATCGACCACGCAAAAGCTGACCACATCATCTAATGCGGCTCTCACAAAGATGATGCTCTTACAACATAAGATCAATCTCTCCGCCCACAAGGCATCGCTGAAGCTCTTGACACAATCGACCCCGGTGTCGTGCAGCTCCGCTTTCATGGAGAGAAACTGAGCAGAAGGAGGAAAAATAAGCTTCTTTGAAGGCTATGTATTTAGTGATCGGAGGTTAGGGCTTGATAACAAGCCAATTTTAAGCTAAAAATATGCGCTCATTAAACGGAGCCTTGGTGAGAAAGTTATTGAGTTTGAAGTTGCAGTGCATTGCAGATCCTCGACGGATAGGGTAGCTGGGGAACACCGCTGTTGTTGAAACTCGGGTCTACCTAATCCTTGCACGTTCCATGAGACAATCCTCATGGGGTACGAGAGAGAACCGATGCCGCAATTGTCACAAGGACGTGGCAATTGCTAACTTGAGTTGTTGGTTTCTTTCCGATGATTTTGGTTTAATTTTTGGGACCCTCTTTTTGAAGTTGCAAATGGCCGCACATTGTATGGCCAGTGGGAAGTTGGTCGGCAGTGGAATTCCAGTAGTAAAAGGGTGTTTAGGCTCAGTTCAAAGTCATCTAGGTCCCCTCGTTGCACTTAATAAGTTGATGGATAGTAGGAAATTAACTCCATAGAGGCACAGTGACAAGGTGGGGTTACCCAAAGAAAATCACTCGAGAATTGGGCTACATTGCATTTTTGGACGTGGTCCCAGTGGTGAAAGATGATCAGATGACCAATGATAGTCCAATGGAAGCGTTTCCTAAAATTTAAGGAACTGCTATTTTGGGCTACGAAATCTGTTCGCGTCATTAGCTTCAGAATGACAAGGGGAACATTTTATTACTCTGCTGCAAAGTCAATTGATGTACCAATTGAGAGATTTTTAAGCGGGAAGTCCAATGCAGGAAAATTGCATGCATGAGTTTGGCCAATTTACCAAGTCTGGGAGAACAGACTTTTTGGAGCAGTTTTGGAGGCTGATAACTTTGATTTTAAGCCATCTCTCTGCATTTTTGAGCTTCCCATGACTTTACCTAGGACTAAGAAGCTCATTTTCAGCATTGGAAGGCATCAAATGCGTGTTTACAGGGCTGTTTTGCTGCGTTTTCAGTGATACCCAGGTCTTGGCAGCCATGGAACTCTTCCCCTTTTGCATCTATTTGTTCTCAGATGCATTACAGGAGGGGCGCTCGATTTATGCTGGGGGATGGTTCATTGAGAACCTGCCACAGGTTAAGAGCTATTGTGTGCAAGCTTTCCCTCTCATGTACAGTGTAGTGCAAGAAACAATGTCCTGCACACTCTACACTGCTCTCTCTCTTCCCTACATGCAATAACGTGATGCCCCACAAGAGGGCTCTTCATTTGACCTATATACAATTGTGTGGCCTTATGCTTCTGTGCCGAGGCAAGAGTCTCTTTGAGCAGGAACATGAGTAGCTAATTGCTACTCCAAAAGTAGGCACCGGTGACGGTGATAACCTCACCTTACAGGTGCATTTTCAGCGGTAGTTATGCGCTGTTTTTGGAAGTTTTTGCAGCCTTGTGGATGCTAGAAGCATTGGGAACAGTGCCCCACTGTTAGAGGACAGTTTCGGGACTGCTTAGGGCTGAAAACAGGGTAAAAACCAGTAAATACAGTGAGTTGTAATTGCTGTTTTTGGGCTGAAAATAGACGGTTTAAGTCCTTGGAAGTGAGTTCTAGCAGGGGGATTTGTTCAAAGGCGAGTTTTGGGGTCGTCATGTTGCCGAATTTTAGCGAGAATAGGTGTAATCTAGTTGGATACAGGTGAAGATCCCCCTCTGAAGGAATAAAGAAATACCGAAAGAGGCGTCAGTTTTTGGGGCCTACAGGTTGTCGGCGTTCCGAGTATGTGTGCTTTGAAGTGTTAATTCCCGTTACAGGTTTTTATTTGCAAAGTTTCTCTGTGTATTAACGTAAAGTAAAGTTTCGGGTGAAAGCCAAAGTCCACCGCCCTACAGGCCGGTTTCATGGTTCCGTCGCTGGGACAAAATCACTTTTTCCTCAAGAAGTGAGCCTCGGTTGGTTTGGTGAGTGAAGACACAGAGTATAGGAACTTGGAATTACACTATGGCTGACAGGACGGATGACACCAGGGAAGAGGGTTCCTCTTCACAGGACAGACAAGAAATTCCTCATGTTCCTACATAACCTTTTCAGCGTTCGCCCTGCCAAAAAGTGGTTAAATCAGGGCTGATTTTTTGCTACGTTTTTAGGGTTTGCAAGTATGAACCAAGATGAGATAGGGAGAGGTCTCATGGCGGTAGATTGGCCACTAGATCTCCTGCGGGAGTGATGTGGGTCTGTCAAGTGGCATGCTGCTCGCCGATTCTCTATAGCGATTGCTTGGATTTTTTGACGCATTGGTAAATCATCTTGAAATTTGAGCTTACTTGGTCGTGGGTAGTACGCTACAATGTCGTGGAATTATGCTCGTTTGCAGAGGCAAGAGCCTCTTGCACAGGTAAAAGTTAAGGGACAGGTTGCAAGATGCTATTTGGTGAAGTTCAAGAACTATCCACCTATGGATGCAAAGTGGATGGAAGAGCATGAACTATTAGAGTCACCAAATGTATTTCAGCTTTACCTTGAGGCCTTTGGGTTACAACCTACGTATGCCCCAACCCAATGTCTGGAAAGGAGGGGTAATGATAGAACTAGCACATCAAATGTACTCATGGATTCAGTGCAATAGCAGTGTACATTGTTTGACAAAAGTATGAAGGTCTCGCTAAGTCATTTGTACACATGTTTTGACAGTCTCTCTTGCGGATACATGCGATGATAAAAGGGTGTTTACCACACTAAATCATCTATGGCACGCAATCGAGGACGTTTGCGATTTTAAGAGGGCCGTATGTCACGAGGACGTGGCAATTGCTAACTTGAGTTGTTGGTTTCTTTTCGATGATTTTTGTTTAATTTTTGGGACCCTTTTTTTGAAGTTGCAAATCGCCTAACACTGTATGGCCAGTGTGAAACAGTAGTTTCACCCGCAAATGGGAAGTTGGTCGGCACTGGAATTCCAGTAGTAAAAGGGTGTCTAGGCTCAGTTCAAAGTCATCTAGGTCCCCTCGTTGCACTTAATAAGTTGGTGGATACTAGGAAATTAACTCCATAGAGGCACAATGACAAGGTGGGGTCACCCAGAGAAAATCACCTGAGAACTGGGCTACATTGCATTTTTGGACGTAGTCCCAGTGGTGAAAGATGGTCAGATGACCAGTGAGAGTCCAATGGAAGCATTTCCTAAAATTTAAAAAATTGCTTTTGGGCCACGAAATCTGTTTGCGTCATTAGCTTCAGAATGACAAGCGGAACATTTTATTAGTCTGCTGCAAAGTCAATTGATGCACCAGTTGAGATATTTTTAAGCGGGAAGCCCAATGCAAGGAAATTGCATGCATGGGTTCCAAGTGACTTTTTGGCCAATTTACCAAGTCTCGGAGAACAGAACTTGTAACTGACTTTTTGGAGCAGTTTTGGAGACTGATAACTCTGATTTTCAGCCATCTTTGCATTTTTGAGCTTCCCATGACTTTACCTAGGACCAAGGACCTCATTTTCAGCATTGGAAGGCATCAAATGCGTGTTTACAGGGCTGTTTTGCTGCGTTTTCAGCGATACGCAGGTTTTGGCAGCCATGAAACTCTTCCTCTTTTGCATCTATTTGTTCACAGATGCATTACAATTTATAGGTCAAGCGCAGAAGAGGGGACGCTCGATTTATGAGGGGGATGCTTCATTGAGAACCTGTCACAGGTTAAGAGCTATTGTGTGCAAGCTTTCCCTCTCATGTAAAGTGTAGTGTAAGAAGTGATGTCCTGCACACTCTACAGTGCTCTCTCTCTCCCCTACGTGCAGTAACGTGATGTGTAACGGACATAATGTGTCGTGCTCTCTATAGTGGGTGCTCCTCAGTGCAATGTGCATGATATATCACTCCACAGAATGCAAACACAGAAGACAATGAACAACAAAGCAACAACAGTACGACTCAGCAGAACCTGAACATGAACAGCATGAACATCGACAAACTCAAAGAAACCAATACAGACTCTGGCATGGAAGTATACTCAGCTCTAGCCGAGATCTCATAGGTAGAGTGGGGGGGTCGAGGCTCAACTGTGCAGGGATGGTGCGGACGTGCTATGTACAACTCAAGACAACAGACTCTAGACGACAAACCACACAAAAGTAGATGATATGATAAACCCAAACAGCTATGGATATATACAACCATAAAGAGCCACCAATGGTTTACCAATATCTAATCCAGCTAAGACCATCTCAAAACTGTGGTCGTGGACATCTGGTCCCGCGACTGCTAGACCACCACCCGTATGCCTGCCACGTGTCACTGCCCAGGCAAAAGTCCGTCCAATGTGGACTCAACCCAACTGTCACAACTGCCACTAATTGTTTGTCCAGTGCCTGTGACGCTGTAGCCCTGCTACATGATGCCCCACAAGAGGGCTCTTCATTTGACCTATGTACAGTTGTGTGTGGTGACGTGGTCTTATGCTTCTCTGCTGAGGCAAGAGCCTCTTTGAGCAGGAACAGGAGTAGCTAACTGCTACTTCAAAAGCAGGCACCAGTGAGGGTAATAACCTCACCTTACAGGTGCATTTTCAATGTTGGTTATGCGGTGTTTTTGGATTATTTTGCAGCCGTATGGATGCCAGAAGCAATGGGAATAGTGCCTCACTGTTAGAGGACAGTTTCGGGACTGCTTAGGATTGAAAACAAGATAAAAGCCAGTAAATACAGCGAGCTGTAATTGTTGCTTTTGGGCTGAAAACAGAGGGTTTAAGTCCTTGGAAGTGAGTTCCAGTAGGGGGATTTGTTTAGGGCGAGTTTTGGGGCTGTTATGTTGCCGAAATTTTACCAAGACAGGTGTAATCTAGTTGGATGCAGGTAAAGATCCCCAAGAGTCTAGTTTTGTAACTTTACCCTCTAAAGGAACAAAGAAATACCGAAAGGGGCGCTAGTTTTTGGGGCCTACAGGTTGTCGGCGTCTGCTCGGAGCATTCTAGCTTCCAAGCCGTGTGTGCTTTGAAGTGTTAATTCCCGTTACAGGTTTTTATTTGCAAAGTTTCTCTGTGTATTAAAGTAAAGTAAAGTTTCGGGTGAAAGCCAAAGTCCACCGCCCTACTGGCCGGTTTCAGCAACAGCAACTAGCTGCGCTATCTTCGAAGCTGGCGTGGATGGGAGTAATCCGCATCCGAGCGTCCCGGAGATGGGCATGGCTACAAAGACTGTCCAGCCGAGGCCCAAGAAGAGCGTGCCGTGCGCAGGGCAATCTCCTCTGTCCAGGAGTCCTCATGTATGTATACATAGCGTGGTGGGCTCTATGTGTCAGCAAAGAAGTGTACCACAATGTGTCTGCATCCTGTCGAGACTCGTGGTGTCATTGAGAACTTGGCCAAAGGCCACAAAGTCCGTACCAGATCTGTAACCCCCAAGTCTCCCGTGTGGTGAGAGAACTCGAGGGCCTGGGCTTGCATCCAATCCATCATTGAGTGCAGAGTCCACTCAAACTGGTCCTTGCCGCATAAGGGAAAAGAGAAGCGAAACGCTGTGTCCAGGGTCTCTATCTCTCTAGCTGCAAGGAATAGTACATGAACTTTGAAACAAGCCTCCTCAAAGTTTAGTGAAGGGTCGCCGAGAAATTGTGTGAAGTGGTAGGCAAAGAAATCCCACCTAGGATGGATGTCAAAGCTCCTCAGTCCACGAGAAACTGCTGCAAAGGGAGACGTCTGCACTAGAAGGGGGGTCTGCAAGAAAGGCTGTCCCTCTCTCGCCAGGCGACTCATGGTAAATGCGTTGCCAAAAGATCTCCTAACAGCCAAGGAAGGTCTTGCCCCATGTGCCGGTTGTGGGGTAGGAGCGGGAGGGGATGGGAAAGCAGGGGGCTAGTGGGTCGGGATGGAGGAAGGGGTGGTGGGGGTTGGGGGGAGCGGAGGAAGACTGGGGGAGGAGGGGCTGTCGGTGGTGAGGCTGAGGTGGAGCGTGGAGCTGGGGCCTCGCCCTACTGAAGAGGATCGAACAGTTCCTTGTGGGAACCCACTGCTACTGGCCTGAAGCATGGCGACCACCCCTAGGGCTAGGCTGACTCGGTGGCCCCTGTCGACGCCGACCACGGACCTGCTGTCAACCCTCCTCTGCCTGGGCCTCAAGCTTGGAGGGTGAATCTGCCTGTAACATACTGCTGACGTGTCAACCTAAAGAATGGAGCCAACTTATAGATGCCAGCCGAGGGGCCTAAACCCTAAGAGAATAAGTAACAGAAGTAGAAGTCCTACCAACTTACGGGGACTTCGTCCGATGGGGCCCCAAGTGACAAAGGATTAAGATAAAGCAAGACCCGCACACACACGCAAATTGATGACGTGGCAGATTTCCAAAAATTGCGATGGCATGGTGACGTGGCAGACTGTACGGATTTTCTTAAATTACGCTTGCAGCTTTTGGCATTGCTTTTTGGACCAGATGCTTTTGAGTTTGAAGGCTTTTCACTGTAATTGCTTTTTAGGCCAAGGGCCTTTAAATATGAGGTTAGGGCTCATTCTCTGGCATGCTTCTTGGCGAAGGTGCAGAGTCTGGAGTACCGACTTGTACTGTGTTGATGCAATATAAAGAAATACCGAAAGGGGCGCCAAGGTTTGGGGCCAATACTCTCTGGGATGGAATTCCGCCACTCCGTGTCACGTATCGTCTCTCTCTCTCTCTCTCTCTCTCTCTCTCTCTCTCTCTCTCTCTCAGTTCAATTGTTATTGAAGTGCTAAAAGTTTGTTCAGTCTGTTCTTTTCTATTGGCACGTGGTGCCCGTCTTGTGACGGTGGTATCAGAGCATCAGGCGTGTGCTTTTCTGAAAGCATACCGGTTCTACAAAAGAGCAGACAAAGCTTCTTGGAATTTTATTTGAGCTATCTTCGCCCTCCAACCCGGACTTATCAGCCACTCCCACCCTTACTTCATCGCGCATCGGGCGCACTCCCGTCTTCATCGCAGTGTCTTACAGGGCATAAGCCATAAAGAACCTAATACTTATTATTCATGGATTCAACAGAATATTTGCAGTTTTTGCTCAATGAGCTTCACGACATTCTTTTGCGGCATCCTCAGCAGTCTTCCGATGTTGCAAAGTTTTCAACAATTTTTGAACTACATGTTACCCCCTCTGATGCCCCAGGTGGTACCTCCTCCTCCGGCACTAGAAAGTACGAGAGCTTCCAGCCGGCAACCTTCTCAGCCGTCTGTTCCAACCGGGGGAGTCTTCAGGAATTTGGTGCAGCCATTTGACCTTGATCCAGTGCAACCGCCTTTGCCACCACCATTGCCCCCACCACCACCATAGCCACCAGGCTACAATGGTTGGAGCCAATATAGATACCCTTATTATCCATACCCTGGATATGCGCCTAACCAACCCAAAGATTTCAAAGATGGTGGCACGACAGTCAAATTTTTCACTTTTTCCGGGGTGAAAGATCGCAAGAAAGCATTGGAGTTCCTACAGCAATTCGACAACATCTATGCTTTGGGGAACTATACAGAAGAATCCAAGATTTCTCGAGCAGCGGGATTTCTTAAGATAATGCTATGCAATGGTGGAGTTCAATCGCGACACAACAACATGCTCCAAGGACTTGGCAAGCTTTCAAGACAGTTTTTGCACGTAGTTACATGACTTCGATGTTTGAAGTCCGGATTTTGGCAGTGTGGGGCAACTTGAAAATGCTTGCCACCGAAACCATGGACGAATATATTATATAACCAAAGGTTTCTCGATGTGTACCTTCCAGTGTCCTTCTTTAGATCTGTTCCCTTGGAGGCCCAGTGCGAGCGATACACCATTGGCCTACCATCACCATTGCAGGAATATTGTCTATCCAAGTAAGTCTCTACCATGCAAGAACTTATGGACCATGCCGTGGTCGGCTACAAACTGATGAAGGGAAAGCTAGAGTTTACCACAGAAGAATCTCCGGCCCCTAACCACAACTCTCGGCAACAACGAACAAATTCTCGAAAGTCTCGTGAAAATCAACCGCAAAGGCCTCGTTTGACGCCTCAACAACGAGACACCTTACTACAGAAGGCCGATGCTTTGGATGCTTTCAAACAGGGCATAATCATTCTAATCGTCCCAAACGCACTGATAGACCAAAGGAGCCGACGCCCGCATCGACGGTCGACAGAACCCTAGCGCCACCTCCTGCTAAGAGAGCTAGACCTGCTATTGGACTAGTTCCTGATATTTATGGCATACCCTTGAGAGTATAAATGAATTGTGTCGAGCATATGGCAAAGCCAATGGCTTCAAAGCCCTTATTTTCTTTGATCCCGGAGCTACAGAGAACTTCATCCATCCAGAATTTTTAAAGCAGATGCACTTTGACTATGATGCAGAGGGTGGAGAAATTGAAGCTGAGCTAGCCACGGGGCAAACTCAGAAAGTAGTACTGCTCATTGGTGCTCTTCCAGGAACTCTTTAAGATTATCATGGAAATGCTAACTCCTTAATAAAAAGAGCAAACTGATTGTCCCTTGGAATTTTTTGAGCTAACTTGAGTTGTTTTGCAGATATGCTGTAATCGCGGACGATTACTCTCTTTCAAGAAGGGGAGATGTAACAAACTGCTCACGTGTCAAAGCCTAGAGAATGGAGCCCACTTACAGATGCCGGCCGAGGGCCCTAAACCCTAAGAGAACAAGTAACAGAAGTATAAGTCCTACCAACTTACGGGGACCTCGTCTGATGGGGCCCTAAGTGACATAAAGGATTAAAATAAAGCAGGACCCGCACACACACGCAGATTTCCGAAAATTGCAATGGCATGGTGACGTGGCAGGCTGTACGGATTTCCGCGTTTTGCGCTGGCTGATGACATGGCAGGCTTTACGGATTTCCGTAAATTACGCTGGTAGCTTTTGGCATTGCCTTTTGGACCAGATGCTTTGGAGTTTGAAGGCTTTTCACTGTAATTGCTTTTTAGGCCAAGGGCCTTTAAATATGAGGTTAGGGCTCATTCTCTGGCATGCTTCCTGGCGAAGGTGCAGAGTCTTGAGTACCGGCTTGTACTGTGTTGATGCAATATAAAGAAGTACCGAAAGGGGCGCCAAGGTTTGGGGCCAATACTCTCTGGGGTGGAATTCCGCCACTCCGTGTCACGTGTCGTCTCTCTCTCTCTCTCTCTCTCTCTCTCTCAGTTCAATTGTTATTGAAGTGCTAAAAGTTTGTTTGTTCAGTCTGTTCTTTTCTATTGGCACGCGGTGCCCGTCTTGTGACACTGCCTGAGCACCCTGAGTCTTTGTTTGTTGATGCTGGCTAGCCTTAGGAGACTGGGCCTGAGTCTGAGGTGAAGGTTGAGGCCTCCTCCGTGGACAGGCCTTTGCGAGATGGCCCATCTGTGGATAAATGAAGCACTGATTCGGGAGGCCCGAATACTCCACACTCTGGCGGAGCCAACCACCACTCACCCAAGGTAGTAGAATGACCTTCGAGAGGGTGTGGGTGTCCTGAACCAGAACGCGTGTGGGTATGCCAGCTGCCTTGGTAGCTACAGAGGCTACCATGCGAGGTGTCTCCAGGACAGTCTGAGCCAATCCTAGAGAGGAGCGGAAGGTACTCTTTGCTAGGCCGAGGAAGCAGACTGAGATGGGAAGGTATGCCTCCTTGACTAGAACATCGGTAGTTGGGTCGAAGCCATGGCGCCATTGTCGAAAATGAGCTCGAACTGCTCGGATGGCCAGGGGGCTCATTGCAATGACCTTGGATGCCATCTGTGGGGTCTCAAACTCTATCTGGTAGTAGCCATGTCCGAGATGCTGTACGTCGATGATCTTGCCCACCTCTGCTAAAAGGTGGGGCTGGAGGAGATCATGCACCTCCCCTCGGCTAGGTCGGGTGTCAATGATCTTGCATAGAACATAGGTGGCGTGAAGGCGCACCACTTCTGCCTCTAGGCTCGCTTGCTTTGACGGCAAGAGAGCAAGTCGGATGGTGGGTCCCGCAGGTTGGGCGAGGGGGCTTCCGTCGAGTCCCTCTGTGGCGGAGCAGAATCCTCCATTTGTGTCTGCTGTTGAAAGGTGAGCGAAGGTGAGTGGAGGGTGTCAATGAATGCGAGGTGAAGCGGCAGGGGTGAGACCAAGCCATTGGGAGATACCACCGAAGACGAGCTTAGGGGAGCTGCCCAGGAAGCGTTGGGGGGAGGGAGGGTGAGCAGGGAGATTGGCGACGCGAAGAGGGAGAAGGGGGCGGGTGAGCAGGGTGAGAGGAGCGTGAGGCGGGAGAGGGGGGTAGTGGGCTGCTGATACTAGCGCAAGGAGGGGATGGGGGGCTGGCGGGCTGGAGGAGATAGCGATGGCGAGCAGGAGCGTTAGCAGCCACGAGAATGCGATTTTATTTACGTCTTTGAAACCTCTACGCGTGCATTTCTACTTAATCGAAAGGAAAGGGAATTAGCTGGTAGATCAAAGAATTCCCCAGATCGAGATGGTGGTGCCAAAGACAGGGAGGCCAACATGGCTGTCAACAGGTACAAAATAGAACAGAAAGGCAAGCTAGGTCCACCGAATAATTTGGTGAAGGGTACTTTTTGGCCCTCGATGCAAACTGGATGGAGGAAGAGAACCTTGCAAATTCTCTCCAGAGAGAGCTGTACCTTGAAGCTTTTGGGCTATTGGCAGTGTCTATGCCAAAAGTTTCCTGTGAATCAGCAGGTTGAATCTGGTGCGGTGCGGAGTGCACAAGAGGGGAGCCACTCCACTCCTTTGTCACATATTGCCAAGATTTCTCTTTGAGATTTTAGGGTACTGACGGGTTGACAATATTTTGCGAAATGACTTTACGATCTGTGTGCGCTAAATTGGAAATTTCCTCGATTGAATTGAAAACATGTGCTCTTTCATGTGTGTATTCTTAGAGACATGTAGAGAAGGATGAAATGTCTGCAGCATTTTGTTTGATGAATGATTAAAACTAAGTGCATCTAGACATCCATCAGAGATAAGTAAGATATGGATGTGATGGCTAAGTGAATGAAGAATGAATGTGATTTGAACTTAGTGCATATAGACATCTGTGTCTCGTGAGGATAGTCATGGGCATGGTTTGTTTGACTGAAATGTGAAATGAAAAGATATCATAGTAACAAGATTTAGTCAATCCCGACATCCTTTAGAGATCAGTGAGATCTGGATGTGATTGCTAAATACGTTACGATGATCATGATTCTCATCTAAGATCTCGCCGAGGATTGTGATGTGAATGTCTTGTGAATGTTCAGTGACTGTCGTCTTCGTGCAAGTACAATGTGTTGTCTAATGCGTAGGTACTTAGAGTTAGTGTCTACTGAATTGGTTTCTGGCTTATGTTGGTTTTGCAGGCGTAATCGAGGGCGATTACGTTTCTTTCAAGAGGGGGATATGTCACAAAGTGATGACGTGGCATGACCTACAGGACAGACTCCCGACAAAGAGGGGTCGGAGCCCTACTGAAAGATGTAGAAGAAGTTGTATCAACTTGCAGAATCAATTTGAGAGGTAAAAAATGAAAGGACACCAATTTTTATAAGTTGTACCAACTTATGGGGTCCTGTCCGATGGTGCCCAAGGGACAAAAGGCTAAATGAAGCGTGGAAGGGTTGATGACGTGGCAACTGTACGGAACCCGCAAATTGTGCTGCTGACGTGGCACCAGTATGGATTTTCGCAAGACGTGTTGATAGCCCCTAGCGCTAGCTTTTGAACTTGATGCTTCCGGGGCTTTGCTTTTGGACATCCCTTGTATAGCTTATAAAGAACCCAGGGCCTCACTCTGCAGAGCATCGGGACATAGAGTCTGAGAGCAGAGGACCCTCGGGAGTTGTACTTTGCAGTGAGCAATAATAAAGAAATACCGAAAGGGGTGTTAGTCTTTGGGGCCAGTGCTTCTGCCGCGGAACTCCGCCGTGCCGTGTCAACTCTCTCTCTCTCTCTCTCTCTCTCTCTCTCTCTCTGCACATGCCTTTGTTTTCCTTTTAAGTCCACTTTACTTATTTCTCTTTTAGATCGTTCACACATGATGGTTGTAACCTTAGGTTCCGTAAGTCACTAGGTTTAAATCAATACTCTTTACAGATTGTTTCTCTCTCTCTCTCTCTCTCTTGCGTGCACTCTATCTCTAGATCTCTCTCTCTACCTCTCCATACCTCTCCACCCATCCTGACCCACAGAGGGTCCCCAAAACTTGAACCCCAGAGAGCATAGCTGAAGCTACCACGGTATCAAAGAGCTAGAGCTTTGTTCGGGGTTCCTGGGAATGAATTTGCACCTCTGTTACCCTCTCTGTCAGTGTGAAGCCCCCCCCCCCCCCCCCCCCCCCCCCCCCCTTGACGCTCTCGCTCTTTCATTTTTTTTTGTTTTTTTCTCACTATCTCTCTCTCTCTCTCTCTCTCTCTCATATGGGTCTCTGTTTTTAGGGTTTCGCCACCACTTCTTTGCTGTTTTTAGGGTTTTGAAATTGCTTTTTGACTGTTTTTAGGTTTTGTCACATTTTTTGCTATTTTTAGGGTTTTGAAATTGTTTTTTTCTGTTTTTTAGGGTTTCGTCACTGTTTTTTTACTGTTTTTCAGGGTTTTGTCACTGTCTCTTGCTGTTTTCTAGGGTTTCAAAACCAAATTTTACTGTTTTTTAGGGTTTTGCAACTGTTTTTGCTGTTTTTTAGGGTTTCAAATGTGTTTTTCTGTTTTTTAAGGTTTCACTAGCGTTTCTTGCTGTTTTTTAGGGTTTCTTGTATTTTTTTTTGATGTTTTAGAGTCTCTCTCTCTCTCTCTCTCTCTCTCTCTCTCTCTCTCTCTCTCTCTCTCATGGGAAGCATCGGAGAAGTGCCAACGGCTTCTCCCACGTGTAAGAAGACGCATCCCTCACCGGCCACCCACAAAGCCTCTTTCATGCGGACATGGAAGAGGATGTCAGCAATAGAGAAGGAAATGAGAGAATGGAGAAACGAAGTGGAAGAGTGGAGGAAGGAGAGGAGCACTGTTCCTCAAAGATGGACCGAAGAAAGAGATTGCATGAGGAGGATCGCTTCGCTCGAGGAGAAAGTGGTCATCCAAGATTTGATCCTCTGAAATCTACAAGGTGAGCTTCTTGAAGTCAAAAGTGGGCGTCTTGAAGAAGGGGAATTTCAGCCTTCCATGATAGAGGAGCTGAACACAATCGAAGGACAAGTGCGGGTCATCAAAGAGGAGGAGGAAAAGCAGTCATCTTGGGTCAATGTCATCACCAAGACACAAGAGAAAGTGGAGGCGGCTGAGAAATGGATCGAGGTCGCCAAGAAAGGGAAAGGTAAAGAGGCTTCTTCTACACCTGCCATCATTAACATGACCCTCGAAGAAGAGCAAATAAGGTGGCTACGTGCCTTACATGTGAGGGTCACCGGCCTCACGGATGCCAATAATGTTGAAAATGAGGTCACAAGCCTCATGTCCATGATGGGAATAGAGAAGCCTTTACACACAAAGGCAAGGCATGTGAGCTAGTTGCGAGAGGGTGAGATCGTCACCGAGAAAAATACCTGTCTTCTTGAGGGTTGGCCTCTTCTTCAAGAACTCCTCCTCCTCCTTCAAGGAGGGGAAATGTAGTACCAGTGCTCTTTGCTTTGAGGACTCCCGTGCCTTCACTCCTATTGCCCACCCTAGAGAGGCAATGCTAGAGATTACAACAGCAAGGGAGAAGGGAAAGACTACCTTCTACAAAGATGGTCGCGTGGTGATTGTAGAGTGACGCTCTACATGACGGTGTGAGACCTATGAGACCATACTGAAGATGGCAGCTTGGAATTGTAATGGATCTTATAGGTTGGATGTGGGTGCCTTTGAGGATAGCTTTTGGGACATGGACATTATATTCTTCTCAGAGACTCATCAGGCCCCTGGACAGATGATGCCACATGTGACAGGATATAGATGGGAGACAGCTTGCCAGACTGACACACAATCTGAGCATGGGAGCAGAGGACCGGGGGGGGGGGGGGGGGGGGGTAGCAGTGGGTAGCAGTATTATTCAGAGAGGAGCTACAAATACTACACATTGTACGAAGAGACGATCATGCTAGATATATGTGGGTGAGGCTGAGGGCCGACAAAGCCGATTTTTATATATTGTCGTATGCTACTCCCCCCCAGTACATCAGTCTATGCTGGGCCTAGAGGTCAGTCACCTTTCTCAAATCTAGACAATGACATATGGGAGTTTTCCAAGGACGGTGACATCATCCTCCTAGGGGACTTCAATTCCCGGATGGGCAATGCTCAGATAGTCTTCTATGACATGTCAGAGGAGATGCTTAGAGAACTGGATGTAGGAGATTTAGGGCTTGATAGACATTCACAAGATAGAGAGCAGACATAGTATGGAGACATCTCACCGAGATGGAGACTACACATGGTCTGGCGATACTTAATGGCCTACAACGTTTTCCTAGAGTGGCTGGTTTTACATGCTTTCCACACAGGCATGGGGCCAGCACAATGGACTATGTCATGGCACATCCGAGCTTCATTCCCTGCATTCACGATTTCACAATAGGACCAAGACCAATGGATGTAGCAGAGGATCATGCTTTCTTGACATTTTCCGTCTCCTTTCAGTACAGTACAGCCTAAGTGTCAGGAGGGAGGACACATACCGGCTATACATTTACACCAGAGACTGATTGTGTTTATAAAGAGGAGATCTATTGTCGTCTATGTACAACAACCATGCCAAGACTCCCAATGGAGGAGATCACCACTTTACTACCTAAGACATTGCATGATGCAGCAATAGAGGCATACCCACACACTCAGCCTAATCAGAGACGCCGTTCTGGGACCATGCCTCAAAACAGTTTGACGAGCAGTGTAGAGAGACGAGAGAACAACTTCAGAGAGATCTTCTCCTAGGGGTCCTCAATCACAAGCAGTCTTGGATAGCCTTCAGGCACCTTGTGCGATAGCAGAAGCGAGCATTCCTAGCTCAAATGGAACGAGGCTTATACCAGTTGTTCTTGAGTAGAGACTCAGGAGGCATGGTGTTTCTTTCATGAGCACTCCCCTCCCCCAATGATTACTTCTCCTGATGTGTGGGGTCAGTATGCAACATCCTTGTATACAGTCCTTGGACAGTCACCCCTTCTAGATCATCCTGAGCCATGCCCATCTGTGAGTACCTTCTTTACCACTGAGATGGTAAAGACGGCCATTGATAGGATGAGGACCAAGAGAGCATATGATCATGCTGGTCTAGTAGCAGAGCACTCTATACATGCTAGAGAAATGTTGGCAGAGGTTATTGCAGTTCTCTTTAATCGTATCATGTGTGAGGGTCTATCTGAGACTTGGAGACTGTCTACTATTGTGCCTATCTTCAAGGCAGGTGATCCTACGGAGCATGGAAACAACCATACTATTATGATTGGACATACATTGGCACGGTTGTATGCATCTATCCTTGAGCAGCAGTTGAGCAGATGGGCAGAGAGTGAGGGCATACGAGCAACGGGACATGCCGGTTTTAGGAGAGGCTTCTCCACTCTTGACCACATTCTGACACTCAAAGCCATCAATGAGGAGTGTAGGGCACATGAGAGACGGATTTATTGTAGCTTTGTGGATTTCCGCAAAGCATTTGACATGGTGCCCAAAGCCAGATTGATGCGCAGACTACAGGAGATGGGAGTGCCCATTGAGTTGATTTGGGGGATCATGGCTCTATACAGATCACACTGGTGGGACATGTACGCACTCTAGAGGGGATATCTAATTTAGTTCACTCCACTACTGGAGTGAAACAAGGCTGTCCATTGTCTCCTATTCTATTTGGTATGTATATAGATGAGGTTTCTGATTACAGTGACAAGAGAGGGTGAAAGAGGTGCCCAACTGGCAGGGACACGGATTCCATTGTTGTTATATGCTGATGATATTGTGTTGATCTCTGACTCACCGGAGGGTATGCAACGACACTTGGATGCATTACATAGCTTAGCGGAGGATAGTGGATTGTGTGTAAACCTTGGTAAAACCAAGGTTATGGTGTTTAACACCACACCGCAGTGGATCCGGAGATCAACACCTACATTCACTTATGGTCACGAGACTATGGAGTACAGAGATGCATACACTTATCTTGGAGTAGTCTTCACTGGGCCAAAGTTTTCTTTGAAGAGAGCAGCAGAGACTAGACTGACCAGAGTGTATGTAGCCTTGGGAGGATTGGAGAGGATGTGTTCCCAGGTTCAATTCCTGGAACTCCGAACAAAGCTCTGGCTCTTTGATACCTTGGTAGCTTCAGCTATGCTTGATGGGGTTCAGGTTGGGGACCCTCTGTGGGTCAGGATGGGTGGAGAAGTATGGAGAGGCCCTTGGTATCTATGATCTCTTGGCTGATTAGAGCCAAGGACTACGTGCTACACAAGATCATTAGAGCGGAGTTAGCGCCCCCCCCTATGGAGATAGAGGCGCTTACCAAATCAATCTCCTTTATGCACAGCTTATGGGATACTACACAAGATCATTAGAGCGGAGTTAGCGCCCCCCCCTATGGAGATAGAGGCGCTTACCAAATCAATCTCCTTTATGCACAGCTTATGGGATACTACCAGAGACAGATATGCCAGATTGGCCCTTGAGTCCTCCAGGCAATTAGCTTTACAGGGGGACACATCATGCTGGTATGCGCAGATGTCATCATGGTTCCAGATACATGGCTTCAGCATGATCAGCTTGCCTCCCTTCCTGAACTCCCTTGATGCACTATCGTTTTCTCTTACATGGGTGGAGATTACTAGACTCCTTCGTCGGGATCTGACCCAGCTGGACACCAAGAGGACATGGATAGAGCCGACACATGAGTTGGGCACAAAGATGGCTTTCTATAGAGAGCATCTTCTTCAACTCACAGGGGATGGGTTTGTGATTCGTCGTAGCTATATGGATACACATCTATCTCATGGATTACGGTGTGCCATTGGTCAGATACGGACATCTTCACGCCAGTTTGAGATTGAGACTGGTAGATTCAGTAGGATACCAGCAACTAGCAGGATATGCCACAGATGGAGACTGGTAGATTCAGTAGGATACCAGCAACTAGCAGGATATGCCACAGATGGAGACTGGTAGATTCAGTAGGATACCAGCAACTAGCAGGATATGCCACAGATGGAGACACATTATATATGTCAGTGCACAGTGTATTACGAGATACGGGGTCGCTTCCACTGTCTATTTAGAAATGAAATGAAATGATATATTAACGTCTTCAAAAGGCCAAAATGACCTATGAGACCAAGCTATTACAACATAGTGAATCTGATACCATGTCCGGAATAAAAAAGAATTGAAACAAAAATACAACTCTACAAACTGGGACTGTATGGATGTGCCAGCCAATACAAAAGGTGCCCAGTACACTGTGTAGTATAATAAGAGAAGGGGGGGGGATAGATATCCATCCTCATCCGCACTCTGGCCTTTCTTGAGAAGGCTTCGGGCCCTTCTCGAGAGTCATGAGCTATCAGGACCAGAAATGTGTTGGTGTGTATCTACTTGAGTTAGAGAGACACAAAGATAGTTTATTGAGGAGATCTGGAGATAGACAATTCTAGAGACAGATTACCGATTTCTTCACACCAAACATTGGACAGATAGAGGAGCAGCCACCACTGGAAAGCTCAGCTCATACTCACACGCGCGGTACTCTCATTGACCGAGCATTGGAACTAGGGAGATCGAGACGCCCACGACTGAGGAGAGGAGCTTCACAGCATCGACGGAGACTACAACATAGGATTCGAGCCATACTATCTCGACATTGTCACGCGACACATCCAACCCTATGTGTCCGTGGACAAGCTACAGCACAACAAGGCTTCAATCAGTCTAGATTAGAAGTGATCTGACACTTTTGTGAGTCTATTCGTAGACCGTGCATGCCCAGTCACTTAGTGTAGATGCATATCGTCTGGTTGCACACAACATGATCATAAGCAGTCCCATCAGAATCCATCAGAATCCTTCAGGGGAATTTTCCAGTGCATTTAGCCAATTTTCCCTATTTTGACATTTTTCACTTATTATTTTTAAGTGACTTTTGTTGGAAAGTAGGTAGGGAAAATTGAATAAGTTTGCATATAAGCAAACCTAGACTAGCACTAAATGGCAGAAGAGGGAGCAGGAGCTCCACCGCTCAACAGGCAACTATTCAAGCAAGAACCCCTTGGGGGCGATTTTCCCTCAAGCAGATCCTCAGCATTGGCGTTTTTCTACAGTAGAATCATCGCCACAGAACACCAGCATTGGCGTTTTTCATGAGGATGATCATCGCCCACACACCCCCAGCATTGGCGTTTCCAGAATTGCAGCCCTAGCATTTTTGGAGCCAGATCGTCCATTCAGTCCTAGCGTTTTCAGCACCCCACAGCAGCAGATAAGCACCGACAATTTCAGCCCTAAGCCATCAGTTTTCAGCCCTACAAGAAGTGCAGTTTTCAGCCATAAAGACCAGCAGAGAATTGGCGTTTTCCATAGCGTTTTCAGCTGCAACAGAATTCAGCCATTAGCGTTTTTGGACAATAGTAGTAGGACGGCAGATTTCAGCCCATTAGCATTTTGGACAGCAGATAAAGAGTAGCAGATTTCAGCCCTTAGATCGGCCTCGCCATCATCGTCGTCGTCATCGATCTAGCCTAGACTTGCATCAGTCACATGCATTCACTTTGTACCAGTTTGTGCAATCAATAGTAGACCACTCTCGCCGACGAGAGTGGGGCCTTCGGAGGAGGGTTTTACAACGTCTTTGGTGTCGTATCTCTCTTCTCTCTCTATCTCTCAGTCTCATACACTTTCACGCAGAGTGTCCATTCACTTTGTTTGTGATCATTGCACTCTCTCATTAAGAACGGAAGGCTCTCCCTTCCATAAAACAATAGGAACCTTGAGCACAGTTCGGAGCACTCATCTTGAGCAAAGTTCAAACATTCATTCTGCTGCACCATAAATTGGTATCAGAGCCTTGGCAGTGTTCTGTATCACTCAAGGAAAGAACCACATAATTTTTTTTTGCTTGTTGAGGTCGCACGAACCCAAGTTCGCTTGGGCGTGTCGATTCCTAATCGTGTTTTTGAAGAGTGACAGGAATCCCAGGAAAGAAGGGCTTGTCCAGCCTCCCCTTGTGTCTCTTTTCACTCATTGAGAGCAGATTGTGCACTTAGCGGGCGGCCAATCGACGTGAGGTGGGAAAAAGCAACCTTGGTGTGAGCGCAAGGCCGCCAAGGGGTGCGCTCGCGGAAAAGAGTAGAACTCGGGTGAAGAGAAGATCCTTCTCTAACACAGACTGCAAGCGAAAGAAGAACCTCAAGAACCTCAAGGCCTCAAGATCCTCAAGACCCACAAGAACCCAATTTTCTCGTGAACTTAAGAACCCAAGACCACAAGAACCCACAAGAACCCACGACTTCAGAATGGTCATCACTCGAAGCGGAATGGATACTTCGCTTAGAGGTGATGAGCATGAGAGAGGCGAAGAAGAATTTTCCCCACCAGGAGGTTTTTCCGACCCTCCCCCTTCCCCATCTACGCCGAGGATTCCACTAACTGCTATGGAGGAGTTGGAGCAGATGTTTATGAAATGGAAGTTAGAATGCGAAGCAAGACACGCAGAAAGAAAAGCAAAAATAGAGCGTGAACATGAAGAAAGAGTGGCAGCCAACATCGCGAAGCCAAAGCAAGACAAGAATAGAGTGACCGACACATGAAAGAGTTCTTGTGACTCTTTTCTGAAGTTCAGGCACAGATGCAAGAGAATTTGGAAAAGGAGACTCTCAATTTCTTCTTCTCCCAAGCATGACACACAGAATTTGCATGATGATTTGAATGATAGTGATGAGCATGATGATGATTTGAATGACAATGATAAGCATGATGATTTGGATGATAATGATGAGCATGATGATTTGCATGATCAAGATGTGATTTCTCACGAGCATGATGAGTTGCATGAAGATGTGATTGTTCACAAGAAGGATGAGTTAGTTGATGCTTTTTCTAGCGAAGCTAACCTCGTTGCAGATTCGCTCAATCATGAAGGATCGATCTTGGCTCTCGAGCCTATGTCCAAAGAACCCCTTCAGGAAGAAGCGATCTTGGCTTTCGAGCCTAGGTCTCAAGAACCCTCACAGGGAAGTATTATGTGTTCGCATGATTGATACGCACGCATTGTTCGAGTGTTTCATTCATGATCGTTTCCTGTATTTTAGTCAACGTCTTTATGTGATCCCTTTTACTAGGCATGACATATTGTACGTTGAGCACGTTTTAATCATGAATGAGCACGAATGTATGCGGATTTCTCATGAAAAGCTGAAAAGTATGCATTCAAGGAAGTCACATTCCATGTCTCTTCCTTGACATGACACATTTGAAGAAAGAGCACATGAAAGTATGAGCACCAAGCATGGGCATTTCCATTGTTAATTGCCACAGTTGATTGTTTTAGATCAGAAAGACAAGATTCGATCTCATTGTTTGCGTGCGTGTGGTGAACGGTTTGGCACTCCGTCTCTTTGTTCATTTACATTGCATGCTCAGTCTTTGAGGAAGACAAGCTTTTTTCCACTCACTTTACATGGAATGGGTATATTCATGTTTTTGTGTTGGAAGTGGTTTCAGGAATTTTCAGCCATGGAGATTCTTGAAGCAGGAAGAAGCATGACTCTAGACGAAGTTTAAGCATCGAAGGAGCCACATAAGACTTTGTGTCGCTTTCGGCGCGGCCCAAAGAAGCAAGCGTTGCAGACCTTTATGAAGTTCAAGTACCGCACCACCCACACATCTGAGTGGGCCGGCGAAGAGTCCCTTCCAGTATAGCAGATGCTATTGGCGATCTCCCTCGACGCCATACAGCTCGGTACCAGTACCTCACTTTGAAAAGGAGGGGATGTCACGTGACACATCCAACCCTATGTGTCCGTGGACAAGCTACAGCACGACAAGGGTTCAGTCAGTCTAGATTAGAAGTGATCTGGCACTTTTGTGAGTCTATTCGTAGACCGTGCATGCCCAGTCACTTAGTGTAGATGCATATCCTCTGGTTGCACACAACATGATCATAAGCATTCCCATCAGAATCCATCAAAATCTTTCAGGGAAATTTTCCAGTGCATTTAGCCTATTTTTCCTATTTTTGACATTTTTCACTTATTATTTTTAAGTGACTTTTGTTGGAAAGTAGGTAGGGCAAAATTGAGTAAGTTTGTATATAAGCAAACCTAGACTAGCACTAAATGGCAGAAGAGGCAGCAGGAGCTCCACCGCTCAATAGGCAACTATTCAAGCAAGAACCCCTTGGGGGCGATTTTCCCTCAAGTAGATCCTCAGCATTGGCGTTTTTCTATCAGTAGAATCATCGCCACAGAACACTAGCATTGGCGTTTTTCATGAGGATGATCATCGCCCACACACCCCTAGCATTGGCGTTTCCAGAATTGCAGCCCTAGCATTTTTGGAGCCAGATCGCTCATTCAGTCCTAGCGTTTTCAGCACCCCGCAGCAGCAGATAAGCACCGACAATTTCAGCCCTAAGCCATCAGTTTTCAGCCCTACAAGAAGTGCAGTTTTCAGCCATAAAGACCAGCAGAGAATCGGCGTTTTCCATAGCGTTTTCAGCCGCAGCAGAATTCAGCCATTAGCGTTTTTGGACAGCAGTAGTAGGACGGCAGATTTCAGCCCATTAGCATTTTGGGCAGCAGATAAAGAGTAGCAGATTTCAGCCCTTAGATCGGCCTCGCCATCACCGTCGTCGTCATCGATCTAGCCTAGACTTGCATCAGTCACATGCATTCACTTTGTACCAGTTTGTGCAATCAATAGTAGACCACTCTCGTCGACAAGAGTGGGGCCTTCGGAGGAGGGTTTTACAACGTCTCTGGTGTCGTATCTCTCTTCTCTCTCTATCTCTCAGTCTCATACACTTTCACTCACAGTGTCCATTCACTTTGTTTGTGATCATTGCACTCTCTCATTAAGAACGGAAGGCTCTCCCTTCCATAAGAACAATAGGAACCTTGAGCACAGTTCGGAGCACTCATCTTGAGCAAAGTTCAAACATTCATTCCGCTGCACCTTACAGACATCTAGAGTACAGTTGAGGATGAATCCATCACCCATTGTATCTTTCTCTTGTATTGGGCAGCTATTGTATCAGTGATCACACATACCCCACACAGTATGAGCTAGAAGCACTTCTAGATTCATTTTAGTAATTCTTTTTTGTACTCAGACACGGTACCAGATTCACAAGTTTGTATTGGATTTGTCTCATAGGTCATTTTGGCCTTTTGAAAACGTTAATATATCATTTCATTTCATTTCTCTCTCTCTCTTAAAGCTCAATGATTTTGAAGTTTCTGTTTGTGTTGTTGCTATTGATTTCTCGCTTGGAGTGTCCAAGCTTGTAACATTCACCCATCTCATATGCTTCTATACCTTATTTGAGACAAGAAGCATTGTAAGTTTGATGATTTGTGTACATTGTAGTATCTGCCCCAAAGCAAGTAATGCCTCCACTGAGTCAAAGCATAAATAACTTGTGAGAGCTTTTTTTCATAAATCGGTGCAACACCTTCTTGCTTCGACAACATCCGACTCTCATAAGCCATGACATGGCTCTCTTGCATTAAGACTGCTTCCAAATTGCTTCCACAAGAGTCACAATAAACCTCATAAGATTTTTCCAAGTCTAGTATCTTCAACATTGACCGAGTAGTCAACTTCTGCGTAAGTCTCTCTAAAGCTACAATCTATGTAGGTTCCCTAATGAATGGTACCCCTTTCTGAGTCAGGGCGTGCAACGGCGAAGCAATCTCCGTAAACTGATGAACTGCATGTAGAAAAGGTGTGAACAGATCTTGTACATTCTTCAATGTAGACCAATCTTGAATAGCCGCCACTTTAGCTAGATCCATGCTAACACCCTTGGATAAAAAAGTGTATCTTTGATAGAAAGAACTCACTTTTCTTTCCGTTAATCACCAATCTATGTTCGCACAGTGCATTGAACACTAGCAACAAATGCTCTTGCTGTTTTGCTTCGGAGTCGGAGAAAACAAAAATGAAAAGGCATCACTAGATACTCATACCATGCGAAGGGTGTCCTGAACGTAGTCTTGTATACTTCTCCAGAAGCGATCTTGATCTGACGATAGTCAGTTTTAAGATCGATTCATAAAACAAGTAGAACCATGTATATCACCGATCTTGGGTATTGGAAACCTGTTCATGATGGTGATCTGATACACATTCTCCAAAATCCGTCTTTCTTCAACATAAGCTTGCTGGAGAACAAAAGGGAAAAAATTGCACTGGATCAAACCCTTCTCCAAAAAAAAGTTTTTCACTGGGCTCATGATCTCTTTGTAGTGGGCTTTGCTCGCTCTATAAAGTGGGTGGTTCCTCATATCTGAAAATTCCATGACAAGATCTTTGTCCTTTGAGGATGACCTTCTCAAAATCCAAACTTGTGGAAAATCGAGAAGAGATCTCTATCAATCTTTTCGAAAAGTTCTTGCAACACTGCAACTTTTGAATAGATTCTAATAATCCCTTTCAAAATTTGTCAAGTTGAGGAGGTCATTGACTCCGCTTGAATCCATTACACACATAACAGATGTATTCTGTCCAAATCCTGTACCTTGTCGGAAATTCTTTGCCGACTGTAATTTTTCTACTTGCACAAACTAAGAGATTTTGCCAATCCTCTGGAAGTCAATTAAAAGTTCTTGCTACTTGTCAAGAGATTCTAGTGATCCCGTGCCCCTCCCCCCCCCCCTTTTTTTTTTTCAAATCTTGATTTTTTTTTTCCAAAAACCCTAATTTGTTGTTTTTTTTTTTTTTTTTTTTGAAGTTGTTGGAATCAAAATTCGTTTGTGCCAATGTGTAGGGCTTGTAGGGACTTCTAATACATATCCCAATTCTCATCCTTTGAAGAGATTTTTAGAGGTCTTTGCGAAACAGAAAAGCGTCAAAAAGCATTTCTTTTTGGACTTTTTAGGGCTAAAACGAACTCTTGCTTCTTCATCTCCTCTTTTTATTGTCATTTCAAAAGCAATTTCATACAAAGCTTATACTTGGAAAAGAAATTTCTGTAAAAGCCTCTGTGTTCAACGGTAGATTGTTGCAATTTTGGACCCGATTGCTCTGAGAACAACAATTGTCTAAGCCGTTATACCACTGTAACTGCCAATTGACAAAGGCAGGAAAATCATTGCAACCATCACCAAACTGAATTGAAATAGCAAACACTTAAACTTGAAACAGAGAACACCCTACAATAGATGAAAGACACGGAGTGGCGGAGTTCCACTCTCAGAAGCATTGGCCCCAAAGTTTGGCGCCCCATTTGGCGGGTCCGCTGTTTTAACTTTTCGCATCTTCGAGGCTCGTCCTGTCCCTCCGACAGAGATTGTTCGTGATATCTGGCTGGAGCTGATCCATACACTTCGAGGTCAGTTTGAGAGACTTTAGGGCAGCTCCGACCGCATGGGAGAGCTCCGTGAGGCCTTCCTTCGACTTTAGTGCCCTGGGTCCTCCTTCACCATCGTCCATGGCATGCCTAGATGGCGCTATTGGCCACCAATGTGGTTGTTCCCTCCTCCCATTTCGTGATTTAGCCCTCATTGTACATATCTTGTCTTTTCATTGGGAGAGTCTCCCCACGTTTTGATGTAGTCCTCTATAGCAGATGCTGGTTGTAGCCCTTTGGGCAGTATTCTTAATTAATGGAAGGATCTTTTTCTCGGAAAAAAAAAGTATACATGGTGACTATTAAAAGTCCTCTCCGGCTAACTCATGTGAGATTATACACATTTTGAAAAGTGACAGCCCTGCCCTGGGTGAGTGATTTGTGGAGGGGGGTACATAGCTGAGTGGCAAGGGTGATTTTTGGGTGGATGTTGGGGTACGATTGCGTCCGTGGTAATGTTCGAGAGAGCTTTTGAGAGGACTCTTGAGTGGACTCATCCAAGGGTCCTTGGAGTGTGCCCGAGTATGGGTCATACATGACCTTCAACAGACTCTTGACTTAGAACCTCAGATTGAGACTTCTTAGAGGTCCCACCGTGCGTGCCAAAAGTGATCGACAAAAGTGAGTATAGTGCTCTTTGTGGTGAGGGCCACCTTTGTGCAGTATGCTGAAGCCTCACTCGCAAGGTGTACTGCAAGGCATAGGTACAAGGTATACTACATAATAGACAACTGACCAAGGTGCACTAGTGTGGAACTAGAAATGGTCATAGAAAATCTCAAAAGTTTGTTTAGGAATCTCTTAGGTATCATATTCAGTTTGGAGTGTTAGCCTAAGAGAGATACAAATCTGATGCCAGCTTTTGAAACATAAGTTACTCTGGAAATTCCCTAAAACCCAACAGCAAACCTAAATAGGAATTTGTGGTAGCTGAGCAAAAAGCCCAACTGCAGACAGCTACAGTGGTCTTGCAAAAGGTGGGAGAAGTGATCCAGTTGGACTTAGGTGGGAGAAGTGATACAGTGGTCTTAGCCGGTGTCCCCTGAAGTAATGCAATATTAATGAAAAGCATCGCATATGTTCGGGTGGGAGGGGAATTTGGTCATATTAAAGAACTAGTCATTAGAGAATCATGTTTTTATTTTTCTTCTACCAGGCACTAAGAAAGTTAACGTTGGTTCCTCATCCAGAATTAGTTAATTATTAAGCACCAAATGGAGCAAGGCTCTTTTCTTCATAAGTCACTGTTCGAAAATTTTCAGAACCTTTGACATTCAATTGGCGGAAGCTATGGAGGAACTCTCCAAGCTCCTGGAGGATGATAACCCAAAAGTTTATTCTGCTGTGCAAAAGGTAACATTTGTTTGTCCTTACAACCTTGATGCTTCCATTTCGATGAGGCATGATAATTGAATGTAACAAAATGCTCAAAATATGAGTTTTGTGTCCATCTTGGAAATATATAGTCTGGTTGTTGCTGCTGGAACATAATCATGTCAAGACAGATCAGCATGGCTCCTGCATTTGGCAGTGAAAGTTCGCCCTTGTATCTATGCCCAAAAATCCATATTTACCCGAAATACCTGAACATTCTTGGAAAAAAGGAACTGAAAAATTGCATTGTCATCAGCACTTCGCGTTTCCTTTCCTTTAGCAAGTTTTGCCTGCCTATGTCTCTAGTTTCAAGAAATGACAGCTCTTTGTATGTTTCTTTTTAAAAAACAGAAACCACTATGAGGAAGTATTCACCCACCCTTCGCATTTTTTCTCTGTCAAAGTTAGTGACCAATATGGAAAAGTATCACCCATAGAAGAACAACGCTCTTGGCTATTAGGCTGAGGTTGGAGATGAGCAATGCTCATAGCCATTGGGCTGAGGTTGGTTCTACAACAGTTCATATTTTAAACAGGACTCTTACAACAGCCATGCATGATGTAATACTTGAGGAGTATATAAATGTATAGCTATTGCAATAGTTGGAACTCTTGCCTAGGTCACTACTAGTGTCCTCTGCAACAAAGATTTCAGGGGGGCTGGTTTCGTTTTTGGAGCAGTGATACCTTGTATCCTCTTTTGCATGCAAATTTCTTATTTCGATGAATCTTTAAGGTCTAGGGTGTTCAGGATGACTAACATGTGCAGCTTGATTTAGTATTATATTCCCTGTGTGGTTGACTGGTGGAAATATGTCAAGTGGTGCTTGTAAAAGGTCAGCTTCTTCTTGCATAGGCCGAGAGTGCCACTTAGAAACATCTTTAGTAGTGCTCACAAAAAAAATCAGTCAACTGTCTCTACACTGGCCCTCTCTATGCGTGGGCATTCTACTCTCTTTGTTTTTTGAGTAGGAAGGGCCCCAACCATCACTGATCAGTGTATTCCATGACTTGAAGTAATATATCAATTTCAAACATTTTTCCTTTAGTTTTTGCTCTCAATTCTTGTTTCATAAGTCTAGCTAGAAGGGTTTTTGAAAATGTGCAGTCTCTATTATCAACCCTGTTTAAGTTTAACATTTGATAACCTTGAACTTTTTAGGGATTGCAAGAATATTCGTCTTTATACGTTAGATACATACAGATATACAGAAAGCTGGAAGATTGCTATGATCAGGTAACTTTTTATTGGGCTTTGGTGAAATACAAAACGTTCTGCAGCAGTCGTTATCTACATAGATGCCTTTTTTCCAGAAAATATAATGAAATCTTAATGTGCACTAGTCTTGAAGACAGAATCAAAGCACCATGATAGTACGTTCTTGTTGCATGTACCACATGGGAATTTTAATATTACCAAGAGTGTTAAGACTTCCATGTATTTCATTTGCAGATAGTTCATGCTCAAAAACGCATTGATTTGAGAAAGACCCTCGAGGCATGCATTGGTCGGATTCTTGAGTTAAGGCATGTATGGGGTTCTAGCATTATAGACTCTTTGTATTTAAAAGTTTTGAGTTGTATTGATGGAATATCTTTGTAAATTATAAAATTTTATTGGAAGTGCTTTCTGAGGCACTCATGTTAACTTTAAAGCATTGTGTACATTATTAAGGTATTTAGCTTCTCTTGGATCCTTCTCAGTCCTCCTTCCCATGCCGTAGCTACCTCTTTTCCATCCTTCACCATTACTTCTTGCTCAAAGAGCTTTCATCCATGCCTCTGCTAGTTCCTCCTCTATCTCTCTCACTATGCAGAGCCTTCTACTACGTTTGTAATGGGTCTCCCTAACCCGTTTCACTTGGTTTTGTACAGGAGAAGGGCAAAGTGGTTCTGTACTCAAGACCTATACAAGTTCTGATAACTTCTGGCAATATTAATCTCCTAGGTGGTGCAACTACCATGGTTCCTCTTCTAGTTAGCACCCTCGAGCAGTCTTGTGCTCTTCCTAAGCGTTTTGGCTTCACAGTGCGCTTGAATGGTCAGAGACTCTACCATCTTGCTTAAGCCCTCTTGCACAAAGTTCCACTTCTTTTTGGCATAGTTAATCTTGCAACTATCCATGGATCCTTTTTTTGTTGGCACTTGCAAGTGGAGTTGCAATGTCCCTTGGTCTCCACAATGGACTCGAGTGGCCTCAGATTCTTCTATCTTTTTCGGTGCGCTATTGACCAGCCTATTCAACAGTATGTAGGACTTTCTCCAAGGTCAAATCCTTGCCATCTACGTTCGTGCCACCCGCTCTTGTGCCCTCTTATCCTTAAGGTGGTTCCCAAGACCAATCCTTGTTTTTCCCACACTTATTATCATCATACCACTTGTGTCAAATAACCCTCACTTCTCTTGGGCCACACCCTACCTGTAGAGTAAGATCTGCCTCTTCGTATGTGGTCACAATCTCATCAACTTATCCCACCTCCTGTCTCCGTTGCTCCTCTTGAGGTGAACGCTTTTGCTAGTGGCACATGTCATCATCCTCCCACTAAGATGAGTACAGTTTCATCTTTACCTTGACCCCCTTTTTTTGTGCAAAGAAAATCCATCTATTAGTTTTTGAAACGGCCCAATGGGTTTCGTCACCCTTAGCATGAGGGAAAACTGTATATACACAGGGAGAGTAAAAATGAAAGACAATTTGTAACATGGCTGCACCAAAGAATGGGAGGGGAAAATGCCCAACAGCAGGCTTGTAATGCCAATGGAGACCATGCCCCATTGTCGAGAAAGGCCCTGGCGGCCACAAACTAATGGAAGCCTTGTAGTGTCTCACTCCCATCTGAGCTGCTATGTATGGTGTCATGTTGTCCTCTGAGTGTATGTATGAGCTCAAGCTTGATTGCATGAACTGTCACTACAGATAGTTTGGGCCCATAGTTGCCAAGAAACTCGTTTCTTCAACCAAGAAACTTCACGAAACGTTTCAAACTTCTCTTGGACGTTTCAAAGGACAATGCTTTCTACTTCATCCCAAAGCATATGTTATATGATATATGTACACAATACTGCTTTAGTCCAAGGTTTGAACTTCAAAAAGTGTCTTTTTACTCTCATAGTCTTTCACATTGGGTTTGTGTAGCAGGAAATCTATGTCGTGCTCTCTATTGTGGGTGCTTCTCATTGCAATATGCAAGAAATCTCACTCCAAAATAGAACAACACCATAGAGCAATGGAACAAAGAAAGACTATATTCAAATGACACAACAACAAAATCCAACTCCAATGGAAGCTTGACTGTACTCATAGACAAATGCAAACTCTGGCTGGCAGCACACTCAGCTCCAAGCCGAGGACTCATGGGTACAATGGGGGTGTGGAGGCTCCAACTGTGTAGGGAGAGTGCATGTGTGCAAGTGTTGGACTGAAACTCACGACTCTAGACTCAATGACTCAGACGACTCCTATGATGCATAAAACCAATTGAGCATATATACAACCATAAAGGGCAGCCAATGGCTAACAGAACTTATCTTGTTCACTCGTGACTCAAGTCTCACATCTAGATTTTGGTATTTCACACGTCTTGATAGGTGAATTTGTATGTATATTCAATGTATAATTATTGGTACATACATGTAAAACGAAACGTGTGTTTCGCTTTCTTTGAGCTCTGAAATGAAACGTTTCAGAAACCTTGAAACCCTGAAACACACAAAATCCTGAAATGTTTCATGTCACACTGGCCGCGAGAGAGAGGGAAGGGGCGAGTGGTGAGGGGGCTAGGAATTGAGTGGGTGAGAGCAAAGGGGTTGAGTTGAGTGGACGAGAGGTGAGTAAGGGTGAGGGCGAGGGCGAGGGGAATTGAAGGCGAGTAGTCAAGGGCAAGGGTGGCCAAGGGCGAGAGGGTGAGGGAGAACTAGGGGCAAGAGAAAGGGAGGGGAGGGGTGTCACAAACTAGGTGACGTGGCATGGCCCTGGGCATGTGCCGATAGACCCTGGCACACACACCCCTGTGGAAATGCAGCAGTGACGTGACAGACTTCCGGATTTTATATTGAGTGCTGACGTGGCATGTTGTAAGGAATTTCGCGTTTTGCGGTGCAAATTGCGGCAGCTGTACGGATAGCTTTTCTCTACGCGAAAACTGTGCAGATTCTATGCAATGCTGATTTTGGCAGTTTTGAAGCTTTTGGGGCTATTTGCTTTATTTTAAAAGGCTTTTTAAATATGGCAGCTTTTGGGGCTCTGCTTTTAGCATTCCTTGTAAACTTATAAATAAGTGGGCAGGGCTCCCACTCTGCAGAGCATTTGGACGCAGAGTCTGAGAGTGAGACCCCTCCCACTCCTTGTACTTTGAGTTGCAGATTAATACAAAAAGAAATACCGAAAGGGGTGCCAGTCTTTGGGGCCAATATCTCTAGGCACGGAACTCCGCTGTGTCGAATCAATTGTGAACTGTGAACTGTTTTGAAGTAAATCTCTGCTATGTCGCGGTAGAATCTTGACTTGGAGTGACCAAGTTTGTTACAGTGGTATCAGAGCGCGGCCGATTTCTCTTCTACCGGGAAATCCGATTCTTTTCTCGCGACACTTATGGATTCAAACAGAGATCAATCGATTTCCTCTGCATCTGGGAATGTGGGAAGAGATCACGAAGAAGATTCTCACGAGGAGTACGACCCGCCTCGGCCTACTCAGGCGGAGATTGAAGAGATGGAGCGTCGACAATTGGTTGACGATGCGACAAAGATCATGATCAATCTTGCGAAGGATCCCAAATTTGCAAAATTTTTAACTCAGACCTCCTTCGACGAGGTGCACTCTCAGTGGCGTAAGGCGACATCCGGTACACTCGGGGCAGCCATGGGACTTGCCGGCGGTGTCATCTTCGCGGCTGAAATCTGCAGCAACCTCCTCTTTCTACTAGCGCTGGCCTTTCTGGGTGTCCGAGAGTGAGAGAGGTTCGCTTTTATTGCCCTTGGCAGCCGCAGGAATAGGTTGTATCCCCCCCCCCTCCCCCCAAACAACGAGAATAGGGAAGCTTTGGGGTGCTTAGGGCTGAAGAGAGAGAAATCTCTTTGTTGCTGCCAGAAAAAGGGGGAGAGAGGTCGTGGGCTGCCAGGAAAAGCAAGAGAGAGGGGGCGCTGGGTTTTTGGCTGCTTATCTGTGGCTGCCCACTTTTTAAAACGGTCTGAACTATTAAAAACTCAGTAAAACCTTATAAGCTGAAAACAATGCTTACACACTCTCAACGTAGGCGTCCTTGGATGCAGTCTCATGCACACATGCAATGCCAACATAGACCTCTTTACGAGAAAGCATCTGCTTTCCCGAAAAGCAACCCACTTTGTCAGAAAGCATTTGTTTTTCCTCAAAGTTTGCTTTGAACCCATCTTCATTCAAGTGCTTGCTCATTCTTGTGCACAATTCTAACACAATTTGGAATTTCCTTCCGATTATGGATATTCCCTTCTCGATGCTCTTTCTAACAGAACTCATGGTACAATCTGCTTTGCAATGCTCAATGTCACCCATCCTATGACGCATCAGAGATGTCCGTTTGCGGATGGTCGAATATTTCTTCCCGATGCTCCGTGTCACCCATCCAATGTTGCACATCAGAAGTACTTGTTTTTGGTGGCCTTACAGATATTCCCATTCACAATGCTGTCGGTGATGATGCACTAGAAATATTTGTACTCGGATGTCTCCGCCGAGAACTCATAATTTCAATCATTCATTTAGAATTATTTTTCCTTGTGTCTCAAGAGAGAAAATCCTCTCACTTGTAAATCCAATAGAGTTTTTTTTTTCTCCAAGTAAAGCTAATTTAGCAACATCCGTCTCACTTATAAACAGTTGCCCTCAACTGTAGAGGTCCAACTAAACTGCCCAGAGAGAAAGCGGGTAAACTGCCAAATCTTACTTAATGGTGAGTTGAGCTGGTCTTTTCTCAAAAGAGAACTTAAAAATTCCATTAAACAAAAAAATTCAATAATTCAATACTTACCTTACCCGTTCGAAAGTAGATGGGGTACTTAACTTCATTACGAGAATTCATGTCCTTCCTCTAGTACCTCGAGGATATCTTTCACCAATCATCAACGTTACGTGTTACGTAGGCAACTCGTCATTCTCATCTTTCCAAAAGGTCGGAAGTTTCCTTATCCAAGAATTTGTTAACTCAATTCTGCCTTCTCAATCTCGAGAAGAATAATCTTCCTAGAAATCAATCTAGGTATCTGCGCTTGCACGTAGTTGTGCGTAGTCTTGAGGATATTTAACCTTATCTAGTCCTCCCAAGGTTGCATAAGCTCTCATCAATCTAGTCTCTGCTGCTCTCTTCAATGAAAACGCCGGTCCACTGCAGACTACCCCAAGATAGGTGTATGCATCTGTATACTCCACCGTCTCCTGGCCAACTGTGGTGTGGTGTTAAACACCATAACCTTGGTTTTCCCCAGGTTAACAGACAATCCATCATCGTGGGCAAATGTGGACAAAGCATCTAAATGACGCTGCAGCTTCTCGAGGGAGTCAGAAATCAACAGAATATCATCAGCATATAATAATAGTGGGATCCATGTCCTTGACGACTGTGCTCCTCTATCACCATCCCTCTCAATGTAGTCAGCAACCTCATCCACATACATGCCAAATAGTGTAGGAGATAGCGGACAGTGCTGTTTCACCCCAATAGTGGAGTGAACCGAATCAGAAATCCCCTCTGGAGTGCGTACATACCCCACTACTAACTTGTATAGAGCCACGATCCCCCAAATCAACTCTTTGGGTACCCCCATCTCCTGGAGAGAGAAGGAATCGGGCAGTGGAGGGATATCCTGTGGCAAGGAGGGGATGGTGCTGCGGAGCTGGTTGCAATACTGCGCAAGTAGTAGGGAAGTGAGGACGCAAGTGAGGGGGGAGTGGATGTGAGGCCCATAGGAGACGTGGGGGGGGGCGGGGGGGCGCTGGTGATGGCAAAGGGAAGCAGCAACAGCAGCAAGCGAATCCGCTTTGATTGAAAAAGAGAAACTTGAACTCCCATATTCACTATTTTCTGGCGCAGAATATATATCATACATACATGAACGCATGAATGGTGGCTAAAGGATCTGGGCATAAGATGTTGAAACTTTTGAAAATGGTATCTGGCACATAGTAATGAGGTATCTTCACCTAACAAACAAGGTGACTAGAAAAGAGTTCGTCAGTTTTCCTTAAGCTTTGAGCACATTTTGAAACTTTTTTAGACTTGAAGATTTCTTTATTGTGATAGAAAGAACGATCGTCATGTCAACCCTCGTGTATGTCCACATGGAACCATGTTGAATACATACTAGTTTCGCATGGCAAAACTCAGTCGAACTAGTTGTGTATCAGGAACATTTTGTACTGATGGGCATTATTTTATTGCACTACAGTGGATGGTGTCATTGAATGATGGATCTGAGCATTTTGATCTCCTTCCAATTTTGGCAAGTAAACATGATCACTATTGTAATTGTAGATTTGGTTAGCTATTAATATACTAGCAAAAATTTTCACTACTGTGTGCTTGATTTGGATGTTACAGAAAGATCTCAAGTTAGGATCTGAAGCTCTGGAAGTTCCTCATCCGCGTTTTGTGGCAGATGATAGCAATGCAGCCATAGAGGCCAGACGCAAGTTCTTGGTTTGTGTTTGTTCCAATATATGCTTAAAAACTTAGTTTGTGCTTGTTCCATGGTGGTGTTCTGTTTTGTGGTAACTTGTAGGAAAGGAATAACTTGGTCTTCATTTTATGTTGGTCTTTTCGTTGAACCTATTTTTTTTCTCCCGTCCACCACAAAAAACTTTAGGAGACAAGAATTTGCAAGCAACTTCTCATATGCAACATTGATCACTCTACGAAAATCTTTTTTTTTTTTTTTGGTGCTGTGTTGTTTTGGACTTGGACCATCGTTATGGATAAGTTTGGGCTCCGCTTTTGTGATTTTATACGACCCTCAAGACAGATTGGCTGATTTCATCTTTGTGGTGTTCCTTTGTTCAGATCACAGCTCAAAAAATTTATGCTTAATTGCAACCGCACTCATGGGAATCTGAAGCGTACAATACTTTGGCATAGGCAACAGTCCCTTGTTTGGTGACCGCACTCATGGGAAGTTGAAGTATCCAATACTTAGGCATAGGCAACAGTCCCTTGCTTGATGAAGGAATTGTTTGGCCTGAATACAGAAAAGTCACCATCTTCTTAAGGGAAGTGTGTTTCTGTGTAGGTTATTTCCTGTTGGCAGTGTGCTTGCCCATTGCAAATTGTTGATGAACAGTGTGGATGTCTACAACATTCAGCAGAGACTCATGCACATATGTTTTTAGTTTGCCCACATTCCAGGGATTTCTTTTCACAACTTACCAGATGTCTATGTGTGAAATTTCCTTTTGCGAGCTACAGGAAATCATTATCAATGTTTGGCATCGTATCACGCTCTTTGTGGGATGCTTCCGTTTTCTTTACATGGTTTGATAATGGGCTTTATAGTCTCTTTAGGACCAATCACATGCTCCTTCAAACTTCAAGAGACTCTTCTGCTTTAGATATTGGATTTCCTCTTTTCGTAGGGTTGAGATATCCTTTCATACATTAGAGTTTATCTGTCAATGACGAGTGTAACATGCCATCACTGCCGTGTCACCGTATTGAGTTATGGCCTACTCATTGTACATTACCTTTGTTGTGAGTCTTCCCTCATCATGAGGACATACAGTAATTGTCACAAAGTGATCATGTGGCACCTCTACAAAAGAGGAGAGCACATTGTAAGTGATGGTGGCAATTTGTACGGACTGTTGATGTGTCATCCGATAAAACATGGTGCAATTTTTGAGAGCTGACGTGGAAGCCTTGATGCAAAAAGAGCAGTGCTTTTGGGCGCTAATTCAATTGATGCTATATCTATGCTTTTGGCGAGTTGCCTTTAAATATGAGCCTTGGGGGAGGCTCCTCTCAGTCTAACAGTTGCAGATTGAGTTCCTCCTGGCAGTTATACCTTCTAAAGATCAATATAAACGAAATATGAAATGAAATGTTATATTAACGTCTTCAAAAGGCCAAAATGACCTATGAGACCAAACTGTTACAAAATTGTGAATCTGATACCATGTCTGGGTACAAAAATACTAGAACAAAAGTACTACTACTACTAGAATCCATCCTCATCTGCACTGTGGATGTCGAGAGAGTATGGCTCGAATCCTCTGCTGTAGTTTCCGTCGATGCTGTGTAGCCCCTCTCCTCAATCGTGGCCGTCTTGATCTCCGTAGCTCCAGTGCTCGGTCGATGAGAGTGCCGGAAGTGGTCGAATGAGTGTGGGCCGAGCTCTGCAGTGATGGCTGCTCCACTGGCTGTCCCATATCTAGTGAAAAGTAATCTGTAATTTGTAATCTTCCATGAGCACTCTCCTCCTCCAGTGATTACCTCTCCCGAGACTTGGGATCAGTATGCAGCATCATTATATACAGTACCTGGGCAACCACCATTACCAGACCCTCTAGAGCCATGTCCAGCCACTAGTACCTTCTTTACCACTGAGATGGTGAAGAACGCCATTGACAGGATGAGGACTAGGAGAGCATATGATCATGATGGTTTGGTGGCAGAGCACTTGATACATGCTAGAGATTTACTGTCAGAGGTTCTTGCGCGGTTGTTTAACCGTGTCATGTGTGAGGGACTACCCGAGTCCTGGAGATTATCTACTATTGTACCTCTCTTCAAGGCAGGGGAGGGAACTACCGTACTATTATGATAGGGCACACATTGGCACGGTTGTATGCATCCATTCTTGAACAGCAACTGAGTAAATGGGCAAAAAATGAGGGCATACGAGCAGCAGGACAAGCTGGATTCAGGAGGGGTTTCTCCACTTTGGACCATATTCTTACACTCGGAGCCATTATTGAGGAGGGTCGGGCACATGGGAGACGGATGTATTGCTGCTTTGTGGACTTCCGCAAAGCATTTGACACAGTGCCGAGAGCCAGATTGATGCACAGGCTACTGAAGTTGGGAGTACCCACAGAGATCATATGGGGGATCATGGCTTTATACGGCTCAGTGACTGGCCAGGTACGCACTCTTGAGGGGATTTCTGACATTGTTCATTCCACTATTGGAGTGAAACAGGGGTGTCCTTTGTCCCCTACACTTTTTGGTATGTATTTAGATGAGGTCTCTGACTACATTGACAGAGAGGGTGACAGAGGCGCTCAGCTAGCAGGGACATGGATCCCTTTATTATTATATGCTGATGATATTGTGTTGATATCAGAGTCGCCAGAGGGCATGCAGAGACATTTGGATGCATTGCACAACTTTGCAGAGGATAGTGGACTGTCTGTGAACCTTGGTAAAACCAAGGTTATGGTGTTTAACACCACACCACAGATGGTCAAGAGATCGGCACCTACACTCGTATATGGTCAGGGCACTGTGGAGTACACAGATGAATATACATATCTGGGGGTGGTATTCATAGGACCGAGGTATACTCTGAGGAGAGCAGTAGAGACTAGACTGTCCAGAGCCTATGCGGCATTGGGAGGGCTAGAGAGGATGTGTTCGCAGGTTCAGTTTCAAGAACCACGAACAAAGTTATGGCTCTTTGATACTTTGGTTGCTTCAGCTATGCTTTATGGGGTCCAAGTATGGGGACCATCTGTGAATCATGACAGTTGGAGGAACATGGAGAGACCCTTGGTATTTATGATATCCCGGATGATTAGAGCCAAGGCCTCCGTACCACATGCGATTATTCGAGCGGAGGTAGCCGCCCCTCCTATAGAGATTGAGGCTCTTACCAGATCAGTGTCCTTTATGCACAGTCTATGGGATACACAGAGGCAGATATACTAGATTGGCTCTTGAGTCCTCTAGACAGTTAGCGACGCAGGGAGATGCATCATGTTGGTATGTGCAGATGACCTCATGGTTTCAGAGGCATGGTCTTAGCATGGATAGATTGCCTCCCTTTCAGTATTCCCTGGATGCACCCTCCCTGCCAGTCACACGGACGGAGATCACTAGACTCATACGTCAGGATCTTATACAATTGGACACAAGGAGGACATGGGTAGAGCCGATGCAGGAGTTGGGCACGAAGATGGCTTTCTACAAAGAGCACCTTCTCCAACTTTCGGGAGATGGGTTCGTCCGAGCTACATGGACACTCATTTATCTCATGGTCTGCGATGTGCTATTGGTCAAATTCGCACATCCTCACACCAGCTGGAGATTGAGACGGGTAGATTCAGAGGGATACCACCGGAGTCTAGGATATGTCAACTATGCGGTAGAGAACCAGAGACAGAGCTACACTACATATGCGACTGCAATGTGTATTATGAGATACGAGGGCGCTTCCATTGCTTATTCAGGGAGGGTTTTGGACCCCTAGATAGAGTCATGAGGTATCAGGACCAGAGATGCCTTGGCTTATATCTACTTGAGCTACACCGACATAGAGATAGTCTGTTGGGGAGACATGGAGTACGACAGTCGCAGAGACAGATCATAGACTTCTTTGGATCGAGGGAGCCAAGAGACCAACCACCAACACAGGGTTGTACCCGCATTCATACCAGAGGCACCCTCATTGACAAGGCGACTGAGCTCGGGAGATCGAGATGACCATGACCCAGACACAGGAACACACTCCATCGACGGAGACTCCAGCAGAGGATCAGAGGCATTCTAGCACGACACCCAGATTGTCATTGAGGGCCTATTCTACATTTTCACATTACACATTTCATTTTTTGTACTTTCAGTACTTTTTGTACTTGAATTTCAGACATTGTATTAGATTCACCACTTTGTATCTGATGGTCTCATAGGTCATTTTGGCCTTTTGAAGACGTTAATATATCATTTCATTTCATTTCATTTCTCTAGCTCTCCCCAATAAAGTGTCTCTTTATCTGTGTAACTCAAGTAGATATAGCCCAAGACATCTCTGATCCTCATAACTCATGACCCTAGAGAAAGGACTGAAACCCTCTCTAAATAAGTAGTGGAAACGGCCCCGAATCTCATAGTACACTGTGCAATGACATATGTAATGTAGCTCTGTCTCTGGCTCTAGCTGCCATAAGTGGCATATCCTGTTGTCTGCTGGTATCCCTTTGAATCTACCAGTCTCAATCTCCAGCTGATGTGAGGATGTGCATATCTGACCAATGGCACACCGCAAACCATGTGTATCCATGTAGCTGGGTCAAATCACAAACCCATCTCCTTTGAGGTGGAGAAGATGCTCTCTATAGAAAGCCATCTTCGTGCCCAACTCCTATGGCGGCTCTATCCATGTCCTCCTGGGAACTAGCTGGATCAGGTCTTGACGAATGAGTCTAGTAATCTCCACCCGTGTAAGAGACATCGAGGGTGTTTGAAGAGAGTACTGGAAAGGGGGCAGCCTGTCCATGGTGAAGCCATGCATCTGAAACCATGATGTCATCTGTGCATACCAGCATGAAGTGTCCCCCTGAAGAGCTAAATGTCTAGAATACTCAAGTGCCAGTCTATATCTATCTCTAGTAGTATCCCACAAGCTGTGCACAAGAGAGACTGATCTGGTAAGCGCCTCAATCTCCATAGGAGGGGCAGCTAGCTCTGCTCGAATGATAGCGTGGGGTACGGAGGCCTTGGCTCTGATCAGTCGAGAGATCACAAATACCTAGGGCCTCTCCACACGTCCCCAACCATCCTTGCCTACAGAAGCCTCCCATATCTGCACCGCATACAACATAGCTGAGGCTACTAAAGTATCAAAGAGCCATAACTTTGTCCGAGGTTCCCGAAACTGAACCTGCGAACACATCCTCTCCAAGCCTCCTAGGGCGGCATAAGCTCCAGTCAGTCTAGTCTCGGCTGCTCTCCCCAAAGAAAACCTCGGCCCAGTGAAGACAACCCCAAGGTAAGTGTGTGCATCTGTATACTCGACAATCTCCTGACCATATGTGAAAGTCGGTGCTGATCTCCTGATCCATTGGTGTGGTGTTAAACACCATAACCTTGGTTTTACCTAGGTTTACAAACAATCCACTATCCTCTGCAAAATTGTGTAATGCATCCAACTTTCTTTACCATCTTGGTGGTAAAGAAGGTGCTGGTAGGTGGGCATGGCTCTGTAGGAACTGGAAGGGGTCCCTGTCCAAGAACTGTATATAGCGATGTCGCATACTGGCCCCACACATCAGGAGAAGTAATCATGGGGGGAGCGGAGTGCTCATGAAAGAATCGCCATGCCTCTCCCGAGTCTCTACTCAAGAACAACCGATACAAGTCTCGCTCCATCTTGGCCAAGTAAGCTCGTTTCTTCCGTCGCACACGGCACTGGGAAGCAATCCGAGACTGTCTGTAAGTGATGACTCCTAAAAGAAGATCTCTCTGGAGCTAGGCTCTCATCTCTCTGCACTCCTCATCATACCAACTATTCTAGGGCATGCTCCCAGAATGTCGCCTTCGACTCGGCTGAGTGTGTGGGTATGCCTCTGATGCTGCACCATGTAGTGTCTCAGTCAGTAAAGTGGTGCACTCCTCCACTGAGAGACCATGTCTGGTTGTGCATAGACGGCTATAGATCTCCACTGTATAAACCTCACCACTCCGTGTCTATTGTGTGAAATCTCTCTCTCAGTTTCAGTTGTATTGAAGTGTTAAAGTCTATTTTAGTTTTGTTATTTCGGTTGGCACGTGTTGCCCTTGCGGTTACGGTTGTATCAAAGCTTTAGTTGTTTGCTATGTTGACAAGAAAATCGATCCTACCAAAACAAACAAGATGACCTTTATACCAATGAGTACTTCTAGTTTCTCATCGATGAACTACATCACATCGTCTTGAAACATCCTTGACAGAATTTTCTTATTTTGCAGAACTTCCATAGTTCTTGAATCACATGCTACCGCCATTGATGCCTTAGGGTTTCTATCCTCAAGCACCAAACAGTGCAAGAGATTCTTTTCGATAGTCTACATAAGCTTCTATTCCACTTGGGGGAGTTTTTTGTCAGATGGTTGCAACACCTGATGTTGCATCACCTTTGCCGCCACGTCCTCCAGCGCCTCTTGTGTTTCACGAGTGGAATCCATATGCATACCCCTATTATCCACCACTGGTACCTGTAGTGTCTCAACTCAAGGTCTTCGAGGATGGTGGATCTATGGTAAAATTTGTACTTTTTCGGGAGTGAGATCGGAAGAAAGCATTGCAGTTTCTTCAGCAGTTCGACAATATGGGAACTACACAGAAGAATCCAAAATTTCTCGAGCAGGTGCTTTCCTTATAGATAATGCTATGCAGTGATGAAGTTGTTTAACCACAAAGCCTCATGCTCCAAAGACTTGGCAAGCTTTCAAGAATAGTTTTGCTCGAAATTATGTGATCTCCTTATATGAAACACAACTTCGGGCAGAATGGGGTAACGTGAAAACGCTAGCCATTGAGACTATGGAAGATTACAAAAAGAAGTTTTTGGATATCTATATCGCTCCTTCTTTAAGACTTTAACCTTGGAGGACCAGTGCGAGCGCTACACTATCGGATTACTGTCTCCACTTCAGGAATAGTGAGTTTCATTTATCCAAAATTTCTAGAAAACATGGATTTTGAGTACGACCAGTTTGCTGGAGGCACTGAAGTAGAGCTAGCTATAGGAGATACCAATACAGTTGTTTCTCCAATTAATGTCCTTCTTGTCACCATTCAGGGGTACCTTGGCAAGAATGACTTCCATATGGTGAAGCTCATCAAAGTGATACTACTACCATTCATATCCCTATCGGCAACAGAACCATTAGTTTGAACCAAGATGGCAAGGTAGGTGTTCTTTGAGTCCAGCTTATGGAGCTAACCTTGAATGATTTTTGCTTTTGCTTTTGTATTTATAAATTTTTTGGAACCTATCTGAGAATATGTTTGGGAATTGTTTGAAATAAATTATATTTTCTTTGAACTTGTTTTGGTGCTGATTGAACTTGTTTGATGCTGGTTTCAATGCTATTTGATGAACCTCTAAGCCGCGCAGACTACGGTCTGGTGATCATTTAGTCATAAATAGAAGCCTCTGAATGGTGGATGTTGTGGTTTGCGGATCGTTTAGTTGTACTTGCAACCTCTAGAGGGGGTAGGTTGCGGTCTAGGCATGGTTTAGTTGTATATGGAACCCTCTGAATGGCGCAGGCTACGGTGTGGGGATCGGTTGGTTATAAGTGGAATTTAAATTCTGTTTGGCCAGACTACGGTTTGAACGTTATCCATATGGGCCAAGTTTATGTTTTTATGTTTTGTGACTGCATCCATGCCCTTTGCATAGGATTTGTAAAGCATATGATTCTGGTGCATCAATAGTTCCAATTTTGATGAGATAGACTGTGTATGTGGTCATGACAGAAACTCAGTACGCTGAACTTTGTGTTGATGTATGCTCATCTGTGTGTGTGTGTGTGGTGTGTGTTGTGTTTGGGAGCATATGTTAGTACCTAGTTCTACACCCACTATTGGGCGCTGACGACGTTAGTGGGGATGTCGTGGTATTTAGTCAATACTATGCATGATGGAGCTGATGGTTATATTGTCTTGTGGGTGACTACCATGGGTCTGTACCTTGCACTTTCCTTTTAAGGGTGAATCTGGGCCTATCTTGGATTCATCTAGGTATATTTTTTAGTCGTATGTCGGACATGCAGACTTCACATTGTGAAGTTTTCGTCCGAGTTACGACCAGTTGATATTGTGCTAATTCTTTCAATCTTTTGCGGTGCGTATGCCCTATCAACTACCTCATTTTTGTGCTAATTTTTTCGATTTAATGCTTCTTTTAGTGCTAGGCTTCATTATGGCTGAGTCTGCCCTTGATCTGCGGAGTCATGACAGAAACTCAGTACGCTGAACTTTGTGTTGATGTATGCTCATGTGTGTGTGTGTGTGTGGTGTGTGTTGTGTTTGGGAGCATATGTTAGTACCTAGTTCTACACCCACTATTGGGCACTGACGACGTTAGTGGGGATGTCGTGGTATTTAGTCAATACTATGCATGATGGAGCTGATGGTTATATTGTCTTGTGGGTGACTACCATGGGTCTGTACCTTGCACTTTCCTTTTAAGGGTGAATCTAGGCCTATCCTGGATTCATCTAGGTATATTTTTTAGTCGTATAGCGGACATGCAGACTTCACATTGTGAAGTTTTCGTCCGAGTTACGACCGGTTGATATTGTGCTAATTCTTTCAATCTTTTGCGGTGCGTATGCCCTATCAACTACCTCATTTTTGTGCTAATTTTTTCGATTTAATGCTTCTTTTAGTGCTAGGCTTCATTATGGCTGAGTCTGCCCTTGATCTGCGGAGTCATGACAGAAACTCAGTACGCTGAACTTTGTGTTGATGTATGCTCATCTGTGTGTGTGTGTGTGTGGTGTGTGTTGTGTTTGGGAGCATATGTTAGTACCTAGTTCTACACCCACTATTGGGCACTGACGACGTTAGTGGGGATGTCGTGGTATTTAGTCAATACTATGCATGATGGAGCTGATGGTTATATTGTCTTGTGGGTGACTACCATGGGTCTGTACCTTGCACTTTCCTTTTAAGGGTGAATCTGGGCCTATCCTGGATTCATCTAGGTATATTTTTTAGTCGTATAGCGGACATGCAGACTTCACATTGTGAAGTTTTCGTCCGAGTTACGACCGGTTGATATTGTGCTAATTCTTTCAATCTTTTGCGGTGCGTATGCCCTATCAACTACCTCATTTTTGTGCTAATTTTTTCGATTTAATGCTTCTTTTAGTGCTAGGCTTCATTATGGCTGAGTCTGCCCTTGATCTCCGGAGTCATGACAGAAACTCAGTACGCTGAACTTTGTGTTGATGTATGCTCATCTGTGTGTGTGTGTGTGTGGTGTGTGTTGTGTTTGGGAGCATATGTTAGTACCTAGTTCTACACCCACTATTGGGCACTGACGACGTTAGTGGGGATGTCGTGGTATTTAGTCAATACTATGCATGATGGAGCTGATGGTTATATTGTCTTGTGGGTGACTACCATGGGTCTGTACCTTGCACTTTCCTTTTAAGGGTGAATCTGGGCCTATCTTGGATTCATCTAGGTATATGTGTATGTGGTCTAGTGCATCTAGACACCCCTGAGAGATCAGTGTGATCTGGGTGTGATGGCTAATATTGCTACACCGGAATATCAAGAGTTCTGATGAAGATGAGATGATTGAATAGAAATCTGATTGTGGAACTGTATGTATGGTGTAGTGCATGCTAGAGAATGTGTTGTCTGTGATGATTGTGATTGGCATATATGCATGAAGGTTGTTTCTGCTAAAGAATCAGATTGAACTTTGCAAGTGTAATCACGGGCAATTACTCTTATTGTAGAGGGGGGGTGCACAAAGTGTGGATGTGGAATTTCTACAGAAGAGGAGAGCAAATTGCTAGTGATGACACGGCAAACTGTACGGAATGCTCCATTGACCCACTGAGAGGAAGGGGCCCAGATGCCAGAGTTGTGATGAAGGCCCGTTGTTGTCGCTGTGCACTATCCGATGTGCCAGGGATGCTTTCATACTGTCCTCTAAGAGTGTGGATCAACAGCTCTTATCAAAATGCTTGAATTGACTCTGGGGATGGCTTTGCTCTGATCTCGAAGACTTGAACACATCTCCCTCGCCATACAAACCATAGGCCAAGACTGTTGATCATCTCCCATATAGGATCTCTAATCTCTGAATCTTGTATTGGAAGATCCTCTACCAACTGGCAGAGCTATGTCCTACCTGGGAGATCCTCTGCCAACTGACAGAGCTATGTCATGCCTGCCTGGAAGCAAACACGTGGAATCCTTGGCTCCATCTCGTACCTAATTGCTGTGCTGGTAGTAGCCGACCATGCTGCAGATTGCCATGTGAAGATCATATTTGGCAGTATCGTGGCCATCACCCGTACGATCTTGAGCCAGATCTGTTGGGCCTCAGGGCAGTCCTATAAGTAGTGCCGTTGTGTCTCGACTGGGTGCCCACATCCAGGGCAAGTTGCTGAATGGCCACATCGTGCTAGCGAGACCCCCACTGCTATGCCTCTATCAGCAACAAGCCATTGAAAAACTGTGATCTGTCTCAGCTGGTGGGAGCCCCAAAGATGTGACCAGAAATCGTGCAGAACGCTGCCAATGCTGTGTTGCCATTGATGTAGCCTCCTGTCGGGCAAGCAGTACTTACTCTGGCAGGCTGCAGAATACTGGAAAAGGGTAATGCCAGGATGGTCTGGGGAGGTGAATCGATTGTGCGAAAACCACTCTCCTGGGTCCCAATCAAGCTATGCAAGAGGTCGGGCTCCAAGAACCCAAAGTCTCCACTCTCCTCGAACTGCCTTAGTCGGATTGGGGTCAATATGCCATTGCCGCTTGATTGCACCCACCACTCTGATCGTCTAGAAGATGCACTCATCAATCACCATTGCCTCTGTCATAAGTGGAGAGAGCTTGCCGCCCTCTTGTACCTCACAGAAGAAGCAGGCTCTCTCTCACGTGCAAGCGCTGACCCCTATCAAAATCTTCAACCCTGTGAAAGCACCCATCCATATAGGGGCCTGAAGCTCAAAAGGGATGTGCCAATCCAACAGGAGAGCTGCCTCGATATTCCATTACATTCTCTCTCTAACTTTATATCCGCCGGCAGGCATTTGAACTACATCCACTCTCCATAGCTCTGTGTTGGCCCTGCCGCCATAGAACCCCAAGGTACACGAGGCCTGATGCCTAGCATGTGGGGGTGCTCTGTACGTATCCTGGGATTCTATATGAATGGTTGGCTGAGCCTCTCCTCCATACAAGTGGGTTGTCTCTGCATTAAGCCAGGTCTGGTGCGGAGCAAACTCCCAATAAATCTGATCTCCCACCCTTTACTCAAGCCAGTCCGGCAGGCCTCAACATCGAGTCTTTGGTTGCCAAGCCCTCCTGCAGTGGAGTCCACGAACAATAAGCTTTCCAAGCAAGGTGCTACTCTGTGAGTGAGGAGCAGCTAATCTTTGTGGTCCAAGCTCAATGGTGGCAATGTTGTTCCGTGAATCATGCAAGATCTCCTGAACAGCGAAGCTGAGTCATTTGCAGATCATTATGAGTGGACTACAACAAGCAAGCAAACTTCAGAAAGTTTGTTTATTTGCTGAATAAGTCACAAGTCGGGTTTGGCGGTGGCTACTACTATTTCAAGAGTTTGTACCTTCTAGTCGCTACAGATTATGTTACAAAATCGGGAGAGGCACTGGCCACCACTGACTGCACCGATAACACGGTGGCAAAGTTCTTGTATGAGAATAAGGTTTGGGTGCCCTCTTGAGATCACTAGTGATCGAGACAGCACTTTGTCAATGGATCGATCTCGACAATGCTAACAAATTACAAGATCTTCCATCGCAAGTCTTGCTCATACCAACCTAGAGCCAATGGGAAAGCAAATAGCACGAACAATCTAATTGCACCCTTTGAAAAGCTTGCCATGTGCATCCAACTTCATGGGCTCAGGCAATCCTTAGCACCCTTTGAGCAGATCGCACTTCTTTCAAAGCAACGACCAACCACACCCCCTTTCAACTGGCTTTCAGCTTACAAGCCATTGCTCCATTTGAATTCAACTCTGAATCATCTAGAATGGGCAGCCTTTGTATCATTTGCCCATCTCTCTCGTCTATCCATGGTGGAAGAGAGTAGTGTGTTAGCTTCCATTGCTCTCCAAGCCAAGCAACTTCGTTGCAAAGCATGGCATGATCGTCATCTTTGCAAGCCCAAAATAGTTCAAGGCTCCTTGGTGTTGCTCTATCAACCGCGTACCAGAAAAAAGAAGAGAAGCATGGCAAGGGCCATATAAAGTGCAAGAAATTTTGTCACAAGGCGAAGTGCAATTGACCACCCTAGACGATGTTCCTTTGTTGCTTGTAAATTATCCAAAGTTAAAGTGCTATTATACACAACTCGAGGAATCCGCCAGGCTATTATGCGTTCCAGATGAAACTTTAAAACTGCAGCATCCACCAAAGCCTACCGGTTCACTTTGTTCAGCCGTTAGCTCCTCCATGAGTCCCTCTTTCTCTGTCGTCACAGAGTGTTCTTCTCTTATCATATGTAACCGTAGTATTATCATTCCTAAAACCTTGTATTTCCCATGAACTTGTTGATAATGTAAATTCATTTTTAAAACCTATCTTATCTCGCTTTCTCTGTCGTTCATGTATGTTGATTTTTTGAGCTCTTTTTAGTGGTTTATCTTCTGCTTTTCATGTCCAATCTTTCTCATTCCTCGGAATTCACCCATTAACTTAAGCAAATTGCACAAACTTACTCCTCCTCACACACACACACACACACACACACACACACACACACACACACACATATAATCACAAAAGCAAGGGACACAAGAAAAAAAAACCTAATTCACTCACTTTATTTGCTACTAAACAAAACTAGATAAAACAAACAAGTATTCACTAAAAGATGGTTTTAGAAAAGGCATAAGCAAAATAAGTTGAAGCATCTTACTTGGCTAAAACTTGAAACAAGTACTCAACTTTAAACTAACAAGGATATACATCTCCAAGACTTAATTCTAGAAATTAGACTCCACACAACAACTTCTAAAGGAACAAATTCTTAAATCCTAATGTAAGTTAAATACTAAAAATGAATACTACTACGAACCTACGAAGAAGAGGCTGAAAATAACCAAAGAAGTACAAAGATCCAAACTTGACAATATGTGACCTCAACTTCGTTGCTTGTCCAAACAAGATGAACAAGATTATCACCTTTATCATGCATAGGCTGGACAATAGCTATGCCAGCCGTACTCACGTCGTCAAGTTTGTAGAGAGCTCATTTATGCTTTGAACGTACTCTATAAAACCAATGAACCGAGTTTCTATCACCCTCCGGAGGTGATGGACATACTCAACCATGATAAAGGATAGCATTTGTCAAGCAAGAGTAAAAATAAAAGAAGAAAAGATCTAAACATCAAAATAGTATGTTACTGAGTCAAACAATAAGTGGCTTTTAAGCTTCTCACTTTTATTGAATTTACTACTGATTATCTTTAACATTCCAAAGGAAGAAACATTGAAAATAAACTTACTACGACGCAAAAATGAACAAACGTTTTTCATGATTCTTTTGAATGAGTATCCTTTCTCAACAAGTAAAGAAATAAGATGACACGATTGAACAATGAAAGCAGATTTACTAGATTAAAGACGAGAAAATCTAAATAGTTAAGGGCAAATGACACCATATTTAGCTAAAAGAGAAATGTTCGGCAAATTCCGGTTCAAGGCGTTTATCATAGATATCTATTTTTAATCCCAAGGAAGTTCGAAAAATTTTAAGGTCTAAAATGGCAAAAAATTACTATTTGTGGTAGAGTTAAGTTCACAAATTTTCTTAGGATAAATTCTTCCACCTATAAAACACAAATCCAAGTACATAAAATCTTGAAAAGAAGGAACTTAAGGAACAAAAAGATCATCTACAAAGTGCCTTACATTGCATAACTTGTGCAAAAATATTGGGCAAATGTTAGCAACGACATGACGCTCCATAAAATCACACATAAGTAAAAAGTCAAAAATTAGCAAGAAAAACAACACAATTGGTGCCCACAGAGTTACCAATTGTTTGCTTGAAAAGAGAATCACCGATGGTTATATATAAATTATCCAAAAGAAAATCTAGCCAAGATATGATGTTAATATCATTTAGAATCCTGGTGAATCTCTTTTTTCTTTTGTCCATGTTTACATTCTTACTTTTTCAACCATGAAAAGTCAAAGCTAAAGGCTGACTTTTCTACTAGCAATGCCTTATATCTATCGTTCTCAAACTTGTATGCGAATACTTTTGAAATAAGAGACTTGAATTCAAATTTAAGGTCCTCCAAAGTCAGCTTTGAATACACCGTTGTTAAGTCAAAAGTTTGGAGACATAAAGGAAAATATTTCTCCTTAGTGCTTCTTGAATAGTTCAAAAACTTTATAACAAGAGTTACACCTACTAAATCATTCAAAATCCAACTTGAATTAGTAGGTACGTTTGCTTCCTTTAGAAGATTTTTCGACGTTCATTTATGCTAGGTAAAATGGCTTTGAAACAATAAGTAAGCCATTTGGAAACCTTTGTTAGAGAGGTTTTATACAAAGAAGCTATAAATCTAGGTTTTTATAGGATTTTTTTGGAACTCTCAAGTGGTATACAAAAATGGTAATTTAGGTTGCCACTTGAAACCAAAAGACTTACAAAAGTCTTGATGTTTCAATCTCTTGCATCGAAAGATCACAACCAATGTAAGTTTGAGAGTTTACTTCACCTAACAAGCATTTTAAATATAACTTTTTGCACGTAACAACAAAGTTATTAGAGCACTTTTCTACGTACTGTGCCGTCGAGAGGTTGTTGTTGTCCTCTATGTCCTCGAACCTCCTGCTAGGCTGGCCTAGCATTTGTTGTAGGCTTCTCTCTTAGTGCCTCTTTACGTTTGTCGTTGGGAGCTCGGTTGACTCGGAGCCTAGCGTGGAGGTCGGGGTTGCCACCGAGAGCAACCACTGGCTAGGTGTCCTATCTGCAGGCAAATGAAGCACTAATTAGGCAGCCCCAAGTACTTGACGTGCTGCCTAATCCAACCTTCACCAACCGTGGGTAGCAAGACTACCTTCAGTAAGGAGTGTCGGGCCCTGACCAAGACACGAATGGATGGGATACTGGCTGCCTTTGCAGCCACTAATGCTGCTGTCCTTGGGGAATCAATGAAGGTGTCTATCAAATCCTCGATACGAGGAAGCAAAGGGTAGTACTTCCTATGCAATCGCGGGAAGCAGACCATCACTGTGAAGTCCATCTCCTCGGCAGATTCAGCCGATGAAGGGTCAAATCCATGTCGCCAAGGTCTGAAATATGCTCTCGAAGCACCAAGAGCAAGAGGGCTCATCTGTAAAACCTTGGCCACCATCACTGGCCCCTCAAACTCCACTTGATAAAATTCATGTCCAAGGATCTGAATGTTGATGAGTTTGCCAACCTCTGTAAGAAGGCGGGCTTATATAAGATCTCGAACCTCCCCTCGGCTAGGGCGAGTGCCAATTATGTCAACAATCTTGCAAATGACTGAAATTGCCTCTATCCTGTCAACTTCCGCCGCAAGGCTCGCTTTCTCTCCTGACGAAAGAGAAGGTGTGATGGATGGTTCTGCGGAGTCGGTTGAGGGGGCTGCTGACGAGTCCTTGTGTGGTGGAGCAGATCCCTCTTATCAGAATTTGTGTCCACGGCTGTGCAAGAGAAGAGAAGCGGCGATCGAAGAAGTTGAGAGTGGGGGGGATAGAAAAACAATTAAATTTTCCGCTTGGGCCACCAAGCAGGGGATACACAAGCAAGGGGAACGACCACGAACTGGGACGCGAGGGGAGGGGGAGTCAAGCTGTGGGCTCAATGGGCAGCGCAAGAATGGCGTGCCGAAGGGGACAGGAACACAAGCTGAAGGGGTGGGCAGCATGGAGGGCAAAAGGTGACGGGCTGCGAGGAGGGCAGCAATGGGGAGAGGGCGAGGCCAAGGAGAGCAGCTGGGCAAGGAGAAGGGGGTGGGTAGTTGAAGCGCAGGGCGTGGATAGCATAGCGAGCAACTCACTCTTGTTTTCTTGGGTGCTAATTCAATTGATGCTTTTGAGAAGCTTTGTGTATCTATACTTTTGGCTAGTGGCCTTTAAATATGAGCCTTGGGGGAGCTTCCTTTCAGTCTAGCAGTTGCATATTGAAGAGAGGGTTCCTCTCGGCAATTGTACCTTTTGAAGATCTATATAAAAGAAATACCAAAAGGAGCACCACACCGCTAGGGTTTTGGGGCCAGAGCATTTGGGAGTGGAACTCTGCCACTCTGTGTCTTTTAGTTGTGTTGATGTGTTAAAGTCTGTTCCAATTCTGCTCTTTCAGTCGGCACGTGGTGCCCTTGCTCTTACAATAATACAAAAAAAGGTGGATGTGTGTGTGTGGTGTCTTCAAAATGCCAAAATGACCTATGAAACCAAAGTGATACAATCTTGGTGGATCTAATACAATGTCTGGGTACAAAATAAAAATGAAGTAAAGTAAAAAACTAAAATCATCATCATCATCAATGTCCGAGGATGCCCGGCATCAGGCGTTGTCCGAGAATGTATTGCGTCGGTCGCTAAAGAGCATCGTCAATGCCCGCCTTTGTAAATAGTCGTACTGGGATGTCTCCCATGTCCAGAATAGTCCCGATCCTTTGATGAAGTCTCCATCGATTTTGTGGTCGCCCTCGTAGACGTGGCATCTAGCTCTCCTGAGCTCAATGGCTTTGTCAACTAATATACCTCTGATATAGGTGGGCTCTGAAGTTTTCTGTGAAACTTGCTCATCTGACTGCCGAGTCTCTGCTCTAAAGAAACTAGTGATCTCCCTCTGTGAATACTCCCACAACCTGATCTCCTCAAGAGACTCTCCCTGTGTCTGCACAGCTCTAGCAAAAACAACACGAGGCATCTCTGATCTTGATATCTCATGACTCTAGCCAGTGGGCCAAAGCCGTCTCTGAATAGACAATGAAAGCGGCCTCGTATCTCGTAGTATACCGAACAATGACGTATGTGATGTAACTCTATCTTTGGCTCTATATAACACAACTGGCAAATCGGGGCCTCTGCTGATACTCTCTCAAATTTGCCAGTCTCTATCTCTAACTGATGCAATGATGTGCGCATCTGACCAATAGTACATCATATCCCATGGGATAAATGAGTGTCCATATAGGCAGGTCTGATCATATATCCATCCTCTGTAGAAAGAAATCTTCATCTCCAACTCCTGTGTCAGCTGTATCCATGTGCTCCTGGTATCTAGCTGAATCAGATCCTGACGTATGAGTCTAGTGATCTCTGCCCATCTGAGAGATAGGGAGGGTGATCCAAGGAGTACTAGAATGGAGGTATTCTATCCATGTTGAAACCATGATGTCATCTGCCCATACCAGCATGTTGTATCCCCTTATAATGCTAGCTGTCGAGATGACTCAAGGGCTAGCCGAGCATATCTGTCTCTAGGGAGGTCCCATAAACTATGCATGAAGGATACTGATCTAGTAAGTGCCTCGATCATGAGAGGAGGGGCAGCTAGCTCGGCTCGAATAATCTCATGTGACACTGAGGCCTTAGCCCGAATTATAGAGACTAAAGGCCTCTCCATACATCTCCATCCATCAGTGCTACCAGATCTGCCATGGTGGTCCACTAAGGGTCCCCATATCTGAACTCCGTAAAGCATAGCTGAAGCCACTAGAGTGTCAAAAAGCCAGACCTTTGTTTGAGGTTTCCTAAAAGAGAACCTGCGAACACATCCTCTTCAATCCTCCCAAGGCTGCATAAGCTCTCATAAGTGTAGTCTCTGAAGACTACCCCAAGATAGGTGTATGCATCTGTATACTCCACCGTCTCTTGGCTGTATGTAAATGTGGGTGCTGACCTCCAGACCCACTATGGGGTGGTGAACACCATAACCTTGGTTTCCCCAGGTTAATAGATATTCCATTATCATGAACAAATGTGTACAAAGCATCTAAGTGACACTGCATCCCCTCTGGGGAGTCAAAAATCAACACAATATCATCAGAAGATAACAATAGTGGGATCCATGTCCCTACCAATTGTGCTCCTCTATCACCATCCCTCCCAATGTAGTCGGAAACATCATTCACATACATGCCAATTAGTGTAGGAGATAGCGGGCAACCTTGGTTCACCCCGAAAGTGGAGTAAACCAAATTAGAAATCCCCTTTGGAGTGCGTACATGCCCCACTGCTGACCTGTATATTGCCATGATCCCCCAAATCAACTTTGTGGGTGGCCCCATCTCCTACAGTCTACATGTCAATCTAGCTCTGGGCATTGTATGGAAGGGTTTGCGGAAATTCACAAAGCAAAATAGAGCTGTCTCCCATGTGATCTCCCCTTCTCAATAATGGGTCTGATTGTTAGAATATGATCAAGAGCAGAGAAACCTTTTCTTAAACCTGCCTGTCTTGCTGCTTGTACACCCTCTCTCTTTGCGGTAGTTCCTACTACCTAGGCTTCATAGGGGCTCTTGACTTCAAGATAGGTACGATAGTAGACAAACTCCAAGTATCAGGTAGTCCCTCACACATGGCATGGTTGAACATCACTACTAGAAGCTCTGCAAGTAGATCTGTGGCATGTATAAAATGCTCTGCTACTAGGCCATCATGATCATATACTCTCTTGGTCCTCATCCTATCAATGGCCTTCTTTATCATCTCGGCAGCAAAGAAAGCACATGTGTGTGGGCATGGCTCTGGCGGATCCGGAAGAGGTGGCTGCCCTGAGACTGTGTAGAGAGATGATGCATACTGAGAGAAAGCTACGTTCTATGTTTTTTGTGCTTTTTGCTAAGTGTGCTGCCTCAATGCGTGTGCACGTGTGTCGTGTGTGTTGTATAACGGAGAGTGTGCATGTGCGTTTGTACTCGATATTCAAAATATCTCCACTGAATTGTATGAGGGATTCCGCCTCACCTACTATCAGCTCTTTCAAAGTTACGAAACAGATGGTCGCAGAGTCCTCAAAAATGGGTGAAATCCAAGCTTGCTTATTGGAGGATCTTGAGGATGCGCGGAATGCTGGGAGGGTCAGGAACCCACGACTAAGGTTCTCATTCCAGTTCAAGCCCTCATGGACCCTGTGGCATAGTATGCTCTCAATGCGGTTATTTTGTTCTCTGCGGGCAAGATACCAACTGTGCAAGACGTGGGCTAGTTGGGTAGATTTCCTTGTTAAATGCCAGGTAGTTAGAGGTGTTTACTTTGGTGCCATGGGATTCTATGAAGTCTTGTTGGTAGACATTAACGCTTGCAATATTTGCTTGAATTATCCCCATTGTTTTTTGGTACTTAAATGATGCATGTATTGCCCTGGGCTCTTACCAAAGACTACCAAAGCCTCATCCTCCACAAGTACCTATGGGTGGAAATAGTTGACTTTCCACGCACTTGGAGACACTTTCTTCCTATGCGTGCTTCTCACTTGCCAATACAAATTGGTTTTGTGTGCTTTGGGACACAGATGCTCCCGCCCCTGAAGGCTGGGGGACTCTCTCATTGAGAAACACCCCTTCAAGCTCAAACGGGGAAAATTTGCGAATTCATGCTTTCGCTATGGTAAATTTGGACACATGCAATCTGAATGTCCTGAGCCTAATTTGTAACCTTCTTCAGCTATTCCAGAGCTTGTTGTTTCCAATGAGAAAGAGATCTCTAACCCTAGATCACCCTCCATGGGGGCCTCTACTTGCGTGTTACTCCACCTCCTGATAAAGGAAAAGTCAAATTTGCTAGTTCCTCAAACACTCCGAGCAAGGGAAAGCTTGCAATTGCACATGAGACCAAGAATAAGGGAAAGATTGTGGATTTGGAGGAAGGATCTCCTTGGGTGACCCCCAAGAAGACCACTAAATACGCTCACAGATTTTCTCTCATAATTATGTATCTTTGCTGTGAAATTTGCGGTACAAAAACCTCTTCTTTGTAATGATAATCGCACCCCTGCTGATGCATGTAACAGGGTGGTGCTTTTTACAAAGATGCAGTGATTCATGGGGCTTCTTCATCACCTATAGGCTTTATCTCCTTTGATGCGAGCATGCAAGATGCTGTAGTTGAGCCACGACTTGTTGATGCTGATGGGCCTATGGGCATGTCAACTTAATCCCCTCCTTCCTTTGCTCTTGTGCATATCTCTCGAATGCATAGTTGTGTTAAATGCATTTCATACAATGTGCATGGTTTATGTAACCCTGATAAGTGGAGATTAATCTGGCAAAATGTACATACATGTGAGGTAGTCATTGTTATTTTGCAAGAGCACAATGAGCATGAATTTGCTGGGCAATGCTTGTGTTTTGCGGGCTACTGGATAGCATATGATGGTTTAACGGGATTTTCAGGTGTTTTGATGATGGTTAGGTATGAGCTGCAGCCAGCTCTTGCATACAATGATCGAGCAGGTCGTTGGATGGTGGTTCAATTTATGATCAATGGCTAGATTTATGAATTTGGCTATGTATATGCACATACAGCCTTGGGGCAACGGGCTGCTTATGGCGTGCCATGTCTTCCTATTCATGGATCTCCAATGCTTTGCTTTGTGTTGATTTTAACAATGTGCCTGTTTTATCAGATATTACCATAGGAGATTCACACATGCTAGGTGTGGAATTGCAGGCTTGCACAGATGTCATCACATGCACATGGATGTTGGATTTGTGGAGCCTTTAGCATCCAAATGTTTGTGGGTACACTTTTCAGCATAATGCTCAATCCTTGTATCGTGCACGAATAGATTTGTGGTATGTGCTCAACATACAACATTATGATGAGTTTGTATGCGAGATGAGCACAGAGTTACTGGTGAGTTCTTTGAGACTATGGGGCCTCGCCATGCGGGCACCGGTGTTAGTCAGTTGAGGAGACCGGATGGGTCACTTGCTACAAGACCTGAGGATATGCGTGTAGTTGCTATTGATTTTTATCGTGAGTTTCTTTTTAGCTGAGCCACAGTCAGAGCATCAGGATGCATGTAGAGAGCAGGTTTGGGCACAAATGCCTTGCCTAGTTAGTGAGGAGATGTGTTAGAGACTAGAGATGCCTCTCCAGATGGAGGTGCTTTACGAGTCCCTCGAGGTAGTTGCCCAAGGGAGGATGGTTTGACTCCTAGCTTTTTCTTGGAGTACTTGGAGTTGCTTGGTCTGGATTTGTGTAGGGCTTCCTAGCACATTTTGTACACTGGTGAGATGCATGACAGCATGAGTGAGGGTTTGATATACCTTATTCCCAAGGAGGGAGGCTCCTTGGATGAGATTCGGCAGTGGTGGTCCATCACTATTCTCAACTTAGCCTAGAAAATCATGGCAAAGGCTCTGAGTTTGAGAATTTAGCCACTACTTGAGAGCATTAGACATGGGACTCAGATAGGCTTTGTCAAGGAGCACAGTATCCTTGACAACATCTTTACCTTTTGGGAGGCGTTTGCCCTTGCACGTCTCTGATAGAAGATCTTGTGATACTCGATTTTGAGAAGGCATATGACAGAGTTGATTGGGATTTCTTGGAAGGGCACTCTGTGCAGGATGGGGTTTTTCGATGCTTCGATCAAAGGAGTGTCAGCTCTCTACAGATTTGCACATAGCTAGTTGCTCTTGGCAGGGGGAAGAGGCGAATGCTTCATGCTCACACGTTTGGTTAGATAGGGTTTCCCTCTTGCCCCCTTCCTCTTTCTCTTCTATGCTGAGGCAATGAGAAAAGTTTTGACTTCAGAGGAGGTTGGTTTGCGTGGCTTAGAGCTTCCTATTAGGGGAGACGAGTTGCTTGACGCTGAGTTTGCTGACGACTCAAGCATGTACTTGGAGGGCCAGGATGCTAATCTACACAGGTGTGAGCAGGCTCTTGAGGTGTTTTGTTGTGCATCGAGAGCACTGATAAACTGGAGGAAGACAATGGTTTCTGGGTCGGCAATGCTCCTACACTTGATTGGGGAGAGGGCTACAGGTGGATACTTCCAGGGACTTTCGTATGCTATTTGGGCAGTCAGGTTGGCTTGGATTTGTCTCCATTGCAGCAGACTCCTTCTCTCCTCCTCTCCTCTCCATTAGGAGGAAATTGCTTCAGTCGAGCTCGACACATCACTCTTTCGCTGGCAGAGTTGTAGTGGCCAACCATGTGTGGCTACTATGTGGTCTTGTTGGATCTTTTCGAGCACCTGCATTAGCTAGTTGGAGAGGCTGATAAGGAACTTTTTGAGGTCACGGTGCGACACCCAATCAGCCCGAGCCAAAATGTCCTGGCAAGTCATCACCTTACCATGTTCTCAGGGATGGCTGGGGATCATCGACCCAGCACGGCAGAGCAGAGCCCGAGCCCTCCTTGGGAAGGGTGTGGTCAGAGGACTTTTTCTAGGGAAGGAGCCCTGGAAGGAGCTGTTGCTACACCGGACTCGTGCTGGAGTCCCTCATACGGGCGGCCCCTGGAGCCCGTTGATCAGGTGGATTTTATAGAGATGCGCCGAGTTGGCTCTAGTAGGAGTTGGGAGGACCGCTTTGTTGCGGGCCTGTTCAGGTGCTGGGAGTAGCCGCGAAGTGGTCTGGAGCAGCACCAGCCCACTTGCATGGAGCGCTTGAGGCAGCCTCTTGTTTGGAACCCCATGGTTAGCACACAACGAGGCCACTTGGTTGGTAGCAAGCCTCACGTTTCTTGGGGTCCCATTGCAGAGGGTCCAACCCACACTCTCGGTGACTGGCTACAGTTTTCAAGCCTCCCAGAGGAGATTCAGAGCATTCAACTACAAGGCATGAGGGGGGTGCAGAGCATGTGTGAAGATATTATAGAGGCTATACCTGGTGAGTGGCATACCCCTCTTGAGGCAGTAGCTCCCAGATGGATGATGATTGTTGTGTGGACTGAGAAGAACTTTCCATTATCTTGGAAAGAAGGCTTGTTGAAATTTTTAATTATTACCCAATAGGTGCTTTGTGAGCGCTTCTCTCATTGGCGGTCAATCACTCTCATGGTGGTCATACACAAAATATTGGCTAAGATGGTTGTACATCGCATCAAGGAGCCTCTTCTTGCGGGTATCCATCCTGCTCGGTATGGCTTCATCTCTTGTTGCCAAATCACGGATAATTTGGCTAATGTTTTGATTGAAATGGAATATGCCAAATATACCCAGCAAGATGTACTCATCGTGCAGGTAGACATTGAAAAGGCCTTTGATGCGTGACAATGCGAATTCATTGCCGACACATATTTCTTGTATGCTCATAGTAACTCTACCGACCTTCTTGATGGTGAGTTGATTGACCCTTGGCCACTTGGATGCTTTGTCAGGCAAGGTTGCCCCCTCAGTGCCTCATTGTATGCCTCTTGTTGTTGCGGATCATTTGACTTCCCTTGGTCGCCTTCATGGGTCGCAATCACCCTCTCGAATTGACTTTCTTGGGGAGGCTTATGCCGATGACTCATTGTTCATGCCTCGCAATAACCAGGATGACATGTGAGAGATTATGCAGGCATTAGATACGTTTGGGCTTGCGGCAGGCCTTATGGTCAATTTCCGAAAATCCAAATTCCTGTCACTTAATGCACGTGGCTGACACCATTTTTTGTGGCCCAGGGATATTCTTGATCTGCATGTGATTGTCAAACACTTGGGATATCCTATTGGCTAGAAGGTAACCAATACTCAGCAAGTGGATTGGGTTATGCAACGCTTGAACGTCAAATTGCAATATTGGAAACTGTCCACATGGCCATTGCATGTTCGTCTCCGTATTTTTCAAATCATTTGTGGCGTACTAATTTCCGCAAGAAAGGGCTCCATTTGTTATCAATGGAGAAGCTTTGCACTACGAAGCGTTTTGGGGGGTTGAATTTTTTGGACCTTCGCCACCACACTCTTGCGAGGAAGGCCATGTTATTACCTACTCTTGTGCAGCAGTGTTAGCCATGGACAATCATGATTGCCTCAGTATGTCAGCATGTTACCACTTCCGCCTTTGGTCATTGAAGGACGTCCCTCTGGGAGATTGTGTTTGGCAAGATGGTCGGTCATATTCTTGGTTGCTCGGTTACCTCTAGTTTACTCTTTGCTTGGAAAGCTGTTACGCATATCTTTCATGGCATGGCAGACAACAATTAAAACGGGAGTTCGCTCCACTTGGAAAGCATTCACCGGAGTAATGCATTTTCTCTTTTTCTTGTTGACCGGTCGCCATGCTAGGCATATTTCTTTCTTTGTCGTGGTAGATGCACGGTGAATGATGTGGTTGATACGCCTGGGGATATGATTCATTTTCCTCAAGCAGCTGCACGTTTTGGTTTGGGCGTGCATTATTGCCAGATTTGGAGTGCGTTTGAGCACATGCTAGTTGCTTTCCTCCCATTCCGCCACTGGCCAATGGATGCCGTACGTCAGATTGGACTTTATGAGACACACCTTTTGTTGCCATTTCTCCGTGCAACTTTTATACTTCTGGGCTTTTGGAATTCTCCAAGCTTCCCTTCAAAGATTTGTGGTCTTCACATGGGACAGATTTTGATCTCTCTGGTCTTTGTGGCGCCAACGCAATTTTCAAATGTTCCATCAGCATGATGTAGATCCCTTTCCTTCAAGATTTCACTTAGGCAATCCTTACATTTAGCCCTTGATGTTGGGGACATATCCCCGGATATCCTTTAGCTCTCCGATGTATGCTTTTAGAGCCGTCACATTACGTAAATTAATCAAATAAGATTCACAAAAAAAAAGTGTGTGTAAGCGTGCGCGCCCGCGCATGCATGCTTGCATACACACATGCTTGTGCGCACTTACCTGTGTGCATGCATGCATGTGTGTTATCTGCATGCTCAAAGGGTGTAACGGTAGCAGGCCTCTTTGCAGCAGCATGTGGGTCTAGAGCAATGCCTGGGGGGCACATAACAATGAGCATGAGGGTGCAGATTGATGCCAGATAATGAGTGGTGTGCATAGGAGTTTTTTCTGTGTTTTCTGGGTGCTATGCAGACAATGGTTGGTGCTCTGGCAATTCCAGCAAGCTGTACCCTAGCTTTTTGCATCCAAGGACTATTCTAGGTCATGGCTAATCTCCAAAAGAAAAAACATCAAATTTTGAGTAGAATCGTTCAAGAAATGTAAGAAAGTATTCTACTATTGCTTATTTGACAAAAGGCAAAACAACAAATGCAATAAGTGAGTAAATGTGTTGCAAGGTTTTAAACCTTGGCAATGACGAGCAGAGGATGCCAGCCTCTACTTAACATTCACTCATTTGGCATCACAGAGTATGCCTACTTCAAACAATTTGTCCTAGAGGGCACTGTCCAAAGAAGTCAGTTGGGGGCACATGATCATATCCTCTGTTTAGGGCCAGGTCGCACCAAGAGCGAGAGGGGTAGTAGAGATTCCTGGTCGCACCAGCGGGGGTGATAAACCGCCAGAGGCGTAAGGTGCATTTAAATGGAGCTGCCTCATTTTCCATTGCTAGAGACATGCGCTGCACACTTCTACACCAGAAAGATAGCTCAGTCCCTATAAAAATGAAGGGATTAATGGGGTTATAGCAGGGCTTTGAAAATCGTGGAGCTTTCCTAATATGGGTCAGATCATGGAATGATCTGCCCTCTACTGGACCCACTGCTCCCAGACGCAACCCAGGTCTTAAATTAGACACAGCATAATAGAATTTCTCTTACTAAGTTAAAAGGGAACTGTTGAGCTCCATTTTAAAGCTTTTACAGAAGTATCAAAAACTGTCTGGTTATGGTATCAAGCTTTCTGATTTAAGTTCCTTGTACGCCTTTTGCAGGCCATTGCATCTGAGAAAGCTACTGTACAGGATACAGCTGTACCACAGCCCACAATGTCCAAAGAAGCTGCAATCGCTATTATACAGGTCATGACATTTATTCATGCTATGGATTGTACCATAGACATACTTAGGACTATTACCGAAGTAAAGCTAAATTTCTAACTCTTGCTCACTGAAATTGCTTTGGCCTATTAAAACTTTCAGGCTAATGAGAGGGGACGACAAAGTAGGCAAAGAATTGCTGAGCTGTTCAAAATAAGGTTGACGTTCACCTAACGATCATTTACGTTTACCTCCTCATGGATTCTGCATATTCTGTACATTTCGTGAGGAAGTAAAGAAAGAAGACATTATTGTTGCCCATCATGACTATATTAACGTCTTAAAGAGGCCAATGTGGCCTCTGAGACCATAGCAATACATACAATGAAAATGTATTTCTTATTTAAGGTCTCTCATAGGAAGATGTATCGCTGCAAAACTATGTTGCCTGAGCATCTTCCTCCTTCAAAATGAAAATGAAATGAGATGCATTGTACAGTTATCCTTTGCAAAAGGTCAAAAGGGCTTTATGAGACTAAAGCTTACAACCATCAGTGTGTGCTACAACCATTAAACAAAATGAATTAAAGATGGCCTAAACTAGGAATTCTGTAATATGCATCACAAAGCAAACCTGTATGGTGTCTCTAGGAAAATGCAAGAGGAGGAACTTCAGCACAAGCATTCTGGAGGGGAAGCTCTTTCGGTGGATGCTGCTGTAAGGAAAATACAGGCGTTGTATCCCCACAGTTAATACTATTTTAATTCATAATTGTATCGGTTATGTGACAATTCAATGATCTCAAATTACTAGCTATTGGTTTGCTCTATTCCTTGATAAAAGTTCTTCAGAGCTCGAGGTTTTCTTGAGAGATGCCGTGTACGACATAGTGCACAAGAGGAACTCATACTAATAGGTGGGTTGGTTTTTTTTCAACATCATACAAAACAGAAACATTCCAGATATCATTAGAGCAGTCACAATTTTCTGAGTAAGTCTGAAAGACAGTCCGTTAACTTTCAAGGGTACCCAGAGGCCCAAATCATATTATTCTCTCTAGATCCTACATCTACTTAATTGTGCTGATAAGGGCGGCTCAATTGTTCAATACATGTCATAGTTGTTTCTTTCTGTTGTTCAAATAGTAAAAGCAATTATCGATTTCTTTATCTCATAAGAATTCCAAAGTTTTTAATGAACACAAGGAGTCATTATATCTGTTATGAAGTGTCAAGCTTTTTAATCAGGCATGAATGACTCTTGGCACCACCCCTCAAAAGAAAAGATGTACCAGAAATTAAAAGAAAACATGGAACGAAGAAAGAGCATTCAAGCCCTGAACAAGTTGAACTACGACGAGGCCTTTCTTTTTGCCAAGGACAAAGTAAAGGAATTAGAAGGCCAAGAAATGCGAGAAATTATACAAGAAGAGATCAATGCATGGGTCCTTCAAAATCTCGATTCCAAGACTGGTTTTTATCCCACATTTCCACGGCCTGATGAAGGAGGGAGCAAATATATTTTGACTCCCCCCCCAAAAATCGATTTTGCAGAGGAAGGAATAGATGACAAGAAGGCTGTGAAGAAGAAGCGGTCATCAGTTCTAAAGAAGGTGCCATTGCCTGAAGAAGAAGAAGATCAGCCATTGCGTTGTCCTGCCTTTTTCCAAAACCATGTGCTGAAAAATATACAAGTTTATAACAACCATTGGCATGACAAAGATGATTCAGCCAATCTGACTCAAAAGCATGATCCAGATCTACTCAAGTCATCCTTAAGACCTCTCATTTTTGAAGAGGTAAAATACAATAATATGTTTGAACTAAGAACAGTTGAAACAGATTGCTAATAGAAACACAAGCAGTGATGAACAGATTAACTTGAATCACATTTGTAAAACTGGAAACACCACCACTTACCCCTCTAAGAGATACTGGCCCCTAAAGGCGTGCCCCTAGTGGTATTTCTTTATGTGTATCGAGGTCAAGCAGTAACATTGCTCGGAGATCCCACACTCTCAATGTGAGTACTAGAAGCACCTTGGCCTTGTAAGTCGTAACCCAAGGACTTAAAAGCAGCCACAAAGCAACTGCTTAAAACAACTTAGTCAGTAAAAAGAAATTTGATGACTATTTTCCATGTTGCTCGGAGATCTCACACTCACAACGTGAGTACTATAAGCACCTTGGCCTTTAAGTTGTAACCCAAGGACAGCTAAAAGCAATCACAAAGCAACTGCTTAAAACAACTTAGTAAAAGAAATTTGATGACAATTTTCCATGTTGGGTACTCTAAAAAGCATCTGCATAGGCTGCTGTCCATGCAGCCTGCCACATCAGCACCAGACTGTACGTTGCTGCCATGTCATCATTGTTTGTACATCTTGTCACGTCATCGTCCATACACTTTGCCTGTCCGAACAGGACTACCACATCATCATCATGCTGACGAGTCGGATGGCCTGCTGCATCATTACTTTGGGAGACCATCCCCCCCCCCCCCCCCCCCCCCCCCCTCCCCCATCTCCCTTGATTCTGTCAAAACAGATGTAGCACAAAAAATCAGTGGACACTGGCACATGTAAAATGCTCATCTCACCATATACTAGACAGTACACCACACAAGGCATACATACCATAGAGTGCGAAAGTAGAGATTGAACATTTCACATTAGACTCCAATGTGTCTACTAGCCATCACATCCGGGTTCTACATCCCTCATTAAAATAGTATAGTTAGAGATGCAATGGTGCAGACATCCATCTGACAAACTCTATCAAATGGAAGTGTCTATCATGAATTAAAATTTAAAGAGTGCAGAGTTTCAACAATCCTTTATGTACATAAATAGGAGTACCAAGGGTTGTCTGACGTCCTGCTCCTCCCGCCTTTTTTCATCCCAAGTACAAATGTATAGCCGGTGGCTTAGTTAATCCCATTAGAATTGCACTTAGTGATGAGTAAGATAATTCCTGGACTTCACCGACTACCTTCAGATGTCTTACACTTCACTTTTCTTTTTGTGTATGCCAACACTTGCTTTGCCTAAAGAATCTCTTCAACCTCTAGCTGCACCTTAAGAATTATATTCTCTAGCATTTGTCCGTGATAGGTGTAGCAGGGCTACAGTCACTTCACAGGACATACAGTTGGACAGTGGGTTACACTGGGACTGGTTCACACTGGACGGACCTTGGTCTGGGAGTGACACGTGGTAGGGTACCTACCTACAACCGACGGTGGTCTAGTGGACCTTGTGGCAAGGTCACCACATGGCTGACATTTATGAGCCGTTGGTGGCTCTTCACGGTGGTACATATGAGTAGTAGTGGTTGGTGATCATCTTCTTCTTCTTCACCTTTGGTCCAGCATCGTTCGGGAGGTAAGGAGTCTTACACAGAGCACTGCTTCACCATCCCTGCACAATTTGAGCCTCGACACCCCATTTGTACCAGTGAGTCCTGGGCTGGAGCTGAGTGCGCTGCCACGCCAGAGTCTGTACATGGTTCTTTGAGCTAGTCGAGTCCACATGTTTTGGTCCACTGTTGTGTCTCTGTTGTTATCCATTGTTTCTGTGTTTCATTCTGTTTGAGAGAGTTTTCATTTGTTTGAGTGAGATTGTCACGCACATTGCACTGAGGGGCACCCACACTGGAGAGAGCACGACACATTATCCGCGCTACAGGTGCTCTCAGTTTGGCGATCACGGTGGGACCTCAACTGAAATCTCACTCTGTGAGGTGCAAATCTTGAAGCTAGTTAGGTTTATCTAGCTTCGCCTACCTTCGCCAACCTTGCCTTCCACTGTTCTCCTCTCGCCTAGTCCAACTAGTCTAGTCCTCTCCCGCCCTGGTCCAACCTGTCCTCATCCCTGGTCTAGACCTCCTCGACCTTGGTCTAGTCCTCCTCGTGCCTGGTCTCGTCCCTGGTCCAGCCGGGTCTAGTCACTTACCTGGTTTGGTCTGGTGGAGTCTAGACCTGTCACAAGTTTTCTTGCCTCAAGCTTGGTTGGACTAGTGGTCACTGCATGACACATACAAGGAGGTCAGTCGAGCGTCAAAACGCACTACTGAGCCCTCTGAAGTACTATCATAGAAGATGACCTTTGACACCTTGTAGAAATCCTTCAACCTCATCACCTATACCTCCACATACCACATCACCCATTCCTTCATCAGGTTCCCCATATTCCCGATCACCTTCTCCAGTAAAGCTCTCTCCTATTCTGATACAACAAGCTATAGAGCAACAGGCTCAGCAAGGAATCATGGAGCCACTAGCTAGTGTTTTGGCCAAGGTAAACATCAAGTTCCCTACCTTCAAAGGGCTTTCTTCAGAAGATGCTGACGACCATGCAAGAAGATTTGTATCTCTCTGTAGGGGACGTGGTCTGAAGATGCTTATTTGGTACTATTTCCATCCACCTTGGATGGCCTAGCAGATAAATGGTACAGTCAATTTGCAGAGAACCATTTTGCAACTTGGGTAGCCTTAAGACAACAGTTCTGTGCAGCTTTTAGGCCGGGTGACTACCAGGAGAAGGTGTTGGATGAGTTGGCCAACATGGTGCTCAAGCCTGAGGAGACTTTTGCAGAGCTTATGACTAAAACTAAGTCGCTGGTGGCCAAGCTCCCCCAACAACCCGGTGAATTCATGGTTAAAAAGTGGATGGAGAAGGCGCTTCCCAAAACTTCTCAACAAAAACTCCGAGAGAGTCTCCGACCCGACGCCCCTCTCGAGGAGTTCATCGCAGCTGCTACTAGGATAGAGGGGGCTAGGAAGCTGTTCTAGGAAACTCTCCTCACATAGAAACTCCCTCTGTGTTCTCGGAAGGTAGTCCTGCTGATCCTTTAACTTCTTTACGCAGGGAACTGGAAGCCCTAAAGTTACAGCGAGCTCTTCAAGAGGAGAGGTCCTTCTCTCTTAGACAAGAGAAGCCTCCAAATCATGAGGCATTGGAACAAATTAAGCGCAGATTAAGCGCGAGCTAGAAGAGCTCAAGTGTCAGCAAGAGACTAAGGCTACGGTTTGGTGTAGCTCATGCCGCTCTCCAGGGCACCCTCCGCAGGAATGCCCCCTTCGGGTTTACTTCCACTTCTGTGAAGAATCTGGACATGAGGACAAGGATTGTTACTACCTAAAGGGATTGCACAAAATACAACAAAGTCTTGGTCCTTCTCTCCAACAAGGGTTAGCACCATCATCCAACATGGTTTCCCACTACGGCCATCCCAACTACATGCCACCTTTGCTCAATACCCCTGCTGTCCAAGGTATGTCAAGTACTTTCCCGACTCAAAGGTTTTATAATGCTAAGCCACCTCAACCCCTCAGAGCTTCTACACTTCAGCCTCCAACTCCATGCAGCAACCACCTCGTCCCCCGTTTCGTCCTTCCAATCGGCCCATACTCTGCTACAGATGCGGAGAGTATGGGTATTATCAGAGCAAATGCCCTCTGCCAAAAGGCTCTTCTCGGTGCCAACTTTGCCCTGAGGCTCAAGATCACTACACTAAGGATTGTCCAAAACAACGCGCCTCTACCTCTGCGAGCCCAAGTCAGAGCCAACCTGAATTCACCTTTCCCAAGATCAATTTGATAGCAGTTAGTACCAACCCCAAGCCACCCCTTTCTGCCCATATGATTGCCTCTCAAGACAAGTTGCAGCTGGTAGAGGAGCCAGCTGGTGTCCTCACACGAGCTCAGAGGGCAGCCCTCGGCCTCAATCTTCCAGCAGGTACAGCCCTTTCCTCCCCAATGCCTACACCTCCTCCAGCAGCTGACATGCCATCCCCTAGTGCTAAGAAAGGATCTTTTACTATGATCTCCGATATTGATGGGGCTTTCTTAGAAGCAGTTGCTGACTTACAAAAGATCAAAGTACCAGAGGAACAACAACAAGTAGAAAAAGAGAAGCATACAGCAGAGACAGTCTTGAAGAACACTTTCCAACAAGTGTCCCTCTATGACATGCTTCGACTAGATGCGAGTTTCAGAAGTGACACCCTTGCAGTTATTCAGTCACTTTACCCTGGAGCAGGTCCTAGTGGCGGGCACCTCCCAGTGCGACAGTCAGAGTCCTATATGATATCCAATCCTGCTGCTCCACTCACTAATTATAGAAGCCCTCGCTTGACAGTGTCCGTTTTAGGTCGGCAATTCTCAGGAGTGATAGTGGATGGTGGATCTGGCATCAACCTGATGCCCGAGTTCACTATGCTAGCTCTAGGTCTACAGCCTACTCGCCCTGCTCCCTTCACAGTTACATTGGCCGTCCAGCGGACAGTCTACCTAGTGGGCATAGTGGATAATGTGCCTCTGCAGGTACAAGACTTTACTTTTAACTTGGATTTTGTGGTGGTTCGTCTTCCCCAGGTTGAGGGCGGATTTCCCTTGCTTATTGGAAGACCATGGCTGCGACACACTAAAGCACTCCACGATTGGGGAAATGATGCAATGTGGATACATAATTCTGGCTCCTCGATGCAACCCATTCTCTTAGAAGGTGGTATGGATCCCGTGGTGCAACATAGTTCTTTGTCCTTAGCAACCAGCCTCGAATTGGAACAACCTACTCCACCTGACGGGTCAGATGAGGATCTGTTGGAATGGTTGGATGCTACCAAATCTATGCCCTGTTTGGAGTTTCAATTCACTCTTTGCTTGAAGGTACACCCTCTTCCAATGTTTCCAAGGTAACTAAACCTTATGAGCCACATGAGCCAGCTCAAGAGTTGAAGGTCACAGAAGATTCTCCTGATGCGCTCTCGGTGAAAGCCCTCTTGATAAAAGCCGTTGAATTTGGAAAGCCGAGGAAAAAGTATATAAGCAAAAAGAAATCTCCCCTACAGGAGTTCAACCCCCTTCAAACATCAGCCCCATTGGTGTCTGCTTCTTTAACCAGAACGAAGCTAACCTCTGTGTCTAGCCAACTCCCTTCACAGAGCAGGTCCTGCTTGATGTGCTGGATGAATTCCCTACTCCTGCTCGTTGTCTTGCTGAGAATAGTTGGTTCTGTCCTCAACCTGCACTTTCATAATGCTCTGACCTTCCTCGCCCTTACCAACACACCCTCGTCCCTACCCACCCCCTCACATACCCTCGCCCCTACCCTAACCCTACTCGCCCCTACCCACCCCCCCTCGCCCCTACCCTATCCCTACTCGCCCCTACCCACCCCCTCACACACCCTCGCCCCTACCCACCCTCCCCCTTCCCCTCGCCCCTACCCACCCCCTCACCCCCTCTCGCCCCTATCTAGCCCTTCCCTCTTGCCCCTACCCACCCTCTCCCCCCCCCCCCCTCGCCCCTATCTAGCCCCCTACCCACCCCCTCACCCCCTCTCGCCCCTATCTAGCCCTTCCCTCTCGCCCCTACCCACCCTCTCCCCCCCCCCTCGCCCCTATCTAGCCCTTCCCACCCTCGCCCCTACCCACTCCCCCTCCCCCTCGCCCCTATCTAGCCCTTCCCACCCTCGCCCCTACCCACTCCCCCTCCCCCTCGCCCCTATCTAGCCCTCCCCACCCCTCTCAGGTTCAGCAAGTTTCCCCCACCCTGCATGATCGGCTCCATTCACTTGGTTGCCATCCTGTTTGCTGTGAAGGTCCTTTCATTCTACCATCATGATGGAGCTTAACCCTATTTGCTGTGTTACTCGGGCTTATGGTAATCCATCTTTTCGAGAAGAGTGTTGTTGCAGAAAAGTATGGCAACTGCAAGCATGGACCAGGCTATGCAATCATACATACTGGTTCCTGCTTAGTTACAAGCTTAAGGCGATTGCAATGAAGAAAAGATGTATGGATGCAGTAGCTAGTGGTTCCTGCTTAGTTACAAGCTTAAGGCGATTGCAATCAAGAAAGATGTACGGATGCAGTAGCTGGTGGTTTTCCGTCACAGTTTTTTTAGTATTCTTCTCACCGAGACGGTGAGCGGTCTTGTGGCGGGCAACCTGTAGCCGGGCTACAGTCACTTCACAGGACATACAGTTGGACAGTGGGTTACACTGGGACTGGTTCACACTGGACGGACCTTGGTCTGGGAGTGACACGTGGTAGGGTACCTACCTACGACCGACGGTGGTCTAGTGGACCTCGTGGCCAGGTCACCACATGGCTGACATTTATGAGCCGTTGGTGGCTCTTTACGGTGGTACATATGAGTAGTAGCGGTTGGTGATCATCATCTTCTTCTTCACCTTTGGTCCAGCATCGTTCGGGAGGTAAGGAGTCTTACACGGAGCACTGCTTCACCATCCCTGCACAATTTGAGCCTCGACACCCCATTTGTACCAGTGAGTCCTGGGCTGGAGCTGAGTGCGCTGCCACGCCAGAGTCTGTACATGGTTCTTTGAGCTAGTCGAGTCCACATGTTCTGGTCCACTGTTGTGTCTCTGTTGTTATCCATTGTTTCTGTGTTTCATTCTGTTTGAGAGAGTTTTCATTTGTTTGAGTGAGATTGTCACGCACATTGCATTGAGGGGCACCCACACTGGAGAGAGCACGACACATTATCCGCGCTACAATAGGGCCTAAGAAGACTCACATGGAAAGCCATGTGAATCCTCCAATAAGCAGGCGGTTGTAACATGATAGACACCTCATTGATCTTCTCTATGAATTTGATAGGACCATGATATCTAATACTAAGCTTTGGATAAACTTTCCCTTCATCTTTCTGAGCCTGGCCTTCTCAAACCTAAAAAGAACCCAATCACCTTTCAATTCCAAATTCCTGCAATGCTTGCCTGCTACCTTCTTGTGCACTTATACTGTGAGAGTTCTGTGAAGCCTCCTTCACTTTGGCAAAGGATATAGCCAAATCCTCCACAAAAATTTTCTTGGAAAATCTTATCCAACAGCATTGGTGGAACCTCCTAATTTCTCTCCACCTTCCACAATCTCAAAGGTTGCCTTCCCTGTAGAAGTATGACCCTTTATTTTTGAGGCAATCTCAACCAATTGCATAATACTGCTAAAAGTTCTCTCATAGATCATAGATGTGTGCTATCTGTGCCTTAGTGATCAACCTGCTCTATAGGGAACCACATCCCATCCCGCCATAATATTGCTCCAAAAACTGCTACCACAATCAGATTAATACACTTCAAAAGATTTTTGAACATCTGATAACACCAAACAGGTCTTGAGGTCTTGTAGTAAGCTAGTCCTTAAGATGCTTAAAAGTTATAATCTGTCTGGGACTCCAAGTGAAAGGATCTACTTTTTTATTAAGCTCAAACAGAGGTGGTACAATCTTTGCAAACTTCTTGATGAACCTAAAGTCAATCTTGTGGACATCCGCAGGTGCAGTCCGAATCTGTCCTGAGATCAACATTACTGAAACAAATGGATCCAATCTATTAAGAATTTCATCAATAGATTGAATAGTGAATTTGTTTTTTAAGGTTATCTTATTGAGGGCCCGGTAGTCGATACACATTCACCATGAACATCCTTTTTTTGCACAAGAAGCATTGGTCATTGACTTGGCTCATAAGCTGCTCTTCATGTTTTGCTGCACTAGATCTCTAAGGGGCGAACTCCCCGGGACAAGGGCAATGGCGTGATGCTCAAGTCTTTGAGGAGTAATTTCTCCTACAAAAACAGCCAGTAGAAGACTTCAATAACTTCAACCTTTCCTCCTCTAACCTCAGACAAAATTTACCATATAGCATGCTGTGAAACTGAAATAAACTTGAAACATAACTGTAAACTGATAATTGAGATAACAGTATTTAAGAGATTTGCATCTTATATAGGTACGAGTAGAAGTAGATCAAGATACCAGGGTCATTCTTACCAACATAAAAAAGAAGCTTTTATCGGAAGCAAAAATCTTGAATAAAGATAAACCCAAGGAAACAAAAAGCAAAGTGGAGGAGTCGTCTGCAAAATTTGTTATTCTTGATATGGGCATGAAGCCTGCTAAAAAGCCTCCCAAGGACAAATCTGGTCAAAGAAGTTTGGAGTCGATATTCAATGAGCTTGCTGAAAATGGAATTATCCAGTTGTGCCCAGATAAGTCCTTTCAAGACGTTAAGGGATCTGATATTGTCCGAACCAGCAATTCAGAAGGTTCAGTTGTCATTGAAGATCCTTCACTGGCACAGGTAATGAAATAAGAGTCTTTTCTTGCAAATTTCTGTCACCAATGTTGAACTCCAAATTCATGGGCTCCATCAAAACGTGAATGTATGGGAAAACAATTTTCAGTACTAAAACTGATCTTAGGGAGGAATTGGTAGGTTGCAGCTTATCTGGGATAGTTATTGGTATGTTGCTTTGAAAAACATTGCAGTTTTTAGACCAGATATACCAGCACTGGTTTTAATTCCACTCATGGTATGCTGCTTTGTAAACCATTGCAATTTTTGGATCAGATATACAGCGCTGTTTTTAATTCAACTCATGCATTTATAAATATGAAAGGTAACTTAGTCGCAACTTTTAGTATTTGACTGTGTTTACAACCATTGCAGACTGCAATGGCCAATAATGGAATAGATGGGTAGGGAGGGTCACGAAGCTATTTTACAGCTGCAAAATGTGAAATCTAACAAGTCTTTTTGTTCATTAATGAGCTGTTGTAGCAGGGCTACAGTGTCACAGGCACTGGTCAGACAATTAGTTGCAGTTGGGCTGGGTTCACACTGGACGGACTTTTGCCTGGGCAGTGACACATGGCAGGCATACGGGTGGTGGTCTAGCCGATGCGGGCCAGACCCACCATGACCAGAGTTTGGAGATAGTCTTAGCTGGATTGGATGTGAGCTGTTGGTGGCTCTTTATGGTTGTATATATCCGTAGCCGTTTTGGGGTTACGATATCATCTATTTTGTGTGGTCAGTAGTCTAGAGTCTATTTTCTTGAGTTATACACAGCACGTCGGCACCATCCCTGCACAATTGAGCCTTTGTACCTATGAGTTCTTGGCTGGAGCTGAGTGTGCTGTTATTGCCAGAGTCTGTACTGGTTACGTTGAGTTAGTCGAGTCCCATCTGTTTAGGTTCTACTGTTGAGTCACTGTGTTTGTTTGCTCTATCATCCATTGTTTCTGTGTTTTCATTCTATTGGAGTGAGATGTCACACACATTGCACTGAGGAGCACCCACTGGAGAGAGCACGACACATTATCTCTGCTATAGGTGCTCTCATTTTTGGCACACCCGATCGGACCTCAACTGAAGTCTCACTCTTTTGAGTCGAGGAGCTACCTGGTTTCAGCTCTCTGTATTAGTATCAGTAGATTGGTTTGCATAGGTCTGGGCCTGGTTCAGCTTGGTCCCGTCTAGTTTTCTCTTGACCTGCTTAGTTTTCAACCTGCTCGTCTAGGCCTGCTTGTCTAGTCTCTCGTCCTGGTCTAGTAGTCTCTCGACTTGGTCTAGTCCTCTCTTGTCCAAGTCTAGCCAGGAGGTCTAGGAGGTCCAGTCACTCACCCTGGTCTGGTGGAGTCTAGACCAGTGTTCAATAACTTAAAGGTCTTTGTGCCTAAAGCTTGGGTGGGCTTTTGGTTATTGCATGACACATACAAGGCAGTCAAAAGAGCGACAAAGCCCACTACTAAGTCCTTTGAAGCACTACCACAGGAAGCGTCAACCCTTCATGCCAAGTAGAAGTCCACCAGCCCCATTACCCCTACCTTATCCCTCAACTAGTTCTACACCTCCCCAGTCACCCCCATCAATAAAGTTCTCATCCCTTGTGTTACAGCAAGCTCCAGTGCAACAAGCTCCTGCACACATAGCCATGGAGGAGCTCACAAGCGTTCTAGCTAAGGTGAATATTAAGTTTCGGATTTTCAAGGGTCTCTCCACAGATGATGGCGACGACCATGCCCGAAGGTTTGTTTCTCTCTTGAGAGGTCGTGGCCTCAACCGAGAAGATGCCTACTTAGTACTCTTCCCATGTACCTTGGATGGCTTAGCAGACAAGTGGTACAGTCAGTTTGCTGAAAACCACTTTACTAAAAACCACTTTACTACTTGGGCCACATAAAGACAACAATTCTATGAAGCTTTCAGACCAAAGGAGTTCCAATAAAAGGTTTTGGATGAGTTGGCCAACCTGATGCTTCAGCCCAAAGAGACTTTTGCAGAACTCATGACGAAACCAAGTTTCTGGTTGCCAAGCTTCCTCAACAACCAGGTGAGTTTATGGTCAAGAAATGGGTAGAAAAGTGCTTTCAAACACTTCTCAGCAAAAACATAGAGAGAATCTCCGACTTGACGCCAACCTGGAGGAGTTTGTTGTTGCTACTACTAGGATAGAGTTGGCAAGGAAGCTGTTTATCGACTCTTCTCAGGTCGAGATTGCCTCTGTACTCTTAGAAAGTCCATCTGACTCCTCGACTTCTTTACGTAGGGAACTTGAAGCCCTAAAGTTAGAGCACGCTCTTCAAGAGGAGAAATCAATCTCTCTTAGATAGGAGAAGCCCCCACATCACGAGGCTTTGGGTCAAATCAAGAGAGAGTGTAGCAGGCTAAAGTGTCACTTTCACAGGACAATTAGTTTAAAGTTGGTCTAGTTTACAGTTGGTCTTTGGTCTGGTCGATTCACACTAGACGGACTCGCTGGGCAGAGACACGTGGCTGGGATACGGTGGTTTAGCGGACATCGTGGCCAGGTCACCACCGCCACCCAGTGGGGATAGACTTAGGTGATGTTATTTATGAGCCGTTGGTGGCTCTTTATGATTGTATATATGAGTAGTAGCGTTTGGTTAGAGCATCTTGTACGTAGTCGTCTAGAGTGAGTCTATACACAGAGCACGTCTTCACCATCCCGGCACATCTGAGCCTCGACACCCCCATTGTACCTGTGAGTCCTAGGCTGGAGCTGAGTGTGCTGCCACGCCAGAGTCTGTATCAGTCTTTGAGATAGTCGAGTCATATGTTCTGGTCTGCTGTTGTGCCTTTGTGAACTCTGTTGATGTCTATTGTTTCCTTTATTTTTAGTCTGTTTGAGTGAGATTGTCACGCACATTGCACTGAGGACCACCCACTGTAGAGAGCACGACACATTATCCGCGCTACAGGTGCTCTCATTTTGGCGATCACGGTGGGACCTCAAATGAAGTCTCACTCTTTGTTGAGATACAAATCGTGAAGCTAATTGGTTGCTACCTAGCTCCGCACACTTGCTTGCACTGTGTAGATAGTCTGCTGGTCTGGACCTCTCTCGCCCTGGTCCAACCAGTCCTCGTCCTCGTCCAAGGTCCTCGTCTAGTCCTCGCCCTGGTCCAGTCCTCCTCGTCCTGCTAGCTAGGTGGTCTAGTCACTGATCCTGGACCAAGTGGTCTAGTCCCTATTCTCACTTGTCCTGGTCTAGACCAGTGTTGTTCAGCCCACAGTTAGAGTCTTCTTGCACAAAGCTTGGTAGGATTGGTGGTCACTACATGACACATACAAGGCGGTTAATCGAGCATCAAAGCGCACTACTGAGCCCCGTGAAGCACTATAATAGAAGACGACCTTTCGTATCTAGTAGAAGTCCATTAACCTCATCACTCATACCTCCACATACGACATCCCCCATTCCTTCATCCGGTTCCATATCTTCCAGATCACCTTCTCCAGCAAAGCTCTCTCCTATTCTGCTACAGCAGGCTATTAAGCAACACGCTCAACAAGGGGCCATGGAGGCGTTGGCTAGTGTGTTGGCCAAGGTAAACATCAAGCTCCCCACCTTCAAAGGACTCTCTTCAGAAGATGCTTACGACCATGCACGGAGGTTCGTATCTCTCTGTGGGGGACGTGGTCTTAACAGAGAAGATGCTTATCTCGTACTTTTTCCATCCACCTTGGACGGCTTAGCAGACAAATGGTACAGCCAGTATGTAGAGAATCATTTTGCAACTTAGGCAGCCTTAAGACAACAGTTCTGTGCAGCTTTCCATCCAGGTGACTACCAAGAGAAGGTGTTGGATGAGTTGGCCAACATGGTGCTCCAGCCAGAGGAGACTTTTGCAGAGTTTATGACTAAAACCAAGTCTCTGGTTGCCAAGCTTCCCTAGCAACCCGGTGAATTCATGGTGAAGAAGTGGGTGGAGAAGGCGCTCCCCAAAACCTCTCAGCAAAAACTCCGAGAGAGCCTCCGACCCGACATCACTATGGAGGAATTCATCGCACCTGCTACTAGGATAGAGGGGGCTAGGAAAGTTGTTCAACAACTCTCCTCACATAGAGACTCCCTCTGTGTTCTCGGAAGGTAGTCCTGTTGATCCATTGACTTCCTTGCGCAGGGAACTTGAAGACCTAAAACTACAACGCGCTCTCCAAGAAGAGAAATCAATCTCTCTGAGACAAGAGAAACCGTCGCACCTTGAGGCTTTGGATCAAATCAAGAGAGAGCTAGAAGAGCTTCGGTCTCAGTAGGAGACTAAAGCTATGGTATGGTGCAGCTCTTGTCGCTCTCCAGGACATCCTCCACAGGACTGCCCCCTTCGGGCTTATTGCCACTTCTGCGAAAAATTTGGGCACGAAGATAAAGATTGTTACTATATAAAAGGATTGCGGCAAATACAACAAAGTCTAGGTCCTTCTCTCCAACAAGGGCTAGCACCTGCATCCAACATGGTCTCACCCTATGGCCATCAAAACCCGTTGCCCCCTCTGTTGACAACACCCCCTATGCAGCAAGGTATGCACAACAACTTTGCATCCCCCAGCTTTTATCATGCTAGTACTCCCTCAATTCCCCAAAGCTTCTACACCTCAGCCTCCAGCTCCATGCAACAACAAGAGCAGCGACCACCTCGTCCCCCGTTTCATCCGTCTAATCGGCCAATCTTATGCTGCAGATGCGGTGAATATGGGCATTACCAAAGTAAGTGTCCTTTACCTGAAGGGTCTCCTCCTTGCAGACATTGTCCGGAGTCTAAGGACCACTACAGTAAGGATTGTCCCAAACAAAGGGCATCCTCATCTTCAGGCCCGAATCAAAACCAACAAGAGTTTACATTCCCGAAGATCAATCTAATCACAGTGAACATCACCCCTCAGCCAGCACCCAGGCTACACATACAGTTCGGCCACAATAAGCAGCAGAGCCCGTTGGCGCACAAAGAGCAGCCCTGGGTTTAAGTTTGCCGACACGACCATCTTGTCCATCACTTACGCAACCTGATCAAAATGTCGAACCCGTAATGATTACGACTAAGGCACTTCACGATTGGGGAAACGACGCCATGTGGATACATACTCCTGGCTCCCAAATGCAACCAATTTGGCTCGAAGGAGGGATGCATCCAGTGGCTCATCACAGCTCATTGTCAGTACAGTCCAATCCCGACCTTGAGCAACCCATCCCACCTGACGGGTCTGACGAGGATCTGCTACAGTGGTTGGAAGCTACCACATCGATGCCATGCTATGTGGTCTCTATTCAAAACTCATCTGTGCCGCCGGTAACACTCTCTCTTCCAACTCCTCAGGCAGACACAAGTGTTCAAAGTCCTTCTGCAGGAGACAGTAGACCAGTCGAAGAAGTAAGTGTGTCAGCCCCAAATTCTCATGCTTCGAATAACCCGCCGATGGAAGCCCTTGGTCTCGGGGAACCTATAACACATCACCGAAGGGGGAAGAAATCTCCTCTGCATGAACTTGCCAAAGATCTCCTCCTTCCTTTAGCATCTCCCAGGTCGGACGCCCCGCCCCTTCAAAAGCACTCTGTTATGTCTGGGTCTGAAGATTTACCCTTCGAGGAAATTCCACCACGATGGTTACAAGAAGAGTACGTAGAGTTTCTAATCGATCAAACACCTGCACATGATGTCTCGAAGCTCCAGGAGGCAGCTCACCTCTTATCTTCGAAAGCACCCTCTCCAGCTACACCCCCTGACCCGGTCAAAGAAGTCAACCTGGGAGATCTTGACAACCCTCAGCACGTACTCTTAGCAACTTGGTTATGGGAGCATCCCGCATTACTCAATCAGGTAGTCTCTTTCATATACTCTTTTAAAGATGTTTTTGCGTGGTCCTACAAGGATTTGGAGGGGATCCCGCCAGAATTGGGTGTCCACACTATACCTCTGGTTGAAGGGGCTAAGCCTGTAAGAGGCCGAGCTTACAAGCTCCAACCCGAAGTATGCTGAGGCGGTCAAGTCAGAGTTAGAAAAAATGCAAGAGGCAAGGATCATTGTACCTGTGGAGCACTCTGAGTGGTTATCACCCATGGTGATAGCGCCTAAGAAACAGTCCAACAAAATCCGTGTGTGCGTAGATTACCGCACTCTGAATAAGGTAACTATCCCAGATGGTTTCCCAACGCCTTTCATTGAGCGTGTGCTCGAAGATGTAGCAAGGCATGTATTGTACAGTTTCATGGATGGGTTTAGTGGATACAATCAGTTGGGCATCCATCCAGGTGATCAGCTGAAAATGGCTTTTGTGACTCCCTGGGGTATTTTTATCTACACTAGAATGTCTTTTGGATTAAAAAATGCTCCACCTTCTTTCAATAGGGCGGTATATCTCATCTTTTGTCCTCTACTTACGGATCATCTTCGCATCTTCATGGACGATTTTTCGACCTTCTCAGGTGCTCAATGTACAACCCCAGTGGAAAATCTAGAGGAACACCTCGCTCAGCTCTCTGCTGTCTTCCTCAGGTGCAGAGAGGCACGCCTAAATCTAAATCCTAACAAATGTCATTTTTTGGTTACTGAGGACACACCTCTAGGCCATGTGGTGTCTGCTAAAGGTTTAGCGTGGCAATCTTAAAGTTACCACCTCCCATCAACCCAAAAGGGGTGCAAAGCTTTGTAGGCCACACAGGTTATCATCGTAGGTTTATACGCATGTATGCACAGGTGGCTCAACCCCTAACCCGCCTAACCACTGCTATTGTTCCCTTTCAATGGTCAAATGCAGAGGCTGAAGCTTTTGCATACCTCAAAAAACGCCTCACTGAAGCGCCTATCTTAGTAGCTCCCGACTGGTCTCTTACCTTTCATGTGCATACTGATGCCAGTCAACTGGCTGTGGGTGCTGTGCTGACTTAGCCTAGTAAGGAGTACAACCTGGATCGCCCTGTTCACTATGCGAGTCGCCTACTCACCAAGGCAGAGCGCAACTATAGCACCACAGAAAGGAAAGGTTTAGCTATTGTGTATGCTCTGCAAAAATTTCGGCATTATTTATTAGGGGTCCACTTCACAGTTATTACTGATCACCATGCCCTGCGATATCTGCTCAACAAGCTGCAAGTTGCAGGTAGAGTATGGCGATGGCTACTCTTATTTCACGAGTTTGATTTCGAAGTGGTACTCAGGCCCGGCAAACATCATGTCCTTGCCGACCACCTTTCTCGCGTTCACACTGGTGAAGAAGCAACAGGGGTTGCTGACGACTTTCCCGATAGCAGTCTCTTTAAGGTGGATACCACTCCGGAATGGTACGGCGATGTTTTGCATCTGCTTTCTAGTGGCCTGTACCCAGAGAACGCTTCTCCACTGCAGAAGAGACGACTGTTGCTGAAGTCTAGGCCATTCACTCTGATTGGGGCCAGTTATACAAGTCAGGACAGGATGGTGTTCTGAGGCGGTGTGTCTCCCCTCATGAAGTCGAGTATATTTTGGAGGATGTCCACAGTGGTCCCACTGGTGGCCATTACCCTGGTCATATTACTGCCCAGAAGATTCTCCAGTGTGGCTTATGGTGGCCCTATATTTTTCGCGATGTAATTGCCTATGTAAAAGTATGTGATGTATGTCAGCGCTGTGGCCCTAAACCAAGCAATCAAACCGTCCTCTGCAGGTCTCTATGGCATGGCAGCCCTTTGAGAGATGGGGCATTGATTTTGTAGGTCCAATTACTCCCTCCGCCCAACCCGGCAATCGTAAGTATCTCTTGGTGGCTACAGATTATGCAACAAAGTGGGCAGAGGTACTGGCGACAACGGATTGCACTGTCACTATGGTAGCCAAGTTTCTCTACGAAAATATTTTGTGCAGGTTTGGATGTCCCTTGGAAATCACCAGTGACAGGGGTAGTCACTTTGTGAATGAAACAATTTCAACCTTGCTTGCCAACTACAAGATTTTTCACCGAAAATCTTGTTCCTATTACCCTAGAGCAAACGGGCAGGCAGAGAGCACTAAAAGGTTCTGATAGCACTCCTACGGAAAGCATGTCATCTTCATCCTTCGACTTGGGCTCAAGCTATCCACGGCACCCTTTGGGTATATCGAACTTCTTTCAAAGCCACAACCAATCACACCCCATTTCAATTAGCTTTCGGTTTGGAAGCGATAGCACCCTTCGAATTCAACTCAGGTCTCCGCGAGTCTGCAGTCGCGTGCCAATAGAGATTTGGGGTCGGCATCTGTCTCTCGTCTTTACCTTCTGGATGAAAGCCGAAGTTTGGCTTCTCTGGCTCTGGAAGCAGAGCAGCTTCGTCGTAACGCCTGGCATGATCGCCATCTCAGAAAGCCGCAAATAACGCAAGGAGCACTGGTGCTACTTTATCAAGCTAAGTTTCTGAAAAAAGCAAAGAAGTTGGTCCCAGCATGGCAAGGACCATATAAGGTGATGGAGATTCTACCCCACGGAGCTGCACAGTTAGCCACCCTTGAAGGAGTTCCGCTGCCTTTAGTCAATGGATCTAGGGTCAAATGCTATCATGCTTAAGTTGCCGATCAACGGTCTAAACGGTCTAAAATCAAGTGTTGATCTTCCCGACTCTGAACCCTTAAATAACTTCGGAATCACTATCTTCGGCATCCCTGCTGTTCTTTTTCATCCTATCTCATACACCCTCTCCTTATACATCTCTCCTTCTGCTGACTCTGTTGCGTTCAATGGGTTTGATTGTAGAATTGGATAAACTCTCCCCTTCACTCTGTCTGTATCGTATGTAACCCCTCTTCTGTGTTGTGTGTAGGAATGATTCTAGTCTTGGGCATAACCTACCCTCCTCAACTCCGACTTAGGCCCTTTTTCAAAGCACAAAATTCTTTGATCTATAACGTCTCAAGTGAAACTCTGTTCTTTTGCTATGCACAAATGCCTTAGTATTCTTGAGTGGGGTATTTATGAAGGTAATTTTTTCACTAGCAATTTTACTTCACGTTTTATCTGCCACGGATTCTTTCAGAGGGGTTAGATGATCTCCGAATCCGGGAATCTTTCCTGCTCGTGCCTTGCTAGTCCCTTTGCTTGTTTAATGCTTCTGAGGTCCTTTCACTCCTTCTCTTTGCTTGTGAGTGCCTCGGAAATATCAATATCACCTCACCTCACCCTCACCCTGAAAACCTTGTTGCCTTGACTCGCCCTTTCTATCAACCAAGTGTGGTAGATTGGCTATGCCATTTCATTTCCCTCTTCAATAACCCTCTTCAATAGCAGGTCTTGAGTTCAACTCCTCGGCTAGATCTTTAAGGTCTGTTGGATAGTTTCCTACACGTTAAAACTCTCTTCTTCTTCTTTTTCAACCCTCTGCCCTCTGCCCTCACCCCTCGCCCTTGCCTCTCCTCTCAACCCCCTCCCCTAGCCCTGTCCCTCGCCTCTAGCCCTCCCCCTATCTACTCGTCTCTCGCCCTATCCCTTACCCTCTCCCCCAGCCTCTCGCCCTTCCCTATCTCCTCGCCCCTCGCCCCCGCCCTCCCATATCCCCTCCCCCCTCGCCCTCGCCCTCCCTATCCCCTCGGCCCTCGCCCCTTCCCTCCCCTATCCCCTCGCCCTCGCCCTCCCCTATCCCCTCGCCATCCCCTCGCCCCCGTCCTCTCGGCCCCGCCCTCGCCCTCGCCCTGGCCATCCCCTTCCTCTCGCCCTCGCCCGCGCCAAGAGGCTACCGCACTCGCCCTCGCCCACGGGCCTGTGCAAAAAAACCAAAAAAGCACATTAAAAAAACTGGAAAACTATACTTACTGGCTTTAAATTAAAGCTAAGCGTAAATCAGCCTCACTTTCATCAAAGTCAGAAGCGAGTTATCTCGGCATGTTTTGAGCCAAGCGTTCCTCCATCTCCAGCTTGACTTCAACCTCTCTCCATCGCCAGGGTGCCTCCAGAGCTCCTTCATCGTGCTCCTCCAGTTTCTCAGTTGAAGATTCTCGGGCACAATTTATCAAGATGGTTTGTACTCGGAATAGAGAGAAGCATCTCCAGTCGGAGGAAGAGTCCTCTGCCTCTGGGAATAGCTCTGAGAGTAAATCAGACTATACTCCTAGTTCAGAGCAGCTTTCAGAAGAATCTTCAGAGGAAGATTCACCCCAATCAGTCACTGCTGGCAGGGTCACCACTCTCCAGGTGCCTCGCCCTTCTGGTGCCATCTTCAAGGTACCTTTACTAATGATCTGTCATTTACAGGCGTCGAACCCGGCACTCAAGGATAAGTTCTCTCAGCAGCAAATGATACACTTGGGTCTTCAAAATTTGGCTCAGGCCGATTTATCCCTGCACAATCTCTAGTGTCAAGCTAAGTTCCCTTTTGCTCACTTTTCCAAAGCTAAATGGTACTACACTTACAACGGAGGATATCGGACAGGCTATGGGAATATTGAATGTGCTGGCATCTTTGCCCGCCACCATCTACCACTACCTATCGTATCCATTTCACCATCTTTGAATGCGATGCTGTTTTTTGCCTCTACCACTGCCTATCGTATCCATTTCACCATCTGCTGTTTAAGGCGCTACAGGATAGGGAAAAGCGTTTTCGGACTTAGCGTAAAGGGAAAGTGGAAAGGTTCAATTGCTATGCAGCCACTATTATGTATTGGGTAGTGAAAATTATGCAGCAAAAGGCAGATGCAACAGCTGTTCTCACCCTGCAAGATGATCCAAAAGAACAAGAACAAGGCCGTTCCAAAATGGCCAAAGGGAAAGGCACCTTGTGCAAGAGGGCAAAAGTACCAAAAGATTCGACTGAGTAGCTAGCAACACTACCCTTCTTCGAATCACAGGTCAAAATCTATGACGTTCATACTGCAACACCAACAGTGCGTATATCTACTTTTGTGGCCACCTCAACTTTCACACCACCTCTTGTGAGTAGTGTTGAAGTCACCAAAACACAACCTCCAGTTGTGTCGGCAGCACCACGTACTACTCTTAGTGCAGAGGCACCTAGGGATACGGCAGGGGCATCTAGCTCTGGGACACCTACATTTGAACAACATGACATATATGCTAATTTTGCGCCTCAAGCCGACAGACTTTTAGATGTGGACAGAAGAGCCATTTCGACGATTATGGATGCAGCCCTCTCATTGCAAGGTACCAACTGTCTGCATCGCGCTGTCTATGACAGTATGCAAAGGAAAGTGCGCGCTCATCTTCAACGAGCGATGGATAGGGACATGTTAATTGTTACGGCTCAAGATCGCGTGAAGATCCTAACTCAACAGGTAGTGGACCTCAAACATATTGTCCACACTCAACAAAAACAGTTAAAAGAGGCAAATGATATGGCCGCAGCAGTTCAAGACCTCTCTCATGTGGTACATACAATGTGTCCCTCATGTGACAAATACCAAGCTGTAGCCATTTCACAGACAGTTACAGCTACAGCTACAACCCCGGTTTCTACGCAAGTTCCTGCTATGGCAACACAGATACAGACGGATGTTTCCAAAGCCCATTCAGGGGATTCTCAAATAGCAGAGAAAACAAATCCTACCAATATGGAGTCTAAGCCAGCAGGATCGGTTTTATCACAATTTCATGGACCCTCTATGGCCTCCCCCTCCCAGTCCACCTCCTTCCCTCAGCACTTCTACAGCTTCCCTGGATTCCAACCACCTGTTCCACCATCACAGCCTACCCAGTCTTTTCCTGGGTTTCCACCTGCTCCACCTACTCACCCTACTCAGTCTGCTGCTCATGGGGTGGCTATTCCATATCCGATGTACCCTCCTCATGGCCACTACCCCTCACCATACACATGGCCTCCATCTCCTTACCCACCTTTCTACCAGCCTCCTCCTCCTCCTCCTCCATCATCCGACCACCAACAGTAGATCGCCAATATTTCAGTTCTTCAGTTCCGCTCTCCGGGATGGGCAGCGGTCTTGTGACGGGCAAAATGTTAGCAGGCTAGAGTGTCACTTTCACAGGACAGTTAGTTTACAGTTGGTCTTTGGTCTAGTCAATTCACACTAGACGGACTCGCTGGGCAGAGACACGTGGCAGGGATACGGTGGTTTAGTGGACATCATGGCCAGGTCACCACCACCACCCAGTGGGGATAGACTTAGGTGATGTTATTTATGAGCCGTTGGTGGCTCTTTATGATTGTATATATGAGTAGTAGCGTTTGGTCAGAGCATCTTGTACGTAGTCGTCTAGAGTGAGTCTATACACAGAGCACGTCTTCACCATCCCGGCACATCTGAGCCTCGACACCCCCATTGTACCTGTGAGTCCTGGGCTGGAGCCGAGTGTGCTGCCACACCAGAGTCTGTATCAGTCTTTGAGATAGTTGAGTCATATGTTCTGGTCTGCTGTTGTGCCTTTGTGAGCTCTGTTGATGTCTATTGTTTCCTTTCTTTCCAGTCTGTTTGAGTGAGATTGTCACACACATTGCACTGAGGACCACGCACTGTAGAGAGCATGACACATTATCCGTGCTACAGAGAGCTAGAAGAGCTTAGGTCTCAGCAGGAGACTAAGGCTATGGTATGGTGTAGCTCATGCCGCTCTCCAGGACACCCTCCACAGGACTGCCTCCTTTGTGCTTATTGCCACTGCTGCGAAAAGTTTGGACATGAAGACAAGGATTGCTACTATATCAAGGGATTGTGGAAAATACAACGAAGTCTCGGTCCTACTCTCCAACAGGGATTAGCACTGATATCCAACATGGTTTCCCTCTATGGCCATCCAAACTACATGCCACCTTTTGCTCAATACCCCTATTGTCGAAGGTATGTCAAGTACTTTTCTGTCTCAAAGTTTTTATCATACTCATGCTCCATCAGCCCATCAGAGATTCTACACCTCAGCCTCCAACTCCATGCAACAGGAGCAGAGACCACCTCGTCCCCCGTTTCGTCTATCAAATCCGCCCATCTTATGCTACAGATGCGGAGAATATGGGCATTACCAAATCAAATGTCCTTTACTTGAAGGGCTCCTTCTTGCCATCACCAGTAAGGATTGTCCCAAGCAAAGGGCATCCTCATCTTCAAGCTCAACTCAGAACCAACAAGAATTCACATTCGCGAAGATCAATCTGATCGCAGTGAATACCATCCCTCAACCATCACCTGCTACTCGTGCGGTTAGGTCACAACAAGTGGGGGAGCCCATTGGCGTCCTCACTTGGGCACAAAGAGCAGCTCTTGGTCTTAGCTTGCGAATAGGTCCATCTCAACTTCCACAACGTGACCCAACTGGCGAGCCCTTCATTGGTGCAAAGAGCAGGCCAACCTCCTATCTGACATTGATGGAGCCTTCTTGGAAGCAGTGGTGGCTGACTTGCAACAGGTCAAAGTTCCTGAGGAAGCCCAAATCGAAGGAGCCAAGCCCACAGCAAAAGCCATCTTGAATAACACCTTCCAGCAAGTGTCACTTTACGATATGCTCCGGCTCGATACAAACCTCAGAGTGACATCCTTTCAGTCTTTGTACCCGGGTGCAAGGCACCTCCCAGTAAAGCCCTCAGAGTCTTACATGATTTCCTATCCAGCCGCTCCCCTCACTAATTGCAAAAAATCCCCGTCTCACTGTATCTATTCTTGGACACCAATTCTCCGGCGTCATAGTCGATGGTGGATCTAGGATCAGTTTGATGCCAGATTTCACTATGTTGGCTTTAGGTCTGTAGCCTACCCGCCCTGCTCCATTCACTATTACATTGGTTGACCAGAGGACAGTCTATCCAGTGGGCATAGTAGACAAGGTGCATCTGAAGGTACAAGACTTCACCTTTAGCTTGGATTTTGTGGTGGTCAATCTTCCCTAGGTGGAGGGAGGGTTTTCTTTGCTTATTGGTAGACCATGGTTGCGGCACACTAAAGCACTTCATGATTGGGGAAACGAAGCTATGTGGATACATACTCCTGGCTCCCCCATGCAGCCAATTCGACTTGAGGGAGGCATGGATCCAGTAGTTCATCACAACTCTTTGTCAGTACAGTCCAACCCCGACCTGGAGCAGCCTACCCCACCTGATGGGTCCGACGAAGACCTACTGCAGTGGTTGGAGGCTACCACATCGATGCCATGCTATGTGGTTTCTATTCAACCCTTGCCTGTGGATACACCCTTCCTGGATCCTCAGGCCGAAAGCCGATACTATTCCTCTGGTTGAAGGGGCTAAGTCGCGGTCAAAGGCCAAGCTTACAAGCTCAACCCAAAGTATGCAGAAGCTGTCAAGTGGAGCTAGAAAAATGTAAGAAGCAGGGATCATTGTACTTGTGGAGCACTCTGAGTGGTTATTAACCCATGGTGATAGCACCTAAGAAGCAATCCAATAACATCCGAGTGTGCGTCGATTATTGCGCTTTGAACAAGGTAACTATCCCATATGGTTTTCCCACACCCTTCATTGAGCATGCTCGAAGATGTAGCAGGGCATGTACTGTACAGTGTTGGATGGGTTCAATGGATACAATGAGTTGGGCATCCATCCGGTGATCAGATCAAAACGGCTTTTGTGACTCTCTGGGGTATTTTCATCTACACTAGAATGTCTTTTGGGTTGAAAAATGCTCCACCTTTCTTCAATCGCACAGTATATCTCATATTTTGTCATTTGCTTACGGATTGTCTTCGCATCTTCATGGACGATTTTTCAACCTTCTAGAGTGCTCAATGTTTAACCCCAGTGGAGAATCTAGAGGAGCGCCTCGCTTTCTCTCTGTCGTCTTCCTCAAGGTGCAGAGAGGCACGCTTGAAGCTCAATCGGAACAAATGTCATTTTTTGGTCACTAAAGGTACACTTGTAAGCCATGTGGTGTCTGCTAAAGGTTTAGCGCCTGACCCAGAGAAGATAGTAGCCATCTTGAAGTTACCTCCTCCCATTAACCTCAGAGGTGTTCAAAGCTTTGTAGGCACACAGACTATCATCGCTTTCTTTGTAGTGCTTGGCGAGAGAGGGACAGCCTTTCTTGCGACCCCCTCTTCTGGTGCAGACGTCCCCCTTTGCAGCAGTTCTGACGAGCTTCAACATTCGTCGTCGTTGGGATTTCTTTGCCTATGACTTTACATGGTTTCTCGGGGACCCCTCACCGGACCTTGAGGCAACATGCTTCAGAGTTCATGTATTGTTCCTTGTTGCAGCTAGGGGGATAGAGGCCTTGGACTCAGCGGTTGGCTTCTCTTTTCCCCTATGCGGTAGGGACCATACTGAGTGGACTATAGACTCAGTGTCGGAGTGGCTACAGACAGAGGCCCTAGAGTTCTCTCATCACATGGGAGACCTAGGGGTTACAGACTTCCTTCAGACTCTTTGGCCGTTGGCCAAGTTTTCTGTGACACCTCCAGACGCAGCAGGATGTAGACACATTGTGGTTCACTTCTTTGCTGACACGTAGAGCCTATGTTATGTACAAATACATGTGGACTCCTGGACAGAGGAGGTTGCTTTGCACACGGCTCGTTCTACTTGGGCTTGGGCTAGACACTCTATTCAGTCACGCCTATCTCGAGGACGCTCGTATGCGGATTACTACCCATCCAAGCCTGCCTCGAAGATAGCGCGGTTAGCTACTGCTGCAATATCAGTTCTCTCTCGCTCCCCATGAGGATCATCTCATGGAACGTACAGAGATTAGGTGGGCCCCAGTTTCAGCGTCAGAGGGGCCGACTGTGTCAGGAGCTTTAGCGATGCCTTGCGGGAGGAGAGATTGACCTTCTTATGCTACAGGAGCATCATCTGTGCGAGAGCCGCATTAGACGTTGTGGTCAGCGTTTGCGTAGACGACATGAGACTTTTTGGTCAGCTGCATTTGAACCTGGAGGCATCCAGGACAGGGTATGTATGACTATTGCGGATTCTTTGCAGCATGCCATTGTCGGCAAAGGGATTATTGTGCTAGGCAGGGCTCAGTGGATCACTATGCAGGTTCAGGGTTGCCTCGTGGGCTTCTTGAACATCTATGCGCCCAATGTTGCGAGTGCACGTGCAAAGTTTTGGTCTCAGATTGTTCAGTTTCTACCGCAGGCAGAAACACAACAATGGTGCATTGGGGGTGACTTCAACATGTTGGAGGACCCCTCTGACAGGATTGGTGGTAGCCATATTATTGTACATGGAGTTGAGTTGGCAGCTTGGGAGAGGTTTTGTATGACTCTGCGGATTTCAGATGTGTGGCAGCATTCTAGCTTTGTGAGGCCCCCAGACAACCTTTCTCGCTCGGACGGCAGAGTGGGAGGAGTGAATCTATCTCAGATAGATCGCTTCTACACTAGTGACCACTTCTGTGACTTGGGTCGGACAATCGGCATTCTAGCTAGGACTTCCTTTTCGGACCATGCACCGAGGAGGGGGAGCACGATACTTCGCATCCCTGAGAGGGTCTTGCTGGACTCTGCGCTAAGGGAGCGTGTGGTGGCTCTTTGGACAAAGAGCTTAGACATGCAGGATTCTCCTGCTAATAGAGTGGCCTCAGGATTTGCTCAGCTTAGTCGTCTGTTTCTTCAAGAGTCTTCGGCTCGCCCCGCTATAGCGAGAGAGGAGGAGAAGCGTCTCCAACGGGGCGTTGCTTCTTTGCAGAGAGGATGCAGGAGCAGCATCCAGACAGTCCTTGTTTGGAGGAGCAGTTGCAGCAGGCTCGCCAGGAGCTCGTTAGCACAGAGGAGAGGCGCCATGAGTTTGCTTTCCATCGCCAGGCATCTCAGTGGACCCAGGTGGGTGACAGGCGCTTTCTTTGAGGCAGTGGGACCTCGACATACACATGCCAAGGTCAGTCAATTGAGGAGGCCCGACGGGTCAGTTGCTTTAGAGCCAGAGGACATGCGTACAGTTGCTACCGACTTCTACCATGATCTACTGTCTGCAGAGTCTCAATCAAAGCGTCAGGATGCATGCAAAGAGGAGGTGTGGGCACATATGCCTTTTCTTGTGACTGAGGAGATGCGCCAGAGGCTTGATCTACCTCTTCAGCTAGAGGAGCTACACACGGCTCTTAGAGCACTCCCCCGTGGTAGCTGTCCAGGTGAGGATGGTTTGACTCCCAGCTTTTTCTTATAGTACTGGGACTTGCTTGGCTCAGATCTCTGCAAAGCTTTTTAGTACATCCTGCATATAGGAGAGATGCCTGACAGCATGAGTGAGGGCCTAATTTACCTCATTCCCAAGGAGGGTGACTCCTTGGATGAGATTCGACAGTGGCGACCCATCACCTATCCTCAACTTATCCTACAAAATTCTCGCCAAGGCTCTCAGTTTGAGGATTCATCCACTTCTAGAGAGCATTATACATGGGACACAGACAGGTTTTGTCAAGGAGCGTAGTATCCTTGACAACATCTTTACTTTTTGGGAGGCTTCTACCCTCGCGCGGCTCCATGGTGAGGACCTGGTGATTCTTCTTCTCGATTTTGAGAAGGCCTACGATAAAGTTGACTGGGACTTTTTGGAGGGCACTTTACGCAGGATGGGCTTCTCAATTGCTTGGATCAGAGGTATGTCAGCTCTGTACAGACGGGCACACAGTCAGGTACTGTTGTGAGGAGGTAGAGGTGATCGTTTCATGCTCACACATTCAGTCAGACAAGGCTGCCCTCTTGCCCCCTTCCTCTTTCTGTTCTATGCTGAGGCGATGAGCAGGTTTTTGGTTTCACAGAAGGTTGGTTTGGCCTTGTACTTGGATGGCCAGGAGGCCAAACTTCACAAGTGTGAGCAGACTCTTGAGACTTTTTGTTGTGCATTAGGTGCACTGATCAACTGGAGAAAGACAGTGGCTTTCTCGACTAGTAGTGCTCCTACGCCTGATTGGATGCCAGGTGAGGGTTTCAGATGGATTCCCCTAGGGACTGCAGTTCGATACGTGCGCTACCATGTTAGCTTGGACTTGTCTCCTGAGCAGCAAATTGCTCCCCTCCTGTTGTCCATCAAGAGAAAGTTGTTACATTGGAGCTCTGCACGACTTTCTCTGGCAGGCAGAGTTGTAGTGGCCAACCAGGTGTTGTTGGCTACTATGTGGTACATCACTTCTTGTTGGATCTTTTCAAGTTCTTGCATCAGCCAGGTAGAGAGGCTGATCAGGAACTTCCTTTGGTCAGGGCGTGACACTCAGATAGCCTGGGCCAAAGTGGCATGGCAGGTCATCATTCTTCCTTGTTCTCAGGGAGGGTTGGGGATCATAGACCCAGCACAACAGAGGAGAGCCCTTCTAGGGAAGTTTATCGTCAGAGGACTTCTTCCAAGAGAGGAGCCGTGGAAGGAGTTCTTACTTCAGCGGCTTAGTGCTAGAGTGCCTCAGGTTGGGGGGCCCTGGCGACCTTCAACCAAATGGATTTTCACAGAGATGCGCAAAGTTGGCTTGAGCAAGAGACTGGAGGACCGCTTCGCTGTGAGTCTGCTTCGATCCTGAGAGCAGCTGCGGAGAGGCCTAGAGCAGCGTCAGCCTATTTGCACGGAGGAGCGCCTGAGACAGCCCCTTGTTTGGAACCCCATGGTTAGCACTCAAAGAGGCCACTTGGTTGGTAGTCGGCCTCATGTTTCTTGGGGTCCCATGGCAGAGGGTCCAACACGCACTTTAGGTGACTGGCTACAGTTTTTGGGCTTGTCAGAGGCGCTTTAGGGCATCTTGCTACAGGGCACGGGAGGGGTGCAGAGCATGTGTCAGGACATCTCAGAGGCAGTACCAGCTGAGTGGCACTTTCACAGGACACATAGTTAGTACAGTTGGTCTAGGCTGGATCACACTGGACGGACTCTCTGGGCTGGGCTGGGCAGTGACACGTGGCAGCAGAGATACGGACTGGTCTAGTGGACATCGTGGCCAGGTCACCACCATTCAGTTTGGAGATAGATTAGATGGCTGACATTTATGAGCCGTTGGTGGCTCTTTATGGTGGTACATGTGAGTAGTAGTTGTTGGGTCAGGATGATCATCTTCTAGATATCTGGTCCAACGTCTTCGTCTGGAGCATAGAGTCTATACACAGCACGTCTTCACCATCTCTGCACATCCGAGCCTCGACACCCCATTGTACCTGTGAGTCCTGGGCTGGAGCTGAGTGTGCTGCCACGCCAGAGTCTGTATCAGTTCTTTGAGATAGTCGAGTCATATCTTGTGGTTTGCTGCTGTTGTGTCTTTGTGAGCTCAGTTGTTGTCTATTGTTCCTTTGTTTTCAGTCGGTTTTGAGTGAGATTGTCACGCACATTGCACTGAGGAGCACCCATTGTAGAGAGCATGACACACTATCCGCGCTACAGGTGCTCTCATTTTGGCGATCACAGTGGGACCTCAACTGAAGTCTTACTCTATGTTGAGAATACCAACAGTGAAGCTAGTGGTTTTTACCTAGCTTCGCCTACCTTGCCTTGCACTGTTCTCCTCTCGCCCTGGTCCAACTGGTCTAGTCCTCTCTCGCCCTACTCTTGCCCTAGTCCAACCAGCCCTCATCCCTGGACTAGTCCTTCCTCGACCCTGGTCTAGTCCTCCTCGACCTTGGTCTAGTCCTCCTCGTCCCTGGTCCAGCCTGGGTCTAGTCACTTGCCTTGTCTAGTAGAGTCTAGACCAGTCTTTAGCCAGTTAAGGGTCTTCTTGCCCGAAGTTTGGTTGGGCTTGTGGCCACTGCATGACACATACAAGGCGATCATTTGAGCGTCAAAGCGCACTCCTAAGTCCTCTGAAGTACTACAACAAAAGGCGTCAACCCTTGGTACCTAGTAGAAGTCCACCAACCTCATCACCCATACCTCCACATAAAGCCTCATCCATTCCTCCATCAGGTTCTACATCTTCATGGTCACCTTCCCCAGTGAAGCTCTCCCCCATTTTGTTACAACAAGCTATTGAGCAACAGGGTCCTGACCAAGAGGCCATGGAGGCGTTGACCAGTGTGTTGGCCAAGGTAAACATCAAGTTTCCTACCTTCAAGGGACTCTCCTCAAAAGATGCAGACGACCATGCAAGGAGGTTTGTATCTCTTTGTAGAGGTCGTGCTCTTAATAGGGAAGATGCTTATTTGGTACTCTTTCCATCTACCTTAGATAGCTTAGCAGATAATTGGTACAATCAGTTTGCAGAGAACCATTTTGCAACTTGGGCAGCTTTACGACAACAGTTCTGTGCGGCATTCAAGCCAGGTGACTACCAGGAAAAGGTTTTAGATGAGTTGGCCAACATGGTGCTCCAGCCAGAGGAGATTTTTGCAGACCTAATGACTAAAACCAACTCTCTGGTTGCCAAGCTTCCTCAGAAGCCAGGGGAATTTATGGTTAAGAAGTGGGTGGAGAAGGCTCTTCCCAAAACTTCTCAACAAAAACCCCGAGAGTCTCCGACCCGACGCCACTCTCGAGGAGTTTGTTGCGGCTGCTAGTAGGATAGAGGGAGCTAGGAAGCTGTTCACCAACTCTCCTCAGGTACAGACCCCCTCAGTGTTTTTGGAAAGTCCTTTTGATCCTTTAACTTCTCTACACAAGGAACTGGAAGCCCTAAAGTTACAGCGAGCTCTTCAAGAGGAGTGGTCCTTCTCTCTTAGACAAGAGAAGCCTCCACATCACGAGGCATTGGAATAGATCAAGCGCGAGCTAGAAGAGCTCAAGTCTAAGCAGGAGACTAAGGCTATGGTTTGGTGTAGCTCATGCCGCTCTCCAGGGCACCCTCCACAGGAATGCCCCCTTCGGGTTTACTACCACTTTTGTGAGAAGTCTCGACATGAGGACAAGGACTACTACTACCTCAAGCGATTGCGACAAATACAGCAAAGTCTTGGTCCTACTCTTCAACAAGGGCCAGCACTTGCATCCAACATGGTTTCTCCTTGTGGCCATCCACACAATATGCCACCTTTATTGGCAGTCCCTCCTATGCAAGGTATGCAAAGTACTTTTCCCTCTCAGAGCTTTTATCATACCCATGCTCCCTCATCACCTCAAAGCTTCTATGCTTCCACCTCCAACTCCATGTACCAGGAGCAAGGACCACCTCGCCCTTCGACTTAACCATTGAATCGGCCCATTTTGTGCTACAGATGCGGGGAATATGGTCATTACCAAAGCAAATGCCCTTTGCCCGAAGGGTCCCCTCCCTGCCGTCATTGCCTTGAAATGAAGGATCACTATAGTAAAGATTGCCCTAAACTTCATGCATCCACGGCTGCGAAACCCAAGTCAAAGCCAAAATGAGTTTACCTTTCCCAAGCTCAATTTGATAACAGTTAGCACCACTCCTCAACCACCCCCTTCTCCCCATGTGGTTACCACTCAAGAGAAGTTGCAGTTGGTAGAGGAGCCAGCAGGCGTCCTCACCCGGGCCCAGAGAACAGCTCTCGGTCTTAGTATTCCAACACGTTCAACTCCCCCACACATTCTCACACCAGTGGATACCCTGCCTTCAGCTGTTAACAAGCCATCCCCTAGTGCCATGAAAGAATCCAAATCTTTGCTCTCCGATATTGATGAAGCTTTCTTGGAAGCAGTTTCCGATGTACAAAAGATCAAGGTACCCGAGAAACCACTGGTAGAACAAGAAAGGCTTACAGCAGAGACAGTCTTGAAGAACACCTTCCAACAAGTGTCCCTCTATGACATGCTGCGACTAGATGCGAGTTTTAGAAGTGACACCCTTGCTGTTATTCAGTCACTTTACCCCGGAGCAAGTCCTAGTGGCGGGCACCTCCGAGTGCGACCATCAAAGTCCTATATGATATCCAATCCCGCTACTCCCCTCATTGATTATAGAAGCCCTCACCTAACCATGTCCGTCTTGGGGCAACAATTTTCAGGAGTAATTGTGGATGGTGGATCTGGCATCAATATGATGCCGGAGTTCACTATGATGGCTTTAGACCTACAGCCTACTCAACCTGCCCCATTCACAGTAACATTGGCTGACCAAAGGACAATATAGCCTGTGGACATAGTGGAAAAGGTGCCTCTGCAGGTACAAGATTTCACTTTTAGTTTGGATTTTGTTGTGGTTCGTCTTCCACAGGTAGAGGGCGGATTTCCCTTGCTCATTGGCAGACCATGGCTGCGACACACTAAAGCACTTCATGATTGGGGAAACGATGCCATGTGGATACATACTCCTGGCTCCCCTATGCAACCAATTCGCCTAGAAGGAGGCATGGATCCCGTCGTGCAACATAGTTCTTTGTCCCTAGCAACCAGCCTCGAATTGGAACAGCCTACTCCACCGGACGGATCAGATGAGGATCTGTTGGAGTGGTTGGATGCTACCAAATCTATGCCTTGTTATGGAGTCTCTATTCGCTCTTGGCCTGAAGTTACACCCTCTTCCAATGTTTCCGCAGTAACTAAACCTAATGAGCCACCTGAGCCAGCTCAAAGGTTGCAGGTCACAGGGAATACTCCTGATGCGCCTTTGGTGGAAGCCTTTGAATTTGGTGAGCCTATGAAGAATCATAGAAGCAGAAAGAAATCCCCTCTACAGGAGTTCACCCCCCTTCACCAACAGCCCCATCAGCCCCTATGCCTGCTTCTCCGACCAGAACAAAGCTCTCCTCTGTGTCTAGCTTCCTCAAGACGGGATACAACCAAAAGGATGTTGCTTGCAAGTTTTATGAATTCCCTGCTCATGATAGTTGTCTCATGGTACCTCCTCATGCTCTCCATCAACTGCCGCACTCTGTAGCATCTCAACTTTCAACCAGTGGACCATGGAATTCGTCTGCATTGGAACACGAACTCTTTCGGCCATACTTTGCATTGGAGATTGATATTTGCTATCTGCCACCCCCTCACACCCTCTTGCCCCCATCTACCCCCTATCCCCTACACACTACCCTCTCCCTCACACCCCCTCGTCCCCCTACCCCTTTTCCCCTTGCCCCTAGTCCCCATGCCCACTCACCCTCGCCCCTAGTCCCTTGCCCTCGCCCCTACCCACTTCCCCCTCGCCCCTCACACCCTCTACCCACCCCTCGCCCCTACCCTCTACCCACCCCCTCCCTTGCCCTTGCCGCTACCCACTCCCCCCTCGTCCCTACCCAGCCACCCCTCACCCCTACCCACCCCTTCCCTTCCCCTCGCCCCTAACCAGCCCCCCCTCGCCCCTACTCACCCAGTCTCTCCCGCACCCCTACCTTTTCCCCCTCTCGCCCCTATCTAGTCCTCCCTCCCTCCCTCCCTCGCCCCTATCTAGCCCTCCCCACCCCTCTCAGCCTCAGCCAGTTTTTCCCGAGTTTTGCCCCCACCCCGCATGATCAGCCCATTAGCATGTGGCTCTCAAGAATTCACCTGGTTGCCATCCTGTTGCTATGAAGGCTTTTCGTTCTACCATCATGATGGAGCTTAACCCTATTTGCGGTGTTACTCAGGCTTATGGTCATCCCTCTTTTCTAAAAGAGTGCTGTTGCAAAAAGTTTGGCAAGGTTTATCTGAGCATGGACCAGAGCCCAAGTGGGATTCTTGGACTATGCAATCATACATATCGGTTCCTGCCTATCTAAAGGCTTAAGGTGATTGCAAGCAGTGCAGTGTTTTTAACTACACTTTTGAGGTATGTAAGGTCATGAACCTGGTACCTGCTTCAGGAAAGATGTACGGATGCAGTACCTAGTGGTTTTCTTTCACAGTCTTTCCAGTATTCCTCTCACCGAGACGGTGAGCGGTCTTGTGGCGGGCAACCTGTAGCAGGCTACAGTGTCACTTTCACAAGACACACAATTAGTACAGTTGGTCTAGGTTGGTTCACACTGGATGGACTCTCTGGGCTGGGCAGTGACACGTGGCAGCAGAGATACGGACTGGTCTAGTGGACATCGTGGCCAGGTCACCACCATTCAGTTTGGAGATAGATTAGATGGCTGACATTTATGAGCCGTTGGTGGCTCTTTATGGTGGTAGTAGTAGCTGTTGGGTCAGGATGATCATCTTCTAGATATCTAGTCCAGCGTTGTCGTCTAGAGCATAGAGTCTATACACAGCACGTCTTCACCATCCCTGCACATCTAAGCCTCGACACCCGATTGTACCTGTGAGTCCTAGGCTGGAGCTGAGTGTGTTGCCACGCTAGAGTCTGTATCAGTTCTTTGAGATAGTCGAGTCATATGTTGTGGTCTACTGTTGTTGTGTCTCTGTGAGCTCAATTGTTGTCTATTGTTCCTTTGTTTTCAGTTTGTTTTGAGTGAGATTGTTACGCACATTGCACTGAGGAGCACCCACTGTAGAGATCACGACACACTATCCACGCTACAGTGGCTCACACCTCTCGAGTCAGCAGCACCCAAATGGATAGGAACCTTCACGCGACTGGAGGTTCTCATCTCAGTTTGGGCCTGCTCAGAGACTGTACCCTCCCTGTTTTTCGAGCTACAAAGTGAGGGACGCTTGCACCGAGTTTCAGTAGAGGCCCCACAGTTGGTAGAGTGGTGTTTTCAGAGGATCCGAGTGGTGGGCATCTGCGGAAGGACTTGTGTCATAGATCCTGACCTAGCAGCTCTTGAGACTGGCCACTGGAGACTGGTGGCTTGGGAGAGTTGTCCACTGGCACGCGTTCAGTGGGATCTTGGAGAGTGGTTTTGGAGAGACCCTTTCTTCTCAGCAGACCATCCAGGTGTCCCTTTCTTTCAGTACACTGTTCGACTGGGACGTCACATATTGGCAGCACAGAGAGAGGCTCATCCTGCTGCAGCACCTCATTGGCAGAAGGAGGGTCTCACAGCTAAGTTCTTGGCAGCTTTTTGGGAGAGGCTGTGGGACTCCAGACAGCCGAGGCGAGTCACTTTGTTTCAGTGGCTGGTTTCACACCGAGCTACATCAGTTGGGAGTTGGCTTGTACATAGTGGTCTCTCGGCAACATGTGGAGCTTGTGACCATCTTGTGGAGAGTCAGTGTCACTGTCTTTGGGACTGCCCTCTGGCACAGTAGGTGTGGCTTCGTGTTCTTCAGCTGATGCCAGCTCTTTTCACAGCTCGACAGTACACTTGGGGGGCAGCTGCTTGGTCCACTCTCACGGGCCCGGCGCTTCAGTTTGAGCTATCCTCCACCAACAGGATGATAGTGATGCAGGGGGGTCGACCTACACTCAAGCCTGCTACATGCTTACTCCACAGGAGTGGTGCAGTGAGAGAGAGGAATGTTGGGAGCTCATCTGCGTCCTGACACTCTGGTTCTTCTGGCGGGCCCGCTGCTTCCACATCTGCGAGGCTCGCCTTGCACCACCAGTAGGGACTATTCGGGATCTTTAGCTAGAGTTGATCCATACTCTCAGAGGAGAGTTCGAGAGACTCCAGGGCAGCTCCGACCGCATGAGGGAGCGTAGAGAGGCTTTCCTTCGACTCTGGCGCCTTGGGCCTTTTTTCACCATGGTCCAAGGTGTGCTCAGATGGCACTACCGTCCACCTGTGTGGCTTTTCCCTCCTCCCATCTTTTAGCCTCATTGTACATATATTGTTTTTTCATTGGGAGGGTCTCTCCATCATGATCGTTGTAGCCCTCTCTTGTAGAGGTAGTTGTAGCCCTATGGGCAGTTAGTTTCATTAACTAATAGAAGAATCTTTTTCTCGGAAAAAAAATAATCCACAACTATTGGGACTTAAAAAAGTTTTGATGCTGCAACCTTCTAATTTATGTTTCCAGGGCAATGCGATTTTATGTGTTTACACAGCCTACAGTTGCAGAATCCCCCGCTCCCTACCCTCTCTCGCCCCTATCAAATCTCTCTCGACCGAACCCAATCCCCCTCGCCCCTCCCTACCATCTCTCGCCCTTGCCTAATCCCCACCCATACCCTACTCCTCTCGCTTCTGCCCTCAATCTCTAGCCCCTATCCAGTCCCCCTCGCCCCTCCCTACCCTCCCTCGCCCATAACCTACCCCTCCTCTTGCCCCTATCCTACCCCTCTCGCCCCTACCCTCAACCCTCGCCCCAATCCTCCTTCCCCTCGCCCCTACCCCCAATCCTCGCCCCGATCCTGCTTCCCCTCATCCCTACCCTGTACTTCAACCTACCCTCGCCCTATCCTGTAATTCCCTCGCCGCTACTCTACCCCTATAGCACCTACCCTCAACCCTCGCCCCTATCCTGCCTATCCTGCTCCCTCTTGCCCCTGAACTTCAACCTACCCTCTCCCCTATCTGTAATTCCCTCGCCCCTACCCCACTGTCCTCGCCAATTATCTCTAATTCTCGTACGTCTGTCCTCAGCTTCCCGCTGTCTCAACATATCGTGTGCAGTATACGTTCGTTCGTGTTATGCATTCTCCACACGACTCGACTGCCTCCATCGATCTCACGTCTTTCAAGAATTTCTCTTCAACAGCGCTCTCTGTGTGTATGTTTTTGTGGTTGCAGTCCTATATGTAAGTTTTTGAGGATACAGAGACATACAGAGTACTTGGCGTTCACAACAACTCACTATGGCTGGTACAAGCAAGCAATCTCGTAAAAAGACCTTTGCGCGACAGAGGCCCTCGTCTGATAAATCTAGAAGTTCTGCTGAGGAAGACGCAAAAAACTCTAGCCATGGCCTTACAGATCTGTCCTCAAGTGATCAGAGTAATGAGAGTTACAAAGCTTCTCCGGAGTCCTCATCGGCGTCAGACTCTGGCTCTAGCTCTGACTCAGAGTCTTCCAATTACTAGGTCTTCTCATCGAAAAGTAAAACCAGATTCACTTTGAATTTTCACCTGCAGCCGCCTCATCCTTCCCTTCGAGAAGTTTTATCAAGAGATCAGCTACAAACGCTAGGTCTCACAACATTGGCAGAGGCAGATCTCCCTACTGATGTTCCCGTGGATATGGTCCATGAGGTTCTCAAGCTTTTCCCAAAAGCACGAGGTCACACACTGACGACTACACGCATTGGTCATGCTTTGGGGATGACAAACTTTCCTTTATTAAAACCAGCTACGAGAACCTACTCACAACTTTCGAAAGATGCGACCATTCAGGCATGCCAAGAGCTGCTTAGTGTTGATCACACTGACTATGCAAAGAATAAAAAGCTTTGGACCATTTTCAAGTATTACTTTCTAGTCAGAGCTGCTAAAGTAGGTAAGGGCAGATGTGATGTGCCTACTATGTTCTCATGGCCTATACTGCCTCATCAACACCATATCGTGTGGCTTTCAACGGATTCTCTTTACCACCTTACAGTCCTAGTCCAAAAGATTCAGAGCTCAGGTGCAATCTGTGCAGTCTCGCTTTCAGTGCTTTGCAGCTCCTATGTTGGCTTGGGTCATTAACATACATGTTAGCTCCATGGATGTGGATGTGGATACGGATATGCAACGTAGAAACTCAAAGGCAGAAGGGAAATCTATTGAACAGGCAACGGATCTACCTGAGAAGAAGAAGAAGAAGAAGAAGAGGACTAGAGTGGGAAAGGACACAGTAGAATCCCTAATATCGCTGCTAGTATTTGAAAAGCCAACAGCTTTGGGTGAAGCATCCGGTACGGCGTGTGTCCCTCTCTCTACTTCTGCCATTTTCACTGCTACCACAGTGACTAGCTCCCGCGCTCCGCTTGCAGTTGCCTCTTCTCCTATACCTATCTCTGTTACAGCACTCCAACCGCCTCTACTCCACCAGAGAGGCATGCTCCCAGTCCACCACCAGCAGTGCCACTTGCCAGCCCTCTCCCACCTGACACTGCTGCGGGATCTTCCACAGTTCGAACTCTACATCACTTTTCGGTTATCTGAGGACATACTGCAGGAGTCCAAGCAGGCGATTGCTACCATTGAGCTTAGGACAGAGTGGTTGGCGGCTACTCACCAGTGCCACTTGGCTACATATGCAGCTATGGAGGACTCTTTGCGTGTCACAAAGAGCGTGATTGCGGACAGAGACGCTACTATTTTGCTTTGCGACGCTCATTGCAAGAAAAGTCTAAAATCATTGACGACCTCTGAGCTCAAATGCAAGGACTTCAGGAAGTGCTACTGCACAGTGATATGGGATTTCAGGTTCTAGTGAGTTGGGGATATGGCTGGACAGGGCAAGGGATACAGGTACATACGCCTGTTGGGTATGTACAATCAGGTAGCTCTGCCCATTTCATGAGACCCTCTACACACACTTTTTCGGATACGGCCAGCCTCAGCACTTTACCTACTATCCTCAGGGCCTTCAGCCATCGGCTTCCTTACCAAATATATAGTCGACACAGAGCATTCCTTGCGACGGCCTTGCTGGTGCACACTGACATGGCTGTGTTAGTTGACGCCCTGAGTACACTTCAGGCCAGGTGCTTCCATCGGCTGCACAGCAAGTGGTAGCTCTCGTCATCGGGAGCCAATTCGGTTAGAGCAATAGAGCTCATCAGCAGCAGCCTCCCACCATCGATTTGATGACTCCTCCCAAGAGGCGGATACTTCAGGTGCAGCAGTGGCGACGACTCTTTCTCTCGGGTGACAAGACCACACTGCTCTGCTCAATCTTCTTTCGTACACATGGTGAATTCTTGGTTCTCTTTGCAGCATAGTGTTCCTCTCACTGAGACAGTGACTGGTTTTGTGGAGGGCAACCTGTAGCAGCGCTACAGTGTCACATGCACTGGTCAGACAGTTAGTTGCAGCTGGGCTGGGTTCACACTGGACGGACTTTTGCCTGGGTAGTGACACGTGGCAGGCATACGGGTGGTGGTCTAGCCAATGCGGGCCAGACCACTATGACCACAGTTTGGAGATAGTCTTAGCTGGATTGGATATTTGTGAGCCGTTGGTGCCTCTTTATGGTCGTATGTATCCGTAGCCGTTTTGGGGTTATGATATCATCTACTTTGTGTGGTTAGTAGTCTAGAGTCTATTATCTTGAGTTATACACAACACATCGGCACCATCCTTGCACAGTTGAGCCTCGACACCCCATTGTACCTATGAGTTCTTGGCTGGAGCTGAGTATGCTGCCATTGCCAGAGTTTGTACTAGTTACTTTGAGTTAGTGGAGTCCCATATGTTCAGGTTCTACTGTTGAGTCACTGTGTTTGTTTGCTCTGTCATCCATTGTTTCTGTGTTTTCATTCTATTGGAGTGAGATGTCACGCACATTGCACTGAGGAGCACCCATTGTAGAGAGCACGACACATTATCTCCGCTACAGCTGTCTGAATTGATCCACTTTTGACAGGTCAGGCAAATGGTTGCTGAATATTGTGTATTACCTCTTGCTTCCGATTTTGTGCACAAGAATGCTCCATATGCAAAGTCTGTACTGATATATGGAGGGGAGGGAAATGGGAAGACATTGCTGGTAAGTTACAGAAACCCTTGCTCATGAAGTTGACATTGTGAAGAAGCTCTTTCTTCATTACTAAATTGCAGTATCCCATGTCAGCACTGTGTGTTTGTTGCTTTACTGCATGTTAACTCGATATTCTATATTTGCAGGTTCATGCAGCTTGTTCAGCAGCAGGAGCAACCTTCATAAATTTGTCCCCAAGAAACACAGATGGCAAATATCCTGGAAGTCAACTAGGAAAAATGTTGCAAATGGCTTTTAAAGTTGCAAAGATTATGGCACCATCTATTGTCTACATTGATGAAGCTGAACTGGTACTGTTCTTGGTGATGATGTACATGTTTCTTTTTTCTTTTGTATAAATCTTAATTACGTTTTACCGTGAATTTTGATAATAATGGTCGTGTTTGAGCTATGGTAAAAAAAGCTCCGTATAATAAAGAAGCTGTTTCCGCAGAAGATTTAACACTTCGATCACACCAATTTGATGTATCCGGGCCCCTTTTGGGCTCCATGTCTGTCAACATGACCTTGGACATCCACTGATCACCTAAAGATCTCTGATTTTCCCATTGAACGAGAGCCATATCTCTTTATTGTCACAAAAGCACAAGAATACAAAGAAAAGAGAGAGAGAGTGTATGCAGGTCATCTATTTGATGCAGTGTATACTCCTATTTCCCTTAACTCTCCAAAGATTCGAAATGTAAACTATGCATCGATGAAATGCTCAATTTTCTTATCCACAGTACAGCATGCATCAATGTTGAAGTTTCGATAGTGTCAAGTAGCCCAGGTCTATGAGAATTTCTTGGGTCGCCACTTGCAAGGCTTGAAGAAATCTGCGTAACATGGAAGTTGAACGCAGATGTCCTTTCATATTCCAAAAAGACGTTTGTGATGAGTGAAAGTCATACTTAAATGTTTTGTTTTTTTTATTCTTTATCTACTTACTGAGGGAAGTTCAGGGACTTGCACGAAATGGGAAAAATAGGAAAGAAATTTGTATTAGATGGTTCCAAAAGGCCAAATGATGTATGAGACCACAAGTTACAACGTAGGCTACCAATCACAGTTGTACTGGACACGAGAAGACCTGTGAGGCAACAAGTTACAACGTGGTCTGTCTAGCACAACTTGTGTATAAGTACAAAATACGTCACACTTGTATTGGACGCATCCAAAGGGCTAAAAGACTTGTGAGGAAACAAGGTCTCTCTAGCACGTGGTATAGACTAGGTCAAAAGCTGAAGTCTCGAATGTATGATGTAGCAATAACCTGTGACAAATACAATGTGCAGTATAATAAAGGGCCCATAAGAAATGGATTTTCAATTGATTATGATGAAACTTTTTTTTTCAAGAAAAAGATCCTTCCATTTGTTAAGAATAACTAGCCAAAGGATATAAACCACCTTTGCAAGAGAGGGCTACATCAGAAACATGGGGAAACTCTCTCAGTGAGAAAAAGTATGTACAAGGAGGGCTAGATTACGAGATGGGAGGAGGAAAAAGCCACACTGGTGGCCAGTAGTGCCATCTGGGCACGTCTTGAACCATGGGGAAGAAAGGCCCTGGGCGCCAAAGTCGCAAGAAAGCCTCTCAGCGCTCCCGCATGCGGTCGGAGCTTCCCTGAAGTCTCTCAAACCGGCCCCTGAGTGTATGAACCAGCTCCAGCCAAATGTCACGAACAGTCTCTGCCGGTGGGATAGGGCGAGCCTCGAAGATGCAAAAGCAGCGGGCCCGCCAGATGAACCAGAGTGTCAGGCTGCAGATGAGCTCCCAACACCACTCTCTATCACTACGCCACTCCTAGGGGATTAGCTTTGTGGCGAGTTGAAGTGTAGTCGACCCTCTTGGATCACTATCATGTTGCTGGTGGAAGCCAACTCAAAGTGGAGCGCAAGGGCTATGAGAATGAACCAGGCTGCAACACCCCAAGTGTACTATCGGACTGTGGAAAGGGTTGGCATTAGCCAGAGAACCTGAAGCCAAACCTGTTGTGCCATGGGGCTGTCGCACAAATAATGACGTTGACTCTCCAGAAGATGGCCACAAGCTGCACAAGCTGTCAAGAAGCCGCTGGGTACCAACCAACTCCCAACTGTTATAGCCCTTTGCGCTACTAACCACTGAAACATAGTAACTCTCCTCGACTGCCTGCTCTCCCACAACAGCTCCCAGAAACCTGACAAGAACTCGGCTGTGAGACCCTACTACAAGTGAAGTGTTGTAGCTGGGCGAGCCTCTCTCTGTGCTGTCAATATGTGTCGTCCCAAGCGAGTTGTACACTAGGAAAAAGGAGTCCCTGTCTCATCGGTTGAAGAGAAAGGATCCCGCCAGACCCAATCTCCCGGGTCCCACTGCACTCGTACAAGAGGGCGGCTCTCCCAAGCCCAAAGCCGCCAATGTCTTGACTCAAAGTCTGTTGGGTCAGGATCGATGACACAAGTCCTCCGCAGATGCCCACAACTCGAATCCTTTGAAAACAGTACTCTGCAATCTATGGTGCCTCTACTGAGACTCTGTGAAGCCGACCCTCTCCCTGACTCTCAAAAAACATGTGGGGCATTGTCTCCAAGCAAGCCCTAACTGCAATGAGGACCTCCAGACGCGTGAAGGCTCCCATCCATCTGGGAGATGCTGCCTCAAGAGGGGTATTCCACTCAAGTGGTATAGCCTCTGTAATATTCTGACACATGCTTTGAACCCCCCTCATGCCTTGTAGCTATATGCTCTGAACCTCCTCGGGAAGGTCTGAAAACTGTAGCCAGTCACCGAAATTGCAGGCTGGACCCTCGGCCATGGGACCCCAAGAAACATGAGGCCTGCTACCAACCAAATGGCCACTCTGTGTGCTAACCATGGTGTTCCAAGCAAGAGGCTGCCTGAAGCGCTCCTCCATGCAAGTTGGCTGGTGCTACTCCAGAGGCCGCTCCGCAGCTGCTTCCAGGACCTACGCAGGCTTGCAGCAAAGCAGTCATCCCAGCTCCTGCTTAGGCCTCAGGCCAACCAGGCGCATCTCTGTAAAAATACACCTAATGGACAGGCTACAAGGGCCGCCCGTAGGAGGGACTGGAGCACGAATCCGGTGTAGCAACAACTCCTTTCAAGGCTCCTTCCCTGGTTCCTCGTCCAGGGAAGGCTTCCCATGGAGGGCTTGCTCTGCCATACAAGGTCGATGTTCTCTAGCCCTCCTTGAGAACATGGTAAAGTGATGACCTTCCAGGACACTTTGGCCCTGGTTGACTGGGTGTCGCACCCTGACCACAAAAATTCCTGATCAGCCTCTCCAGCTGGATGATACAGGAGCTCGAAAAGATCCAGCAAGACATGATGTACCACATAGTAGCCAAAAGCACCTGGTTGGCCACTACCACTCTACCAACCAAAGAGAGTTGTGTAGAATTCCAATGAAGCAACTTCCTACTAATGGAGAGGAGGAGGGGAGCTGTTTGCTTCTCTAGAGACAAATCCAGCGCAACCTAGCAGCCCAGATAAGGTACAGAACTCCCTGGGGGGATCCACCCAAAGCCCTCTCCCAACAGCAACCAGTCTGGCATAGGCGCAGTGGCAACACAGAAAGCCACACTCTTCCTCCAGTTGATGAGTGTCACAGATGCACAGGAAAACACCTCGAGAGCTTGCTCACACCTATCCAGATTGGCCTCATGGCCCTCCAAGTACATGCCTAAGTCGTCAGCAAACTCAGCGTCAAGCAACTCGTCTCCCCTAATAGGGAGCTCTAAACCACTCAAATCAACCTCTTGTGAAGTCAAAAATCTGCTCATCGCCTCAGCATAGTGGAGAAAAAGCAAGGGGGCAAGAGGGCAACCCTGTTGAACCAAACGCGTGAGCATGAAACGTTCCCCTCTTCCCCCTACCAAGAGCACCTGGTTGTGCGCACATCTGTAGAGAGCTGACACTCCTCTGATCCAAGCATCTGAAAAGCCCATCCTGCTCTAGTACTCTGTCGTAAGCCTTCTCAAAAGTGAGGAGTCTTACAAGATCCTCTCCTCTGAGACGTGCAAGGGCAGAAACTTCCTAAAAGGTAAAGATGTTGTCAAGGATACTGCACTCCTTGACAAAACCTGTTTAAGTCTCATGTATAATGCTCTCAAGTAGTGGCTAAATCCTCAAACTTAGAGCCTTTGCTAAGATTTTGTAGGCTGAGTTGAGTATAGTGATGGGCTGCCAGTGCCTCCCTCCTTGGTAACAAGGTAAATCAGACCCTCACTCATGTTGTCAGGCATCTCACCTATGTGCAAGATGTGCTGGTAGGTGCTACATAGATCCAATCCAAGCAACTCCCAGTACTCCAAAAACTTTTTGGGAGAAACCATCCTCCCTTGGGCAGCTACCTCAGGGGAGTGCCCTGAGGGCTTCATGGAGCTCCTCTAGCTGGAGAGGCATCTCTAGTCTCCGATGCATCTTCTTAGTAACTAGGCAAGGCATCTGTGCCCAAACGTGCTCTCTGCATGCACCCTAGCGCTCTGATTGTAGCTCAGTTGAAAGCAACTCACAGTAAAAGTCAATAGCAACTGCACGCATATCCTCAGGCTCTGACCCATCAGGTCTCCTCAACTAGCTAACACTAGTGCGCGCATGGAAAGGCCCCACAATCTCAAAGAATTCACCAGTAATTGTGTCGCCTATCTGGGTCCACTGAGATGCATGTTGATGAAAGGCAAACTCGTGACGCTGCTTCTCAATAGTGGTCAGCTCCTGTCGAGCCTACTGCATCTGCTCCTCTAACCAAGGACTGTGTGGGTGACGCTCCTGCATCCGCTGTAAGGAAGCGATGCCTCGTTTGAGCCGCTTCTCCTCCTCCTTGGCCACAACCAAAGAGGAGGAGAAGCGACCAAGCTCAGCAAGTCTAGTGGCCACTTTGCTAGCAGTGGTACCGTGAGTGCCCAATCTCTCTGTCCAAAGTGCCACCACCCACACTCTGAGCTCTGTATCTAAAAAATCACTCTCGGGGATGCTAAGCATCGCACTCCCACTCCTCTGTTTGTTTGTCCAATAAGAATCACTGGCGCATGATCTGAGAAAGAAGTCCCTCTAAGAATGCACACAGATACCCCCATGGCACAAATGCGGTCACTCACGTAGAAGCGATCTATCCGAGATAGATTCACTCCTCCTACTCTGCGGTCAGAGCGAGAGAAAGATAAGCTATCTAGGGGCCCCACAAAGCCTGCATGCTACCAAACATCTGAAATCCTCAAGGGCATAAATAAACGCTCCCAAGCTACCAACTCAGCCCCGTGCACAATAGCATGGCTTCCTCCAATCCTCTCTGAGGGGTCCTCCAACATGTTGCAGTCTCCCGCGATACACCACTGCTTGCATGCGGCAAAGACTCTAAATATGTGACCAGAACTCAGCTAGTGCACTTGCCACATTGGGCGAAAGATGTTTAGGAAGCCCATGAGGCAATCGTAAACGTTCATAGTAATCCCGTGGGCCCTGCCTCGCACATTAATACCTTTGCCCACAATGGCATGCTGCCATGAGTCCGCAATAGTCGTACATACCCCTCTCTGAATGCCTCCAAGCCCAAAAGCAGTTGATCAAAATGTCTCATAGTGGCCACGTAGAATCTGACACATTGCCGAATGAGGCTCTCACAAAGATGGTTCTCTTGAAGCATAAGAATATCAATCATACCATCCACAAGGCATCTTTGAAGCTCCTGACGCAAGGGACCCCTCTGACACTGAAACTGGGGTCCACCTAATCCTTGCACATTCCATGAGACAACCCTCATGGGATCAATGAGAAAAGACCGATGTTGCAACAACAGTCAACCTCGCTATCTTCGAGGCCGGCTTGGATGGGGAGTAATTCGCATCCTAGCGACCCCAAGCACAATAATACCTCTGTCCACAATGGCATGCTGCCATGAGTCCGCAATAATCATACATACCCCTCCCTGAATGCCTCCAAGCCCAAAAGTACCTGATCAAAATGTCTCATAGCTGCCACGCAGAATCTGACCACAACGCCGAATACGGCTCTCACAAAGACGGTGCTCTTGAAGCATTAGAACATCAATCATACCATCCACAAGGCATCTTTGAAGCTCCTGACGCAAGCGACCGCTCTGACGCTGAAACTGGGGTCCACCTAATCCCTCCACATGTCATGAGACAACCCTCATGGGATCAGTGAGAAAAGACGGATGTTGCAACAAAGGTCAACCTCGCTATCTTCCACGCCGGCTGGGATGGAGAGTAATCCTCATCCGAGGGACCCCAAGCACAATAATACCTCTGTCCACAATGGCATGCTGCCATGAGTCCGCAATAATCATACATACCCCTCCCTGAATGCCTCCAAGCCCAAAAGTACCTGATCAAAATGTCTCATAGCTGCCACGCAGAATTTGACCACATCGCCGAATACGGCTCTCACAAAGACGGTGCTCTTGAAGCATTAGAACATCAATCATACCATCCACAAGGCATCTTTGAAGCTCCTGACGCAAGCGACCGCTCTGACACTGAAACTGGGGTCCACCTAATCCCTCCACATGTCATGAGACAACCCTCATGGGATCAGTGAGAAAAGACGGATGTTGCAACAAAGGTCAACCTCGCTATCTTCCACGCCGGCTGGGATGGAGAGTAATCCGCATCCGAGCGACCCCAAGCACAATAATACCTCTGTCCACCACAATGGTTTGCTGCCATCAATCCGCAATAGTCAGTCATACAAACCCCTCCCTGAATGCCTCCAGGCCCAAAAGCAGCTGATCAAAATGTCTGATAGTGGCCAGGCAAAATCTGACCACATCACTGAATGCGGCTGTCACAAAGATGGTGCTCTTGAAGCATAAGAATATCAACTATACCATCCACAAGGCATCTTTGAAGCTCCTAACGGAAGCCACCCCTCTAATGCTGAAACAGGGGTCCACCTAATTCGTGCACATTCCATGAGACAACCCTCGTGGGATCCGTGAGAAAAGACCAATGTTGCAACAACAGTCAACCTCGCTATCTTCGAGGCCGGCTTGGATGGGGAGTAATCCGCATGCGAGCAACCCCAAGCACAATAATACCTCTGCCCACAATGGCATGCTTCCATGAGTCCACAATAGTCATACATATCCCTCCCTAAATGCCTCTAAGCCCAAAAACAGTTGATCAAAATGTCTCATAGCGACCACGCAGAATCTGACCTCATCGCCGAATGCGGCTCTCACAAAGATGGTGCTCTTGAAGCATAAGAATAGCAATCATACCATCCACAAGGCATCTTTGAAGCTCCTGACGCAAGCGACCCCTCTGACCCTAAAACTAAGGTCCACCTAATCCCTGCACATTCCATGAGACAACCCTCATGGGATCAGTGAGAAAAGATCGATGTTGCAACAACAATCAACCTCGTTATCTTTGAGGCCGGCTTGGATAAGGAGTAATCCGCATTCGAGCGACCCCAAGCACAATAATACCTCTGTCCACAATGGCGTGCTGCCATGAGTCCGCAATAGTGATACATACCCCTCCCTGAATGCCTCCACACCCAAAAGCAGTTGATCAAAATGTCTCATAGCGGCCACGCAGAATGTCACCACATTGCCGAATGCGGCTCTCACAAAGATGGTGCTTATGAAGCATAAGAACATCAATCATACCATCCACAAGGCATCTTTGAAGCTCCTCACGTAAGCGACCCCTCTAAGCTGAAACTGGGATCCACCTAATCCCTGCACATTCCATGAGACAAGCCTCATGGGATCAATGAGAAAAGACCGATGTTGCAACAACAATCAACCTCGCTATCTTCCAGGCCGGCTTGGATGGGGAGTAATCCGCATTCGAGCGACCTCAAAATAGTCATGACTGTAGAGATTGTCCAACTTAGGCCCAAGAAGAGTGTGCAGTCCGTTGGGCTACATCCTCTATCCAGGAGTCCTCATGTACATATACATAGCTGGGTGTACTCTGCATGTCAGGAAAAATGTGTACCACAATGTTCCTACATCCTGCTGTATCCGGTGGTGTCAGAGAAAACTTGGCCAATGGCCACAGCGTCCAAATCAAATCTGTCACCCCCAAGTCTCCCATGTGATGAGAGAACTCAAGAGTCTGAACTTGAAGCCAGTCTATCACTGAATCCAAAGTCCACTCTGTCTGATCCCTGCCAAACAGTGGAAAGGAGAAACCTACCGTTGTGTCCAGGGCCCCTCTAGTTGCTAGAAACAGTACGTGGACTCTGAAGCAAGCCACCTCAAGGTCGGGGGAAGAATCGCCGAGGAATTGTGTGAAGTCGTAAGCGAAGAAGTCCCACCGGCGAGGACGGATGTCGAAACTAGTTTGTCCTCGAGGGACTGCTGCAAAAGTTGATGTTTGCACCGACAAGGGCGTCCTAAGGAATGGCTGCTCCTCCTGCGTTAGGCGGCTCGTGGCGAAAGCACTCCCAAGAGACCTCCTAGCTGTCAATGAAGGTCATGTCCCCTGGCCGGCTGTGAGGTAGGAGAGGGAGTAGATGACGAAGCAAACGAGGAAACAGGAACAAAAACCGAAATGAGAACGGATATGGGAACGGCGAAAAATTGTGTTTCGGGGAGTTTCCAGTAACTATAGGGATGAGGATGGCCGAAACAATGACAATGGGAACTAAATGCGGAAACGGCATAAAACTGAAGTTTTGTGGAGTTTTAGGCAACTATGGTCTCATAGCCTAGTGCTGCCCTTGAGCTAGCTGACCATGCTGTGACCCCCCATGTAAACATCATATTTGGGAAAGTGGAGGCCATCACACTAAGAATCCTTAGACCTGCCTATGAACAATTCCATGGGCAGTGTCTCTAGGTCTCCTTGGGTGCCCAAATCCAGGGCAAGTCGAGTGGTGTCTGTTGTAGGCTAGCATGACCCTCCCTCTGTGCGACTAGCCAATGGAAGGTAGTAATCATGTGAGCCCAGTGGCTGGCCCAAAGGTGACCCCAAAAATCTAAGAGGAACTCATCAGTGAGTCCCGGTTGGTGCCACTGCTGAGCTGATGTTGGGTGCCCTAGGGGCGACTTATCTGAGGCCATTTAGTTATCGGAAAAAGGGAACGTCAGGGTGGTCGGGAGAGGCAAAAGGATCTTGCCACAGCCACTCACCAAGGTCCCACTATAGCTAAGCTAAAGGACGAGCCTCAAAAGCTCACAACCTTGAGTCCCTTCGGACTGCCTCCTCAAGATCAGTGTTCAGCAACCACTATCTGGCTGCTTCTGCCACAACTGTAAACCATTGAAAGGTGCACTCTGAGGCTAGGGAAGACTTGCAATGAAGGCGAGTAAGCCGAGTTCCCAACCCTCCTCCTATGCACTCTCCCTTGGCTGTACAAGCTCTAACTGTAATCAGCACCTCTATCTATGTGAAAGCTCCCATCCAGACTGGGGCTTGGAGTTCGAAAGATTTATGCCAATTTGTCAGGAGTGTTTCCTGGATGTCCTGCCTTGTAGCTAAACCTCCAAAGAACTCTCAATCTGTCCTGCTAAACTTCCTCAAGCATGCTACAAAAGCACATCCACTGTCCATAACTCTGTGCAGGTCCAGAGTTACAAATGACCATGCTCGTTGCATAGATTATAGAGAGCTCTTTTCATAAAGTAAATCTGGAAGTAATCTTTGTTTGCAGGTGATGTGGAATTTGGACTACTGATTAGTTAATATTAAATGAAGGTTCTTGCCCCGCCACCCAAAGGGAAGAAAAGAAAAGATATGGTCGATTCTTTCTTGTTCTGGTACCACGAGACTGGTCCAATAGTATAACGTTGGGGATCGTGTTTTTGACCACGAAGAAGTCCTTGCCAAATGACCCCCTTGCAAACAAAAACAGAGAGGCATTAGTGTTGGTGTTATTGGGCAAAACATCTGTTGGAAAATGTAGCTCATTGGCATTATTTTTTTACAGATGCTTGAGTTTCTATAGCATTGACATATTTTTCTTTCAGATTTTTGTAAAAGAAAAGAAAAAGCTTAAAGCTAGTGGACTTAAAGATAAAAGCTCGCGTATCAAAAAGCCTCTTCTAAAAGAACTCGCCTTGTTACAACCAGGAGATCGTGTCCTGATCATTGGCACTACATCAAAACCTCAGGTCTTTCACCCAGAAAACAAAATGCACAAAGTTTCGAAAAAATTCATTCATATTGAATGTTCTATGAGCATGTGCTTGTATATTATGAATTACATTTTAAACGATTCGATTTGCAATTTGTTTTTTTTTATATTAAAACAAGAGAAATGCCTCAAAGTTGAATGAAGGCTTTGCTTACTGCATGGAGAAAGCATACAAAGATATCTGCCACAACCCCCAAGTGAATCAACACTTGAGAGAGCTCATTGAGCCTGTATCATCGTCCCATCTGTATCATACAAAGATATCTGCCACAACCCCCAAGTGAATCAACACTTGAGAGAGTTCATTGAGCCTGTATCATCGTCCATTTGTTTTTGAATTCTCTTTAATGTTCCCACACTCCCTATTATGCGTGGGTCTATTAAGGTAAGATTTTCAAGAGGACAAGATGCATTGGTCATGCTACAAAGGATGTGTCCACAAGTGCATTTTTAAAAGCCATGTACTAAGCTATCGCTCTTTGATACGTTAGTAACACCCAGATAATATATAGGGCACCTATATGGGGGCCATGCTTGGATCATACTATTCATATTCTTATGTTAAGAAAGGGATTTAGGCAGTAGATGCAGCCCATACCTTTGGAAAATGATATTCTTGAGTTCATGCACTTATAGACCTCGTATCCATTCACCTTTTGATAATTGACCGAAGGTTTCTACTCTTTGCTTTGCCCAGGATGCACCATCAAAGCCACCAAATCTCAAGTCTTTGTTTGCAAAGAAGATTTACGTTCCTTATCCTGATTATGCAAGTAGAGTAATGCTATGGCGCCTTTTCTTGGAACGACATGGTGCAGTGCTATCATACAACTTTAACCTCTCAATATTGTCTCACCTTTCTGCGGACTATAGCCCTGGAAGTATGGAAGCAATATGCAAACTTGTACTTACTCAGAAAAGGCTTCGTAAGGTAATTGATCTGCTGTGTTTGACTTTGTCCAAAGAGTGGCTGTGTATAGCCTATTACCTTGCATCATATTGTGCCATAGCACATGTTTTCCACTGGCCCTATGCTACAGAGATTGGGGTCGCTATGTTGAGTAAGAGAACTCGTGTTTGTTCTATGCACACCAGAGGTTTGCGTTTGTTGTGAGTGATGTCATATAATGTATGCAGATAACTTAATCTTTGGTGTAAATGCTAAAGCACAAACACACCTTTTCAATGAAAAGTGTGCATGCTCAACATGTACTATAATTGGGAATGTTTTTGCTGCTGCTTCGAACTCACGAGATGTGTTGATGGCAGCTGCGGTCCCATGCACTCATACCGGAGGAGCTCATCAATCATTTTCATGAGTTTATGCCTTTAGATAAAGCAACCCTTGCAACTCTCAAGGTATGGCTTGAACTTTGAGCTTGTGGCTAAAATAAGCACAAATCAGTAGATCTCTTGAAATATGGGATTGCACTTAATTGTAAGCTTGTGGCTGAAATAAGCACAAATCAATAGATCTCTTGAAGTATAAGATTGCACTTAATGCATGCATGAATTGGGAGTGTGCGTGTGCATGCGTACACTGGAGTGAGCCAGTGTTGAAATGCTCTATCTCTAGCAACATCCCTGCACCCTTCCTACCGGTAGCTTTGTCTTGCCCCTTGTGTTCTTTTCCTTCTTTGTTAGCGTCTGCACTTTCTGCCTTCTAGCTATGTTTTCCTCCCTTTACTCTGCACGCGTGCGCATGTGCGTGTGCGTGTGCGTGTGGCCAGTAGCGTGCATGTTCAACTGTTTGGTCTCTCTCGCCCACTTGAGTCTGCTCGTTGCCGTCTGAAATTTGAACAACCTGCTGCATCAACAGTGTTGGGCAATTTACAGTTAGGGACAGTTTACAATATTCCAGGCAAAGTTTTCAGCACATGTATGAGTTCTGTGGGAGATGTACATATCTCTGAGGTCTCTGTAAATAGTTAAATTGACAAAATACCAAAAAAAGTCTTGCTTTAGTTTTCGATCGGGTTTGGTTAATGCATGTCAGAGTTTCCATGTGTCTTCAAGCGTCGTAAAGCCATGGAAAGTGTTTTAGAGAGTGCTTCTGAAATTAAAACTTGTCCGTATGAAGATTTCGAAGAGGCCCGAAAAGCCTTGAATGGTCAGACACCTTCTCTTGAGGTGCAAATTCCAGTGCAAGACCTAATGGATCCGGTAGCACAATATGCTATGAATGCAGTCCTCTTGTTTTTCCCTGGCAAAATGCCCGTTGCGCAGGATGTCGGACAGTGGGTTGATTTCCTGCTCAAATGCCAAGCTGTCCGAGGCGTTTATTTTGGTGCTTGGGGTTTCTATGAGGTACTATTGGCAGATACTGAGGCTAGAAACCTTCTGCTAGAGATGTCTCCCCTCTTTTTTGGCATGCAGATGACTCATGTTTTGCCTTGGGCGCTTACGAAGGACTATCAAAGTCTTATTCGTCACAAATGTCCTGTGTGGGTGGAAATTGTTGATTTTCTTCGCACATGGAGGCATTTTCTATTTTGTTGGCTGCTCAACTTGGTAAGGTGATTTGCCCTCCGAAATTGGACGCGAACACTAACAGGTATTGCGTTTTGTGGAATACGGATAAGCATACCCCGGATGGAATTATGGTGGATTCAGGGGATCCTTGGGTGGGCAAGTGCCCTTTTAAACTCAAATGGGGCAAATTTGCTAACTCCTGTATTCGATGCGGAAAATTCGGTCACATGCAATCTGATGTCCTGAACCTGTTTTGCAGCCCCCTCTTTCGGTTGTTCCTTCCTCTTCCCTTGCCCCAATAGGCAAATCTGTTGGTGAAGCTAAATCGAACGGAGTCCCTGCTATGAAGGTGACTTCCAATGCAGATAAAGGGAAAAACAAAAATCCTCCATCTGCGAATGTTGGGAATGTAAATGCAGGGAAAGGCAAAAATGTTGCGTCAACTGATGTTGGCTCGTGGGTGATATCTAAAAAGACAGTGAAAATTCGCACTCCACCTTCCTCTCATAATTATGTTTCTTTGGTTAATGCCAATAAGAACGTATCATTTAAGCAACTTCCTTGCAATGACAATCGCACATTCATTGACGCTTGGGAAAAAGCGATGCATTCTTATAAGAATGTACTTTTGGGTGAGGCTTCCACTTCTCAGGCAGTTTCTATGGACAAGTTTCCTGCTTTTCTCAGCGGATGGGTTCCACCATGGATGTGGTGGATGGAGATGTCCATATGGGCATCTCGACTTGATCCCTGTGTCTCTTGCCGTGTAAATATGGTTTCCAATGCACAGTCGCATCAAATGCATTTCATATAATGTGCATGGGTTATGTAACCTTGATAAATGGCGATTGATCTGGCACTATGTACATACATGTAAGGCAGATATCGTGGTTTTGCAAGAACACAATCAGCATGACTTTGCTGGTCAGTGCTCTTATTTTGCAGGTTTCTGGATTGCTTATGCTGGTTTGCAAGATTACTCAGGTTTATTGATGCTGGTTTGACATGAGCTTCAGCCAGTTCTCTTGTATAATGATCTGCACAGCCACTGGATGGTGATTCAATGCTTGTTGAATGGTCAGATTTATGAATTTGGAGGCATTTATGCGTATACATCATCTGGCCAAAGGACTGCCCTATGGCGAGACATTTCTTCTCGCTCTTGGACCTCAAGCGCATTTCTTTGCGGTGACTTTAATAATATTCTGAGATGGTTGATAGTACCACTGGCAATTCACATATGTTGTGTGTGGAAAGGCAAGAATGGGATAATCTCTTTACTTCTACTCAGATGATTGATATATGGTGGCATTTGCATCCAAATGCCTCTGGTTTTACTTTTAGCATGTTGCTCACTCTTCTTATCGAGCGCGGTTGGATAGATGGTATTTGCTTAATTTGCAACAATATGAGGAATTTGTATGTGAGGTCAACATCGATTACACCTTGCAGTTATCAGATCATTACCCTGTTTTGCTGGATGTGAGTTTTGGGCAGCCTCGTTGTAATCGGGCTCTTCCTAGGAAATGTCTGCTACTTGTTAATAATGCTTATCTCACACATGAGGTTTTCCGTGACATGATTTCTGAGGTTATTCCCCCTCTGCTTGCTCATATGCATCTTGGTCTTGATGCCGCCTGGTATCGCTTTGTTGTAAGGGTGAAAAGTGTTATTTGTGAATATGGCAAGCATTACATGCAGTGCACTCAAGGGGATGTCAAAGATGTGAAGCATGCTTGTCAACGACTGCAAGCGTTGGCTGATTTGCAGCCTCTGTCTAATTCTGAGGTGACGGAATTATGTGAAGCTTCTATGTGTATTCAGCGTAATGACAAGCGAAAGCTTGCTAAATGGCAGACACGTGCCCGTCAACAGGCTTTCATGGATAAAGGCTGTGCTTCGAAGCAATTCTTTAAGCGTTTGCATCATTCAAGTCTCTCACAGGCAACAAGCGGGTTATGCTTTCCTCAAGTGTTTAGACTTCTTCAAAGCAAGAACTTGCAGATGCCATGGTTTTGCATTATCGACAGGTGTTTGCTGCTCCTTCTCAGGCATCTTCGGCTGCTTGCCATGCGCGTCAATTGATGCTTTCCTTTGTTACTCCGATCATATACGTGCAGGATGCATGTGTCCTTGAGGACCCCTTCACTGCATCAGAATTGCATAGTGCGTTGCTTGGTTTGGGCCGTTGGCGGTCTCCTGGCTGGGATGGGCTTACTGTGGAATTTTTCCTCTCCTTCTGGGAGGCTCTTGAGCATCCATTGCTTTTCATGATTAATGCAGCATGGGAGAAACAGGATTTGCCACTCTTGGAAAGAAGGTTTACTTAAATTGCTGCCTAAGCAAGCGCTTTGTGAGCAATTCTCTCTTGGCGCCCGATTACTTTGATGTCGGTGGTTTATAAGATCTTGGCTAAGATGGTGCACCGCATTAAGGACAATCTTTTTGCAGGACTCCATCAAGCTCAATATGGTTTCAGTCCACGTCGCCAGATTATGGATAATCTGGCTAATGTTTTGATTGGCATGGAGTATGCTAAGTACACTCATCAGGATGTGCTGGTTATGCAAGTTGACATTGAAAAGGCCTTTTTGACACTGTACAGTGGGACTTCATTGCCGCCACGATGAGGTGCTTAGGGTTTGGTCCTAAATTCGCTAATGTGGTTCATTTTTTGTATGCATGTAGCACGTCTTCAAGGATATTGGAAGGTGAATTGACTGAATCTTGGCCTCTTGGTTGCTCGATCAGGCAGGATTTCCCCCTTAGTGCTCTGTTGTATGTTGTTGTTACTCACCCGCTGTTGACTTATCTTGATCACTTGACCTCTGTTGAGCGTCTTCATGGTCTGCGGTTACCTTCGGGTCGTACATTCGTTGGCAGGCTTACGCTGATGATTCGTTGTTTATGTCCCGTAATCAGCATGCGGGTGTCAAGGTGATTATGGAAGCCTTGGAACTTTTTGGCATTGCGGTTGGGCTTAGAGTCAGGGCTTAGAGTCAACATGGCACTTCCACTGGTCATGTGACCATCTATCACCACTGGGACCACATCCAAAATGCAATGTAGCCCAGTCATCCGGTGTTCTCTTCAAACTTTGAGTAGAGCCTAGACATACTTTTATTGCAAGGATCTAGTGCCGGTCGGCCCGACCAACTCGTGGCGACCAAGCCTTCCCATCTGCGGGTGAAACTCTCGGCCATCGGCCGTATCACACTAGCCATACAATGTCCGGCTATTTGCAACTTCAAAAAGAGGGTCCCAAAAATTAAATAAAAGTCATTGGAAAGAAACCAACAACTAAGGTTAGCAGTTGCCACGTCCTCGTGGCAGTAATTAGCAGTTGTCACGTCCTCGTGACGTACCCCTCTCTTGAAATCGCAAACGTCCTCGATTGCATGCCATATATACGTGCCATTGATGATCTTGTGTTGTCAGCACGCTTTTATCATCGCTGTTAAGGTCATAACACATAGATACAAATGACTTAATGAGACCTTCATACTTTTGTCATTTCCATCAATGATAGAAGTGAGCATAATACCTTTAACACTTGAAGAGCGATGCACACTTCTAGTGCACTGAATCCGTATGTACATTTGATGTGCTAGCTCCATCATTACCCCTCCTTTGAACACGTTGGGTTGGGGCATCTGTAGGCTGTAACTCAAAGGCCTCAAGGTAGAGCTGCAATACATTTGGTGACTCTGAGAGTTCATGCTCTTCCATCCACTTTGCATCCATAGGCGGATAGTTCTTGAACTTCACCATATAGCGTCTTGCAACTTGTCCCTTAACTTATCTTTCCTTATGTGCCAAAATCTGCTCAAGTACCAAGATCTCATCAAGTTCCTCAACTTCGGGTTGATCCTGTAGCGCGGATAATGTGTCGTGCTCTCTACAGTGGGTGGTCCTCAGTGCAATGTGCGTGACAATCTCACTCAAGCAGACTGAAAAGAAAGGAAACAATAGACATCAACAGAGCTCACAAAGGACACAACACCAGACCAGACATATGACTCGACTATCTCAAAGAACTGATACAGAATATGGCGTGGCAGCACACTCAGCTCCAGCCGAGGACTCACAGGTACAATGGGAGTGTCGAGGCTCAGATGTGCCAGGATGGTGAAGACGTGCTCTATGTATAGACTCACTCTAGACGACTACGTGAAGATCCGAGGTGAAGAAGATAATCCCAATGACCAACACCATAAAGAGCCACCAATGGCTCATAAATGTCAGCCATGTGGTGACCTGGCCAGGATGTCCACTAGACCACCGTCGGTACCCTGCCACGTGTCACTCCCCAGTCCAGAGGGTCCGTCCAGTGTGAAACAGCCTAGACCAACTGTACTAATTGTGTCCTGTGAAAGTGACACTGTAGCCTGCTACAGGTTGCCCGCCACAAGACCGCTCACCATCTCGATGAGAGGAAATATTGAAAAAACTGTGAAAGAAAACCATTAGGTACTGCATCTGTACATCTTTCTTGAAGCAGGTTCTAGGCCCAAAAGTGGAGTTTAAACACATTGCACTGCTTGCAAACGTTTTAAGCCTTCGAATAGGCAGGACTCAGTATGATTGCATAATCCAAGAATCCCAATTGGCAAAACAAAATAAAGCTCCACAGCAAAGAGGCAACCAGGTGAATTTTTGAAAGCCACAAGGAAACAGCCAAAAGGCTCTTAAGCTTGCTCGTTTGTTTTAAGCCTCCTCTCCACCATGCTTCTCTTGGTCAAAGAGGGCAATCTCAAGCTCATACGGACCATTAGGGATCTCGAACAGGAAGCTTTCGTTCCAAACTGGGCTTTTCCCACCATCCTTCACAATTTTGCTTTTCTGCTTTTGCTCCCTGATAGACAGCACGGCATAAGGATCTGATTTGCCGAGGAATTCGACATTCTTGAGGTCATGGACCTTGATGAGCTCAATTTCGACAGTACCCTCAGATATGGTGAAGGCGGGGGGGAGGGTAGAAAAAGCAGTGGAAAGGCAGAGACAGCAAGCAAATGCACAGAGTAAAGGAGCGAGAAGCAGAGAAATAACACAGATCAAACAAGCAGAAGGGAAAGCCGACAATGAGTGTGAGTGGGTGTGTGCTGGTGAGGGGGGGGCGAGAGCTGGTGAGAGGGGACGAGGGGGTGTGAGGGGGAGGGTAGGGGCGAGGGGGAAAGGTTAGGGGCGAGGGCTGGTGAGGGGATGGGTAGGGGCGAGGGAGAGAGAAGGGGGGCGAGAGCTAATGAGAGGGGGCGAGGGGGTGTGAGGGGGAGGGTAGGGGCGAGGGCTGGTGACGGGGTGGGTAGGGGCAAGGGAGAGAGAGGGGGGGCGAGAGCTGGTGAGAGGGGGCGAGGGGGTGTGAGGGGGAGGGTAGGGGCGAGGGCTGGTGAGGGGTGGGTAGGGGTGAGGGAGAGAGATCAAGGGCGAGGGCAAGTGAGGGGAGGGACTAGGGGCGAGGGCTGGTGAGGGATGATGGAGCTCACTTGCGGCTGCTCTCGGCCCAGCTCCACCTCCACCAGCAGCTAAACAACTGAATGTAGGAGCCAGCACCAATGGAGGAGGGCCTGCCGCCAGGAGCCTATAGCAGCAGGGGACAGCATTAGTGCATGCTTTCTTTTGTTTTGGTGACTCTCTTGTAGATGATGGGAACAACAATGTTCGGCGCTCTTGATGATCTCTTTGCCACAACTGTGAACCCTAAGGATGTGGGCATCCTGATTGTGTGTAGGGTCGAGGGGATAGGGGTAGATAGGGGCAAGTAAGGAGCACACAGCTATCATGAGCAAGACAACTATCATGATCTTGGAATTCATCTTGCAGGACGGGCTCTGTGAAGGGAGTTTGGTAGACACGGAAGAGAGCTTTGTTCTGGTCGGAGAAGCAGACACCAAAGGGGTTGATGTTTGAGGGGGGGTGAACTCCTGTAGAGGGGATTTCTTACTGCTTCTGTGCTTCTTCATAGGCTAAGGTGGCTCATTAGGTTTAGTTACTGTTGAAACATTTGAAGAAGGTGTACCTTCAGGCAAAGAGTGAATAGAGACTCCATAACAAGGCATAGATTTGGTAGCCTCCAACCACTCCAGCAGATCTTCATCTGACCCTTCAAGTGTAGTAGGCTGTTCTTGTTCAGGGTTGGTTTCCATTGACAAAGAAACTTGTTGCACCACTGGATCCATACCTCCTTCTAAGAGAATGGGTTGCATCGGGGAGCTAGAAGTATGTATCCGCATTGCGTCGTTTCCCCAATCATGAAGTGCTTTAGTGTGTCGCAGCCATGGTCTTCCAATGAGCAAGGGAAATCCGTCCTCAACCTTGGGAAGACGAACCACAACAAAATCCAAGTTAAAAGTAAAGTCTTGTACCTGTAGAGGCACATTGTCCACTATGCCCACTGGGTAGACTATCCGTTGGTCGGCCAATGTAACTGTGAAGGGAGCAAGGCGAGTAGGCTGTAGACCTAGAGCTAACATAGTGAACTCGGGCATCAGGTTGATGCCAAATCCACCATCCACTATCACTCCCGAGAATTGCCAACCTAAAACGGACACTGTCAGGCGAGGGCTTCTATAATCAGTGAGTGGAGCAGCGTGATTGGATATCATATAGGACTCTGATGGTCGCATTGGGAGGTGCCTGCCACTAGGACCTGCTCTAGGATAAAGTGACTGAACAACAGCAAGGGTGTTACTTCTAAAATTTGCATCTAGCCGCAACATGTCATAGAGGGACACTTGTTGGAAAGTGTTCTTCAAGACTGTCTTTGCTGTAAGCTTCATCAATATCGGAGAGCAAAGATTTGGATTCTTTCATGGCACTGGGGGATGGCTTGTTAACAAATGCAAGCAAGGTATCCACTAGTGTGAGAATGTGTGGGGGAGTTGAACTTGATGGAATGCTAAGACCGAGAGCGGCTCTCTGGGCCCGGGTGAGGACGCCCGATGGCTCCTCTGCCAACTGCGGCGGCTTATTTTGAGGGGTAACCACGTGGGTAGAAGGGGACGGCTGAGAAACGGTGCTCACTGCTATCAAATTGAGCTTTGGAAAGGCAAACTCATTCTGGCTTTGACTTGAGTTCGAAGCCGTGGATGCACGAAGTTTAGGGCAATCCTTACTGTAGTGATCCTTCGTTTCAGGGCAATGACAACAAGGAGGGGACCCTTCTGGTAGGGGGCATTTGCTTTGGTAATGCCCATATTCCCCGCATCTGTAGCACAAAATGGGCCGATTCGAAGGGCGAGGTGGTCCTTGCTCCTGGTGCATTGAGTTGGAGGTGGAGACATAGAAGCTTTGAGGTGATGAGGGAGCATGGATATGATAAAGGCTCTGAGACGGAAAAGAACTTGGCATACCTTGCATAGGAGGGGCTGTCAACAAAGGTGGCATATGGTGTGGATGGCCACAAGGAGAAACCATGTTGGATGCAGGTGCTGGCCCTTGTTGAAGAGTAGGACCAAGACTTTGTTGTATTTGTCGCAATCCCTTGAGGTAGTAACAGTCCTTGTCCTCATGTCCAGATTTTTCACAGAAGTGGCAGTAAACCCGAAGGGGGCATTCCTGTGGAGGGTGCCCTGGAGAGCGGCATGAGCTACACCAAACCGTAGCCTTAGTCTCTTGCTGACCCTTGAGCTCTTCTAGCTCGCGCTTGATCTGTTCCAATGCCTCGCGATGTGGAGGCGTCTCCTGTCTAAGAGAGAAGGACCTCTCCTCTTGAAGAGCTCGCTGTAACTTTAGGGCTTCCAGTTCCCTGCGTAAAGAAGTTGAAGGATCTGAAGGACTTTCCAAAAACACAGTGGGGGTCTCTATGTGAGGGGGGTTGGAGAACAGCTTCCTAGCCCCCTCTATCCTCGTGTAGCAGCTGCGATGAACTCCTCTAGAGTGGCGTTGGGTCGGAGACTCTCGTAGTTTTTGCTGAGAAGTTTTGGGAAGCGCCTTCTCTACCCACTTCTTAACCATAAATTCACCTGGTTGTTGGGGAAGCTTGGCAACCAGAGACTTGGTTTTCGTCATAAGTTCTGCAAAAGTCTCCTTTGGCTGGAGCACCATGTTTGCCAACTCATCCAACACCTTCTCCTGGTAGTCACCTGGCCTGAAAGCTGCACAGAACTGTTGTCTTAAGGTTGCCCAAGTTGCAAAATGGTTCTCTGCAAACTGGCTGTACCATTTGTCTACTAAGCATCCAAGGTGGATGGAAAGAGTACCAAATAAGCATCTTCCCTGTTAAGACCACGACCCCTACAGAGAGATACAAACCTCCTTGCATGGTCATCAGCATCTTCTGAAGAGAGTCCTTTGAATGTAGGGAACTTGATGTTTACCTTAGCCAAAACGCTAGCCAACGGCTCCATGGCCCCTTGCTGAGCCTGTTGCTCAGTAGCCTACTGTAGCAGAATAGAAGAGAGCTTTACTGGAGAAGGTGATCTGGAAGATGTGGAACCGGAGGGAGGAATGGGTGATGTCGTATGTGGAGATATGGGTGATGAGGTTGATGGCATTCTAACAGGTTCCAAGGGTCGTCTTCTATTGTAGTACTTCAGAGGGCTCAGTACTGCGCTTTGACGCTCGACTGACCGCCTTGTATGTGTCATGCAATGACCACCAACCCAACCAAGATGCAATGACCACCAACCCAACCAAGCTTTGGGCAAGAAGACCTTGAACTGGCTGAAGACTAGTCTAGACTCTACTAGACCAGGCAAGTGACTAGACCAGATTGGACAAGGAACGAGACCAGGCTGGACCAAGGACGAGGTCTAGACCAGGGTGGACCAGGAACGAGGTCTAGACCGGGGTCGAGGAGAACTAGACCAGGGACGAGGACTGGTCCAACCAGGGCGAGAGATGACTAGGGCGAGGGAGGACTAGACCAGTTGGACCAAGCAAGGTAGGCGAAGCTCGGCAAGGTAGGCGAAACTAGATAGACCCAACTAGCTTCAAGATTTGAACCTCACAGAGTGAGATTTCAGTTGAGGTCCCACCGTGATCGCCAAAATGAGAGCACCTGTAGCGCGGATAATGTGTCGTGCTCTCTACAGTGGGTGGTCCTCAGTGCAATGTGCGTGACAATCTCACTCAAACAGACTGAAAAGAAAGGAAACAATAGACATCAACAGAGCTCACAAAGGGCACAACACCAGACCAGACATATGACTCGACTATCTCAAAGAACTGATACAGACTCTGGGTGGCAGCACACTCAGCTCCAGCCCAGGACTCACAAGTACAATGGGGGTGTCGAGGCTCAGATGTGCCGGGATGGTGAAGACGTGCTCTGTGTATAGACTCACTCTAGACGACTACGTGAAGATCCGAGGTGAAGAAGATAATCCCGATGACCAACCGCTACTACTCATATGTCACACCATAAAGAGCCACCAACGGCTCATAAATGTCAGCCATGTGGTGACCTGGTCACGATGTCCACTAGACCACCGTCGGTACCCTGCCACGTGTCACTTCCCAGCCCAGAGGGTCCGTCCAATGTGAAACAGCCTAGACCAACTGTACTAACTGCATCCTGTGAAAGTGACACTGTAGCCTGCTGCTACAAATCCTCCCGTGGCATATCTTCTGGCACATCACCCACAAAGGGTCTTAGAAAACTCACGTAAAATGCATTATGAATCGTCCATGTGTCGGGCAATTTCAGCCTATAAGCAACATCGCTGATCTTATCAAGCACTTGAAAAGGCCCATAGTAACGCATGCTAAGTTTAGGAAAGAGGCGTTCCTTTCCCCTCATTTTCTTTAACCTTGCGTTTTCAAGCCGTAAGAGTACCCAATCACGAGGTGAAAACAACAATTCACGATGGTGATGATGAGCAATCCTTTTCTGTTTTGCCCGAGTCTTCTCCAACGCAATTTTGATTTTCTTATACATTTCATCCATGTTCTCAACATATCGATTTTCCTCAAAGATCTTGTCCTTTGTATGCAAAATGGGAGGAACCTTTTTGCCACTTTCAACAATCTCAAAAGGTGCCTTGCCAGTTGATAAATGCATCGTATTGTTGTACACATAAGCATACGAAAATATTGTTCCCAGCTACCCTTATTATCTGACACATAACATTTGAGCAGATCTAAGACAGTAGAATTAGCCTCTTCTGACTGTCCACTAGTTTGTGGATGAAACGAAGACGAGAACTTGTGCATAGTGCCCATGTTCTCAAACAATCCTCTCCAAAACAAACTTGTCATGCGAGGATCACGATCACCGACAATCGAGGCATACAATGGTACTTAAACACATTGTACATGAACAACAAGGCCCTCTGGTCAGATTTTATCTTCTTCCTGACAGGAATAAAATGGGCCTGCTTGTTGAACCTGCAAATAATGGTCCATATACCATCATTCCCTGTCAGCGTTCTTGGAAGATCAAAGATAAAAGCCATAGGAATGCTTTCCCATGGCTTATCCGGAATCGGCAGTCGCTATAATAACCTTGGTGCCTTTGGCCTGTCAAACTTGACCTTTTGGCAAATCAGGCGTGCTCGCACAAAGGCATCCACATCTCTCCTCAAAGTAGGCCAATAAAAGAATGTCTCTACCGCTTTCAGTGTCGCATCAATTCCACAATACCCTGCATACGGTGGGACATGACCTTATGTCGCAATGGCCTAGTGACACAAAGTCTACCATGCATCATCATAAAACCGTCTATGAGGAGGTAGTGCTCATGACGTTGCCCAACTTGCAACTTTCAATGATCCTTGCAAAATTCTCATCAATAGCATACTGTTCCTTCATGTCATCAAGCTCATGATGATAAGGAATTGACACAGCTGAAATTTGTGGCTTTTTTGATAACGCATCAGCCACAACATTCTTCTTGCCTTCCACATGCATAATCTGGAAGTGGAACATAAAAAGAATGTTTGCCCATCGCATATGCTTTTCGGATAACTTTGACTGTGTCAAGAAGTACCGCAAGGTTTGATGGTCTGTCTGGACAACAAAATCAGCACCTAACAGGTAGTGCTTCCAGCTAGAGAGCGCATGAATCACGGCCAACAACTCTTTCTCATAGATTTGCATAGTCTTTTCTGGCCCTTACAAGATTTTGCTCTCGTAAGCTACTACCCGACCATCTTGCATTAGCACTGCTCTGATGCTATTGCCACACGCGTCACACTGGACCATAAATGACTTCTTGAGATCTAGTAAAACAATCACGGGATCTGAAGTCAACTTCTCCTTTAAGAGACTGAAAGCTGAAATCTCTCTTTGGGTCCATCTGAAAGTGACCTCTTTCTTTTGCAAGGCGTGAAGAGGTGAAGCTATCTCTGCAAAATTCCTGATAAACCTTCTATAGTATGAACACAATCTGAAGAAGCTTCCGACATCATGCACAGTCTTTAAGTCTGGCCATACTGTAATAGCTTCAACCTTTGCGGGATCCATGCGGACACCGTCCTTTGACACTATGTGGCCAAGAAAGTGAATCTCTTCCAAGAAGAATTTACTTTTCTTAGGATTGACAAGTAACCTGTGACAGCGCAGCTCTTCGAACACAATGGTCAAGTGACGCCTATGCTGCTCTTCATTCTTCGAATAGACTATCATGTCATCAAAGAATGTGCCAACAAAATTTTGGTGCGAGCGGAAAATCCGGTCCATCATCCTATTGAACGTAGCAGGAGCATTTGTAAGACCAAATGGCATCACTAAAAACTCATCTCATTGAGACCAAATGTCGTCCTAAACGCGGTCTTGTGCACATCCTCTGGCCTTATACGAATCTAATGGTACCCACTCTTAACGTCTATCCTGCTGAAATTTGCAACACCCTCTAAACAGTCAAGAATATCATCAATCCTTGGGATAGGAAACCTATTCTTGATGGTATTCTTATTCGACGCACGGTAGTCAATACACATGCGCCAAGAGCCATCCTTCTTCTGCACTAGGAGCACTGGGGAGCAAAAAGGTGAAGAACTAGGCTGAATCAGCCCCTTCTCTAAAAGCGCCTCAACTTGGCCCATAATCTCTTTCTGTTGAGCCGCAACAACCTTGTAGGGAGGTTTGTTTGGTGGGCTACACCCTGGCACCAAATTTATCGTACGGTCCTCAAGCCTCTCCGGTAGCAATTGTGACGCTAATGAATCAGAAAAGCAGTCATTAAACGCGCAAAAATGCTGACCTTTCTTTATCTAACATAGATAAATTTGACGGACAACTATCTGAAACATCACGTGCAAAAACCAAGTACACAGAAAGGTGATGTTTAATTACAGAAGTGATAGCCGAAGCAGATACAATAGGGACAGACTCCCCTTTGAGCTTTGCATCCAAAACATGAGTTTTGTCCCTATGCTGAAGGGTGGTCGTTTTCCCAAAGACATCCAGCATGCCATGAACTCTGAACATCCACGAGATTCCCAATAGCGCATCACACCCTGTAAAACTCTTATGTGTCTACATATGACTGAATATGCAGACCCAGCTTTCCAATGATGGGAGTAATACACTCTGAGTGGCTAGGACATTCCAACCTTACCTGTGCCGTGTACCCCATCTCTTCAGCTCTGATGCAAGCTTCATAGCTAGCTCTGGTGAGATAAAGTTCTCTTTGGCACCTATATCAAAGAAAATAAGTGCCGTATGGTCGCTGACTTCACTCGCTGAGTCAGCTGGTCTTTTTCTTTGTCAAAAATTTGTGGCAAAGTGACCATGTTGCTTGCATATAAAGCATTTATTCTCAGCCACCATCAAGACCTTCTTTTCCTCGAGCGACATACACACAAAATGCTTCCTTTTCTATTTCTTTGCCTGCACTCCAGAAGTCTCGACTAAGTCCTTATCCTTGTTGACCTTTTCTGACACATGTGACGCTTCAGGAGCCGTTTTCACAAAGGGCTTCTTTGTTGAATTTTCTTTTGCTGCCCCCCTTTCATGTTGCCCGGAAACTCACTGTCCTCTCCCTTCAACAATGCAAGACTAGTGTTAGCAACTTCCATAAGCTGGGTGAGGGTAGCCACTCTGTTCTTTGTACAATAGTCTCAAAGCCCTTGAGGCAACCCACAACCATACTTCTCTGTCAGTGACACAAACTTGTAGGAGGTTACTGAGAGAAACACTTTACAAAACCTCCAATTGTACTCGTGTAGGCTCTTGCAAGTAGCCACAGTGAGTTGGTGCCAATCCGTCATGACATCGGCTTCAAATTCATTTGACAGCCATGCAGATGCAAACATTTGCTTGAAGTATACCCATGTGGCGGGTGCATGTCCTTGCATCAACAATGTCGTCCACCATGTAAGCGTATTGTCTTTCAAGAAAGTGGCAACTTTCTTGACCTTAGAGGCCTCTGTAAAATTCCCTCCTGCATAAGCTGTACCAAACTACTAGAGGAAAGTAAGAGCCTTTGCCATATCCTTAAAGCCGCCGAAAGCGGTAAACTTTATAGCTGCATCACCTTCTTTGTAAGCTTTTGGCTTTTCCAATGTCCCCAAATTGTCATAAGGAATTGTCTGCAACATGGGCACTATAGTAGGGATCATCTGCATTCCTTGGCCATTGACATTTTGCGTCGTAAGTGCCGTATCTGGCTCCTATCTAGAAAAACCAGCCATGCCAAAATTGCCCTGTGGCACCCTAAACTAGCCCTGATTGCTCTGCAAGACTTGCTACATGCCGATATTACCATACAGGGGGTTTGGCATCATGCCTTGCATACCCCCAAACAATGTTCCTGGCATATATTACTGGTTTCCAGGTGCATAACCAGCCATGCTCTAAAACACAGATCCACCCCCGAAATAGCCAGGATGTACCGTGGGTGGTGGAAAAACCTGATGCATTGCCTGGAAACTGGTTCCCTGCCCATTGAATGCAACATGTGGACTCTGAAAGGTGGCGGGCCGAACTGGCAAAACCTGTGGAATTGGCATCCTAACCACGTGTTCATGGACAAAAGGAACCTATCTTGGAGCCCTTGACTCCGCAACGTACGAGTGCTCCCTGTCCTGTTGGGACGCATGAAGTACCTGGGCTTGAGCCTCATCAGGCTCTACTGGCTACGTGAGTTGCCTTGTCTGTTGTGGCACTGGTGGCGCTTGCAAAAACTCCATAAACGTTGGGTTCTGCACCAGTCAAGAAAACACATTCACAGTGGCAACCAACCAAGTCTTGAACGCATCATCTTCAAGTTGCCCAGTCATAAAGCCCTGCACTGGTGGAGCATTCACATGAACAAGAGGTACAGAGAGACGTGGCCGTGAACTCTCGCCAACCTCAAGCAGTGTAGAAATTGCCTGCCTGTCTTCTGAAGAGGAACCCTCTACCATGATGCCTTTCCCTTTCTCGGCCATAGTGTAATCCCGTGTTCCTGTTCCCTGTGTCTTCGCTGCAAACCAACCAAGGCTCACATCTTGAGGAAAAAGTGATTATGTCTTGACGATGGAACCATGAAACCGGCCAATAGGGCGGTAGACATAGATAGGCTTTCACCCGAAACTTTACTTTAGACTTTAAGAGACAAAGAAGCTTTGCAAATAACAAACTGTAACGGGAATTGATACTTCATACACACACGGCTTGGAAGCTAGAGCGCTACCAAGCAGACGCCGATACCTGTTGGCCCCAAAGACTAGCGCCCCTTTCGGTATTTCTTTATTCTTTAAGAGGGTAAAAGTTACAAAACTGAGGCCTGGGGATCTTCACCTATATCCATCTAGATAGCACATGTTTTAGCAAAATTTCGGCAGCATAACAGCTCCAAAACTTGCTATGAACAAATCCCCATGCCAGGACTCGCTTCCAATGATGTAAACCCTCTGTCTTCAACTCACAAACAGTAATTACAGCTCTCTGTAATTATTGGTTTTTCACATGTTTTCAGCCCTAAACACCCATATTACTGTCCTCTAAGAGTGGGGCACTGTTCCCAATGCTTATGGCATCCATATGGCTGAAAAACGGTCCAAAAACAGCACATAACCAGTGCTGAAAATGCACCTGTACGGGGAGGTTATTACCCTCACCGGTCCCTGCTTTTGGAGTAGCTACTCCCGTTCCTGCTCAAAGAGGCTCTTGCCTCGGCACAAAAGAATATGACCACACAACTGTGTATAGGTCAAATGAAAAGCCCTCTTGTGGGGCATCACATAACTACACGGAGGGGAGGTAGAGAGAGCAGTGAATGTTGGGCAAGGCTTCACTTCTTGCACTTCATTGTACATAGACAGCAAGCACACAGTAGCTTTGCTACCTGCAACAATCCACCATACGGCTGAAAATGCAGGCCCACGTTTAATTTCAACGCTTCTCTCTCTCTCAAGCTGGAAAGTGCCCAACAATGTGCCAAATGGCACTCATGCATGGTTTTCCCGTTTTGTACCTTCCGGTCTAAAAATACCTCAACCGGTTGCTCAGTTGACTTAGCGGCAGAGTAATAAAATGTTCCTCTTGTCATTCCGGAGCTAATGACGCGAACAGATTTCATGGCCCAAAATAGCAGTTCCCTAAATTTTAGGAGATGCTTCCATGGCACTTCCACTGGTCATGTGACCATCTATCACCACTGGGACTACATCCAAAAATGCAATGTAGCCCAGTTATCGAGTATTCTCTTCAAACTTTGAGTAGAGCCTAGACATACTTTTACTGCTCGGATTCTAGTGCCTGTCAGCCCGACCAACTCGTAATGACAAGGCCTTCCCGTCTGCAGGTGAAACTCTCGGCGATCGGCTATTTCACACTAGCGATATAATGTCCGGCTATTTGCAACTTCAAAAAGAGGGTCCCAAAAATTAAATAAAAGTCATTGTAAAGAAACGAACAACCAAGGTTAGCAGTTGCCACGTCCTCGTGACACAGCCTGTCCATGGTGAATCCATGCGTCTAAAACCATGATGTCGTTTGTGCATACCAGCATGAAGTGTCCCCCTGAAGAGGTAAGTGTCTAGAAGACTCAAGGACCAGTCTAGCATATCTGTTTCCAGTAGTATCCACAAGCTGTGCACAAAGGAGATTGATCTGGTAAGCACCTCAATCTCCATAGGAGGGGCAGCTAGCTCTGCTCGAATGATAGCGTGGGGTATGGAGGCCATGGCTATGATCAGTCGAGAGATCATAGATACCAAGGGCCTCTCCATACGTCTCTAACCATCCTAGCCTACAGAAGGTCCCCATATCTGCACCCCAAACAACGTAGTTGAGCTACTAAAGTATCAAAGAGCCATAACTTTGTCCGAGGTTCATGGAACGATGGGATCCACATCCCTGCCAGCTGGGCACCTCTATCACCCTCTCTGTCAATGTAATCAGACACCTCATCAACATACATACCAAATAGAGTAGGGGTCAATGCGCAACACTGTTTCACCCCAATGGTGGAGTGAACTAAATCAGATATCTCCTCCAGGGTGCGTACATGTCCCATCACTGATCTCTATAGAGCCATAATCCCCCAAATCAACATTATGGGCACCCCCATCTTTTGTAGTCTGCGCATCAATCGAGCTCTCGGTACCATGTCAAATGCTTTGTGGAAATCCACAAAGCTACAATAAATCCGTCTCACATGTGACCTGCCCTCCTCAATGATGGCTCTGAGTGTCAGATATGATCAAGAGTGTCTCGGTCCGTAAAGTGGTGCACTCCTCCACTCAGAGGCCAGGACCAGCTGTGCATAGACAGCTATTGATCCCCTGTGTATAAACCGAGTCAGTCTCTGGTGTAAATGTATAACGGGTATGTGACCTGCCTCCTGATGTCTGGGTGTACTATACTGAAATGAAATGGACAATGTCAAAAGAGCATGATCCACTGCTACGCCCACTAGTCTGGCTCCCACTGTGAAATCCTGAATACAAGGAATAAAACTCGGTTGTGCCATAACATAGTCCACTATACTGGCCACGTGTTTGTGTGAAAAGCATGTGAAACCGGCTTCTCCAGGAAATCGCTGTAAGCCATTAAGAGTGGCTAACCCATGTGTAGTCGTCATCTCGGTGAGGTATCTCCCATACTCCGTCTGCTCTCTATCATGTGAGCATTTGTCAAGCCCCAACTCACCCACATCCAACTCTCTAAGCATCTCATCTAAAGTGTTGTAGAAGATTGTCTAAGAGTTGCCCGTTCGGGCATTGAAGTTCCCTAGGAGGATGATATCACCGTCACTAGAAAACTCCCATATATGATCTAGTACAGAGAAAAGCGATTGTCCTCTGGATGCAGCATATACTGACGTACTTGGGGGGAAGTAACATAAGGCAATGTATAGAAATCGGCCTGTGTTAGCTCTCAGCCTCGCCCACATGTATCTAGCATGATCATCTCTCCGTACAATATGTAGTAGTGGCTGTTACTCCTCCCTGTCTCTGAAACTGTCCTCAAAGGCACCAATGTCCAACCTCATAGATCCATTACAATTCCAAGTAGCCATCTTCAGTGTGGTCCCATAGGTCTCACATGTCATGTAGAGCGCCGCCATCTCTGTAAAAGGCCATCTTTCCCTTCTCCCTTGCCGCTATAATCTCTGGCATTACCTCTCTCATATGCGCAAGCTGTGAGAGAGTGAGATCATCACCGAGGAAAATACCTGTCTTCTTGAGAGTAGGCCTCTTTCTCAAGAGTTCCTTCTTCTCTTCCAAGGAGGGGAAGTGTAGTACGAGAGCTCTCCCTTTTGAAGATTCTCCTAGGCCATCACTCTTCTTGCCCACTCTCCATGCCTTTGTGTGTGAAAGCTTGTCCATCCCCATCATGGATGGGAGGCTTGTGACCTCTTTTTCCACATTGTTTATGTCCTTGAGGCCGGTTACCCTCACATGTAGAGCCCGCATCCTCCTCCTTTGTTCCACTTCGAGGGTCATGTTAATAAGAGTGGGTGTACAAGGAGCTTCCTTACCTTTCCCTTTCTTGGTGACCTCAATCCATTTTTTGGCCTCCTCGACTTTCTTTTGTGTTGCGGAGATGACCACGGCCCATGACTTCGTCTCCTCATCTTTCTTGACAACCCGTATTTCTTCTCTCATAGTATTCAATTCTTCCATCATGGATGGCTGAATTTCGCCTTCTTCGAGCCACCCACTTTTTGCTACAAGAAGTTCACCTTGGAGAGTTTGGATTGTGACTTCTTGTGAAGCCGCTTGCTCTTCAACGCAAGAAATCCTTTCGCATAGGTTCCTCTTCTCCCCTTTCCATTCCTCCATCTTTTGAAGAAAGGTTGCATCCATCTCTTTCTTCCACTGCTTCACTTCGGCTTCAAGTGTTGATATGCGCTTGGTTGTGATGGAGAACTTCAAGTTGAGAGGGAGGCGGGATTTAGCCACTGTGGAGGCCATGTGAAAGGTGTCAATGGGTAGACCAATGGAGGGAGACCATGACGTGGGAAGCGGGAGGCAACTCGAGAGGGGAGGGGTTGGGGGGGGGGGGGGGGGGGGGGGGGGGGGGGGGGGGGGGCGGGGGGAGAGCTGACACAATGGAGCTCTCTGACAGTCGAGGCATCATATACATATACATATACATCAGTATCCAAAAGGCTATAGAGATTCAATGTCCTCCAAGGTAGGCACTCTGCCGGGACGGCTCCTATGTTGCGCCAGTATGGTATGGATCCTCTGTCGCAGTCTGCGTCGATGTCGAGAGGGCCCCTTCATCTGTGGGCGATGGGACCGCCCCAACTCTATCGCCCGATCAAGCAGTATGCCTCTGGTGCCTCTGGTGTTGTTATGTTGTTGGGGTTGCTCTGACTCCTCTGTCTGTGACTGAAAGAAATCTATAATCTTCCGCTGTTGCTGGATCTCTCTCATTATGCCCCTCTTCAAGAGGTCCTCTTTGTGTTTGCGAATGGGCAGCCCAATGGAGGGAGACCATGACGTGGGAAGCGGGAGGCAACTCGAGAGGGGAGGGGTTGGGGGGGGGGGGGCGGGGGAGAGCTGACACAATGGAGCTCTCTGACAGTCGAGGCATCATATACATATACATATACATCAGTATCCAAAAGGCTATAGAGATTCAATGTCCTCCAAGGTAGGCACTCTGCCGGGACGGCTCCTATGTTGCGCCAGTATGGTATGGATCCTCTGTCGCAGTCTGCGTCGATGTCGAGAGGGCCCCTTCATCTGTGGGCGATGGGACCGCCCCAACTCTATCGCCCGATCAAGCAGTATGCCTCTGGTGCCTCTGGTGTTGTTATGTTGTTGGGGTTGCTCTGACTCCTCTGTCTGTGACTGAAAGAAATCTATAATCTTCCGCTGTTGCTGGATCTCTCTCATTATGCCCCTCTTCAAGAGGTCCTCTTTGTGTTTGCGAATCTCCAGTAAGTATAATCCGAGGCATCTCTAATCTTGGTATCTCATGACTCTAGAAAGTGGCCCAAAACCCTCTCTGAATAGACAGTGAAAGCGGCCTTGTATCTCATAGTATACTGGGCAGTGACATATGTAATGTAGCTCTGTCTCTGGCTCTATCTGGCACACCTGACAAATCCTGGACTCAGCGGGTACTCCTCTAAATCTGCGTGTCTCGATCTCTAGCTGATGTGAGGATGTGCGTATTTGACCAATAGCACATCGGATCTCGTGGGATAGATGAGTGTCCATGTATCCTGGTCTGATCACAAAACCATCCTTCGTGAGTTGGAGAAGATGCTCTCTATAGAAAGTCATACCTAGCTCATGTGTAGGTTGTATCCATGTCCTCTTCGTATCCAGCTGAATCAAGTCCTGTCTGATGAGCCTAGTAATCTCTGCCCTAGTGAGGGAGATGGAGGGTGCATTCAGAGATAAGTGAAACGGGGGTGGCCGATCCATACTAAAGCCATGTAACTGAAACCAAGATTCCATCTCTGCATACCAACATGATCTATCTCCCTGCAATGCCAGGTGTCGCGAAGATTCTAGTGCTAATCGAGCATATCTGTCTCTGGGGAGAGCCCAAGTGCTGTGCATAAATGAAATCATAGTAACAGGGAATGGCCGTTTTCAGGTCTCCGTTCCCCGTTCCCATTCCAAGTTCCCGTTCCGAATCCCCATTCCGTGTTTCAAACGTGAGTACCCGTAACAGGGAATGGCATTTTGTTCGGCGTTTCCGTTCCGTGTTCCCGTTCCGGTTTCCCGTTCCTGGTAACTATGAATGAAATTGATCGAGTGAGTGCCTTGAGTGCCTCCACTACCAATGGAGGAGCAGCGAGCTCCGCCCTAACAATGTCATGTGGTACTGAGGCCTTGGAATCATCCGAGAAATCATAGACACCAAGGGCTTTCTCCATACATCTTCATCCATCAGTACTACCAGCTCTGCTATGGTGATCAACTGAGGGGCCCCATATCTCCACTCCGTACAGCATGGCCGAAGTGACCAAAGTGTCAAAGAGCCAAAGCTTTGTCCGAGGTTCCTGGAACTGAACCTGCGAACATATCCTCTCAAGTCTCCCCAATGCTACATAGGCTCTGGCTAATCGCATATCCGTTGCACGCCTCAGGAAATTACTAGACCACTAAAAACCGCCCCAAGATAAGTGTATGTATCTGCATACTCCACAGTCTCTCGACCATATGTAAAAGTAGGGGCAGACCTCCTTACCCACTGCACCGTGGTGTTAAACACCATTACCTTGGTCTTACCAAGGTTCATAGTGCAAATCCATGCAATGCATCCAAATGACGTTGCATCCCCTCTTGGAGAATTGGAGATCAACACAATATCATCAGCATATCTTGCAATCTGCGTATGAGTCTGGCTCGTGGCACTGTATCAAAGGCTTTGCAGAAATCCACAAAGCTACAATATATCCTCCTGCCATGGTGTCTACCCTCCTCAATAATGGCTCTGAGTGTCAAAATCTGGTCAAGAGTGGAGAGACATCTCCTGAACCCTGCCTGTCCTGCTGCCCGTATGCCCTCCCTCTCTGCCCATCCACTCAGCTCATGCTCAAGAGTTGATGCATATAGCCTAGCCAGAGTGTGACCAACCATGATGGTTCGGTAGTTCCCGGGAAGCATAGGATCTCCCGGCTTGAAGTTAGGCACGATAGTGGACATACTCCAGGTCTTCGGGAAACCCTCATACATGGCTCTATTAAACATCATAGCAAGAGGCTCTACAAGCATATCTCTTGCATGGATAAAGTGCTCTGCTATTAGACCATCATGATCTTGTGCTCTTCCTGTCTTCATCTTGTCAATGGCTTTCCTTACCCTCTCAACAGTAAAGAAAGTACATGTTTTTGGGCATGCCTCTGGAGGGTCAGGCAAAGGTGGCTGCCCTGATGCTGTGTAGAGAGATGTAGCATATTCTCCCCATGTCTCTGTGGAAGTGATGGTTGGCAGTGGAGAGTGCTCATTAAAAAGCCTCCATGCTTCACTAGAGTCCTGACTCATAAACAGCTGGTACAGATCACGCTCTAATTGAGATAGGTAAGCCCTCTTCTTTCGTCGCACTAGGCGGTGGAAGATCATCTGACTGTCTATGTGTAGTACCCATGAGCACCTCTCTCTGTAATCTGATCCTCATCTCTCTACACTCCTCATCATACCAAATGTTCTGAGGCATGCTCCCAGATCGTCTGCGTTTACGCTGGCTATGGGGATATGCCTCTGAGGCTACATCATGTAGCGTCTCTGTTAGAATCTGGGTGAGCTCATCTAGTGGTCGTCCTGGCACCTAAGTGCATAGCTGCCTGTATATCTCATCAGTGTACATGTGATCCGTCTCCCTCGTGATGGTATACCGAGTATGTGTGGAGGCCTCTCCCAATGGAGTTGAGAGAGAGAGCAAAAGAAGAGTATTTTAACGTCATAGGAAACTATCCCAAGTGACCTTAAATATCTATCCGACGAGAGAAATGAAATGAAATGAAATGTTATATTAACGTCTTCAAAAGGCCAAAGTGACCTATGAGACCAGAAAGTTACAATGTGGTGTATCTGACACAAAGTCAAAGTAACAAGATGACAAAATGACAAAATGACAAAATAAAATACTATGGAATCCTAAACTGCTAGGTGTGAACTAAGCAGCTAGCTGGGATAGCCAGATCACAAGAGATCCAACATCGGTCGCTGGCGGATCTCATCAATCTCCTCCATGGTCAGTAGTCTGACCCGGCGTCGTGCATGTCGGGCCAAAGTGATCCGAATCCTCTGATGCATCCTCTGTAGATGCTGTGTTGTCCTCCGTAGTTGTGGGCGTCTGAATCTCCCCAACTCGATCGCTCGGTCGATCAGTGTGCCTCTAGTGTGAGGCGACGAGCTCTGTTGTGGTAGTAGCTCCTCCCAGTGTCCAGTGGCAACCCTAAAGAAGTCTATGATTTGTCTCTAAGACTGGCTAGCCTCTCCTCTCATCAAGCTCTCTCTGTGTCTGCGCAGCTCGAGCAAAAACAAACCCAAGCATTCTCTGATCCTCATACCGCATGACTCTGGAGAGTGGTCCAAAGCCCTCTGTGAGAGAGAGAGAGAGAGAGAGAGAGAGAGAGAGAGAGAGAGAGAGAAATGAAATGATATATTAACGTCTTCAAAAGGCCAAAATGACCTATGAGACAAATCTGTTACAAACTTGTGAATCTGGTACCGTGTCTGAGTACAAAATAGAAATACTAAAATGAATCTAGAAGTGCTACTAGCTCGAATTGTGTGGGGTATGTGTGATCACTGATCAGTGATACAATGGGTGCCCAATACAAGAAAAAGATACAATGGGTGATGGATCCATACTCATCTATGCTCTAGGTGTCGAGATAGTATGGATCGAATCCTTTGTTGTAGTCTTCGTCGATGCTGTGAAGCTCCTCTCCTCAGTCGTGGGCGTCTCAATCTCCCTAGTTCCAATGCTCAGTCAATGAGAGTACCGCAGGTATGAGTATGAGCTGAGCTTTGCAGTGGTGGCTGCTCCTCTATCTATCCAGTGTTTGGTGTGAAGAAATCAATAATCTGTCTCTGGGTTTGTCTCTCTCCAGACCTCCTCAGTAAACTATCTCTATGTGTGCGTAACTCAAGGAGATACAGTCCTGCACATCTCTGGTCCTGATAGCTCATGACTCTCGAGAAGGGTCCGAAGCCTTCTTTGAATAGACAGTGGAAGCAACCCCGTATCTCGTAATGCACTGTGCACTGACGTATATAATGTGTCTCCATCTCTGGCTCTGTATGGCATAGGCGGCATATCCTGCTAGCTGCTGGTATCCCTCTGAATCTACGAGTCTCAATCTCAAGCTCAAGCTAGTGTGAAGATGTCTATATCTGACCAATGGCACAGCGTAACCCGTGAGATAGATGTGTATCCATATAGCTAGGACGAATCATAAACCCATCTCCTGTGAGTTGAAGAAGATGTTCTCTATAGAAATCCATCTTTGTGCCCAACTCCTATGTCGGCTCTATCCATGTCCTCTTGGTGTCCAATTGGGTCAGGTACTGGCGAATGAGTCTAGTACTCTCCACCCGTGTAAGAGACAACGATGGTGCGTCAAGGGAGTACTGGAAGGGAGGCAAGTTTTCCATGTTGAAGCCATGTATGTGGAACCATGATGACATTTGTGCATACCAACATGATGTGTCCCCCTGTAAAGCTAATTGTCTAGAGGACTCAAGGGCCAATCTGGCATATCTGTCTCCGGTAGTATCCCATAAAGTGTGCATAAAGGAGACTGATTTGGTAAGCGCCTCTATCTCCATAGGGGGGGGCGCTAACTCCACTCTAATGATCTCATGTGGCACGGAGGCCTTGGCTCTAATCAGCCAAGAGATCATAGATACTAAGAGCCTCTCCATACCTCTCCACCCATCGTGACCCACAGAGGGTCCCCAAACTTGAACCCCATAGAGCATAGCTGAAGCTACCAAGGTATCAAAGAGCCAGAGCTTTGTTCGGGATTCCTGGAATTGAACCTATGAACACATCCTCTCCAATCCTCCCAAGGCCGCATTTGCTCTGGTTAGTCTAGTCTCTGCTGCTCTCTTCAAAGAAAAATTTGGCCCAGTGAAGACTACCCCAAGATACGTGTATGCATTTGTGTACTCCGCAGTCTCCTAACCATAAGTGAATGTAGGTGCTGATCTCCTGATCCACTGCGGTGTGGTGTTAAACACCATAACCTTGGTTTTACCAAGGTTTACACACAATCCATTATCCTCCGCAAAGCTGTGTAATGCATCCAAGTGTCGATGATACCCTCCGGTGAGTCAAAGATCAACACAGTATCATCAGCATATAACAACAATGGAATCCATGTCCCTGCCGGTTGGGCATGTCTGTCACCCTCTCTGTCAATGTAATCAGAAACCTTATCTATATGCTACGAAGGTATCAAAGAGCCAGATCTTTGTTTGGGGTTCCTGGAATTGAACCTCCGTAGGATCACCTGCCTTGAAGATAGGCACAATAGTAGACAATCTCCAAGTCTCAAGTCGACCCTCACATATGACACGATTGAAGAAAACTGCAAGAACCTCTGCCAGCATATATCTAGCATCTATAAAGTGCTCTACTACTAGATCATGATGTCATATGCCCTCGTGGTCCCCATCTTGTCAATGGCCGTCTTTACCATCTCAGTGGTAAAGAAGGTACTCATAGATGGGCATGGCTCATGAGGATCAGGAAGGGGTGTCTGTCCAAGGACCGTATATAAGGATATTGCATACTGACCCCACACATCACTGGGGGAGGGGAGTGCTCATGAAAGAAACGACATGCCTCTCCTAAGTCTCTACTCAAGAACAACTAGTATAAGTCTCTTTTAATTTGAGCTAGGAATGCTCGCTTCTTCCGTCGTACAAGGTGCCTGAAGGCTATCCGAGATTGTCTGTGATTGATGACCCCTAGGAGAAGATCTCTCTGAAGCTGTGCTCTCATCTCTCCACACTCCTCGTCATACCAACTGTCCTGAGGCATGGTCCGAGAACGACGTCTCAGATTAGGCTGAGTGTGTGGGTATGGTCCGAGAACGACGTCTCAGATTAGGCTGAGTGTGTGGGTATGCCTCTGCTGCTGGCAGATGCATCATGCAATGTCTCAATTAGTAAAGTGGTGATCTCCTCCACTGAGAGTCCTGGCCTGGCTGCTGTACATAGACGACTATAGATCTCCTCTGTATAAACACAGTCAGCAGTCTCTGGTGTAAACCGCTACACCCAGTGTTCTTGGTCCAAAATGAAATGAAAGAGAGATGATGAAATGAAATGTTATATTAACGTCTTATAAAGGCCAAAATGACCTATGAGATCAAAGAGTTAAGTCATGGTGAATCTGATACAAGAGCTGAAACTAACTAAACAAAAACACTACTAGAGTTGTAAAAGGTAGGTATCAAGAGCCTGAGGAGTACATATTCAAAAGGTGGGTTTGTATCTCAGAGAACAGATACAAAATGGTGGATATTTAGAATCGTGAGATGGCTCACATTGGTCGCTACATGATCGTGTCGATGTCCTCCGTGGTGAGAGTTTGCATAGGGCATCTTCCATGTCTCGTCAATATAGATCTAATCTTCATTTGCAACCTCCTCCACTACTTTGGCAATGGGTGAATCCCCTCATCCTGTGCCTCCTGGATCTGCCCAACTCTGGTGCTCGATCACTTAGTATACCTTTGCTAGTGATATGCCCTGTATCCCTTCTCTTTGGTTGTTCTCGTCTCTACTCAAATCTATGGCTTGAAGAACACTGTGATCTGTCTCTAGGTGTGTATTCTAGTCTATGAGCCTCTCTCTCTCTCTCTCTTTGTAACCCTACACAATGTCACTGAATCTCCAGTATATAGAGCCCAAGACATCTCTAATCTTGGTATCTCATAACTCTAGATAGAGGCCGAAAACATTCTCTAAAGAGGCAGTGAAAGCTGCCACGTATCTCATAGTATGTTGTACAGTGGCATATATAGTGGAGCTCTGTCTCTGGTTCTCTCTGACATAGCTGGCACAAACTAGCCTTGGCTGAGATGCCTCAAAATCGGCCAGTTTCAATCTCAATCTCCAACTGGTGCGATGATGTCCGAATCTGTCTAATAGGACATTGTAAGCCATGGGACAAGTGAGTGTCCATGTAGGCAAGCCTAGATAAGAATTCATCCTTTGAGCTGGAGAAAATGCTCTCTGTATGTAGTCATCTTCGTGCTAAGCTCCTGTATGTATCCATGTCCTCTATGTATCCCAACTGAAACAGATCTTGTTGTATAAGTCTAGTGACCTCCCTCCGTGTGAGAGAGAGAGAGAGAGAGAGAGAGAGAGAGAGAGAGGGTGCATCTAGAGAATACTGGAAGGAGGGGAGCTAGTCCATAGAGAAACCATGTAGCTCAAACCACGCTTCTATCTAGGCATACCAGAGAGAGAGAGAGAGAGAGAGAGAGAGAGAGAGAGAGAGAAATGAAATGAAATGAAATGTTATATTAACGTCTTCAAAAGGCCAAAGTGACCTATGAGACCAGAAAGTTACAATGTGGTGGATCTGATACAAAGTCAGAGTCAGAGTAAGAAGATGACAAAAATGAAATGACAAATGTCACAATAAAATACTATGGAATCCTAAACTACTAGGTGTGAACTAAGCAGCTAGCTGGGATAGCTAGATCACAAGAGATTCAGCATCGGTCGCTGGCGGATCTCATCAATCTCCTCCATGGTCAGTAGTCTGACCGGGCGTCGTGCATGTCGAGCCAAAGTAATCCGAATCCTCTGATGCAGCCTCCGCCGATGCTGTGTAGTCCTCCGCAGTCGTGGGCGTCTGGATCTCCCCAGCTCAGTCGCTCGATCGATCAGTGTGCCTCTGGTGTGAGACGACGAGCTGTGCTGTAGTAGTAACTCCTCCGAGCGTCCAGTGGCATCTCTAAAGAAATCTGTGATCTGTCTTTGAGACTAGCTAGCCTGTCCTCTCATCAGGCTCTCTCTGTGTCTGCGTAGCTCGAGCAAAAACAAACCCAAGCATCTCTGATCCTCGTACTGCATGACTCTGGAGAATGGTCCAAAGCCCTCTCTGAACAAGCAATGGAAGTGGCCTCGTATCTGGTAGTAGACGGGGCAGTGGCATGTGTAGTGCAACTCTGTCTCGGGCTCAATGTCACACAGGGGGCATGTCTTGGCCTCTGCTGGTATTCCGTTGTACCTCCCAGTCTCGATCCGCAGCTGGTGTGAAGATGTGCGTATCTGGCCGATAGCACATCGTATCCCATGAGACAAGTGGGTGTCCATGTATCTCGGCCTCGTCACAAAACCATCAACCGTAAGCTGGAAGAGATGCTCTTTGTAGAAAGCCATCTTCGTGCCCAGCTCCTGTGCTGGCTGTATCCATGTCCTCCTGGTGTCTAGCTGAGTCACGTCCTGGCGAATGAGCCTGGTGATCTCGAACTGTGTAAGAGTCAGAGAGGGTGCATCCAGTGAGTACTCGAAGGGAGGCAATCTGTCTATGCTGAACCCATGCGCCTGAAACCATGATGTCATCTCCCCATACCAGCATGCTGTATCTCCCTGCATGGCTAACTATCGAGAGGACTCAAGTGCAAGGCGGGCATATCTGTCTCTGGGAAGTTCCCACATGCGGTGTATGAAGGAGACAGATCTGGTGAGCGCCTCAACCACTAGTGGGGGGGCAGCTAGCTCTGCTCGAACAATAGCACGTGGTACTGAGGCCTTGGCTCTAATGAGCCGCGAGATCATAGAGACCAGAGGCTTCTCCATGTCCCCCCATCCATCACTACGGTCTGTCCTCCCGTGATGATCCAATGAAGGTCCCCAAATCTCAGCTCCATAAAGCAATGCAGAAGCCACCAAAGTGTCAAAGAGCCAAAGCTTCGTCCGAGGCTCCTGAAACTGAACCTGTGAACACATCCTTTCCAATCTACCCAATGCTGCATGGGCTCTGGTCAGTCTAGTCTCTGCTGCCCTCCTCAATGAAAATGCTGGCCCACTAAAAACCACTCCGAGGTAAGTGTACGCATCTGTATACTCCACATTCTCCTGGCCGTATGTGAATGCTGGCGCTGACCTCCTGATCCACTGTCGGGTGGTATTAAATACCATGACCTTGGTTTTACCAAGGTTAACGGACAAACCACTTTCTTGAGCAAACCTATTCAAAGCATCCAAGTGACGTTGCATCCCCTCCGGAGAGTCGGAGATCAACACAATATCATCAGCATATAACAATAATGGAATCCATGTCCCTGCCATGTCCCTGCCAGCTGTGCACCTCTATCACCATCTCTCTCAATGTAATCAGAAACCTCATCCACATACATACCAAATAGAGTAGGAGAGAGTAGGAGAGAGTGGGCAGCCCTGCTTCACCCCAATAGTGGAGTGAATCGGTGTGGATAGACCCTCTGAGGTGCGTACCTGCCCCACTACTGACCTTTATAATGCCATGATCCCCCAAATGAGCTCTGTGGGTACTCCCATCTGCTGTAATCTGCGCATCAATCTAGCTCTAGGCACTGTGTCAAATGCTTTGCGGAAATCCACAAAGCTACAATAGATCCGTCTCCCGCGCGATCTACCCTCCTCAATGATGGCTCTGAGTGTCAAGATATGATCAAGAGTAGAAAAACCCCTCTTGAACCCTGCCTGCGCGGCTGCGCGTATCCCCTCCCTCTCTGCCCATCTACTCAGCTGCTGCTCAAGAATAGATGCTTACAATCGTGCCAATGTGTGTCCAATCATGATAGTGTGATAATTCCCAAGCTCCATAGGGTCTCTCGACTTGAAGATAGGTACAATAGTAGATAGGCTCCAAGTAACAGGCAAGCCCTCACACATGGAACGGTTAAACATCACTGCTAGAAGCTCTGCTAGTAGATCTCTGGCATGCGTGAAATGCTCAGCCACTAAATCATCATGATCGTATGCTCTCCCAGTCCTCATCCTGTCAATGGCCTTCCTCACCATCTCCGCGGTGAAAAAAGCACCTGTGTGTGGGCATGGATCGGGAGGGTCGGGAAGGGGGGGCTGCTCAAGAACTGTGTACAGAGATGATGCGTACTGGCCCCAGTCCTCTGTAGAAGTGATGGCGGGGGGGGGGGGGGGGGAGAGTGCTCCTGAAAGAGCCGCCATGCCTCACGTGAGTCCTGACTCAAGAATAGCTCATATAGATCCTGCTCTAGCCGAGCCAAAAATGCCCTCTTCTTCCGCCGCACTAGGCGTCGGAAATCAATCTGTGACTGTCTGTGAGTGATGTCCCCCAAAAGCACCTCCCTCTGAAGTCTAGCTCTAGTGTCCCAGCATTCCTCATCATACCAACTATTCTGGGGCATGCTCCCCGAACGGCGTCTCTGCTCAGGCTGGGTATGTGGGTATGCCTCTGCTGCTGCATCATGTAGTGTCTATGTCAATATAGTAGTAAGCTCCTCCAGAGGTCGCCCTGTCTCCTCTGTGCATAGGCGTCTGTAGATCCCATCTATGTATACAGAGTCTGTCTCCCGTGTGAAGGTGTAGCGAGTAGGGGCTGCTGTCCGTAGCCTGTGTGCTACACTAAACTGAAAAGAGATGGTCATTGACACAAGAGCATGATCCACTGCCACACCAACAGGTCTGGGTCCAACCATGAGATCCTGGATACTAGAGATGAGGGTCGGCTGTGCCTTGACATAATCCACTGTGCTGGCTCCATGTCTGTGTGGAAAGCATGTAAAACCCCTTGAAGCGGGAAATCTCTGTAGGCCATTCAAGATGGCCAATCCATGTGCAGTCCCCATGTCTATCAAGTGTCGTCCATACTCAGTGTGTTCTCCATCTTGTGATAGTCTAGACAGGCCTGTCTCTGCAGCATCCAACTCTCTCAGCATCTCCTTTGAAGTATCATAAAATATTTTCTGATGATGGGCAGTCCTAGCATTGAAATCCCCTAGAATGATGATGTCACCATCTCTAGAGAACTCCCATATGTCATCATCCAAAATAGAGAAAGGGGACTGTCCTATGGGTGATGCATACACTGACGTGCTCGGGGGAAAGTAGCAAATAGCAATGTAAAGATATCTGTCTGTCTCTGCTCTCAGTCTCACCCACATGTACCTAGCTTGCTCATCTCTGCGGGCTATATGTATCAATGGCTGTAACTCCTCCCTGAATAACACTGCCACTCCTCCTGATCCCCGCCCTCTGTGCTCTGATCGTGTCTCTTGTCTATAGGCAGTCTCCCATCTATATCCACTAATGTGAGGCATAGACTGCCCAGGGGCTTGATGTGTCTCAGAGTAGAAGACGATGTCTCTTCCCCTGAAACTATCCTCAAAGGCGCCCACATCAAGTCGCATAGATCCATTACAATTCCACGTGGCAACTTTGAGGGTGGTCCCATGGGTCTCGCACCTTCATGTGGAGCGCCGCTCTACAATCACAACCCGGCCATCTCTGTAGAAGGCCGTCTTTCCCTTCTCCCTTGCCGCTTGAATCTCTGGCATTACCTCTCTCATATGCGCAAGCTGTGTGAGAGTGAGGTCATCTCCAAGGAATATGCCCGTTTTCTTTAGTGTAGGACGCTTCTTCAAGAAGTCCTTCTTTGCCTCCATGGATGGGAAACGGATGATTAAAGCTCTCCCTTTTGAAGTCTCCCCATTGCCTTGTGTCTTCTTCCCCACCTTCCATGCCTTTGTATGAGTAGCCTCGCTACCCATCATGCGGAGAAGTTCTTCAACTTCCCCTTCCACATCATCTCGGTCTTTTAGACCGGTTACTCTTATATGCAAAGCTCTAGTTTTCCTTCGCTGTTCTTCTTCTAGAGTCATGTTGATGATTGTAGGAGTGGGGATAGATGTGGTTTCTTTCCCTTTGCCTTTCTTAGTGACTTCTATCCACTTCTCGGCCTCATCCGCCTTCTTTTGCGTCTTCGTGATCACATCCATCCACGAAGACGTCTTTACCATCTTTTGTTTCTCCTCCTCTTTGATCATCCGTACCTGCTCTTTGATGACCTTGATTTCCTCTACTACCGAAGGCTGGAATTCCCCCTTCTCTAGTCCACTGCTTGCTCTATCAGCAAGTTCTCGCTTGAGAGCTGAGACCTCTTCTTTAAGTGCTTTGGAGTCCGCCTTAAGTGCTTGTAGCTCTGCGTGCAGGTCCTCCTTTCTTCCACTGCGCACCTTCGTTGAGAAACATTTGAAGAAGGTTGGCCTTCTCTTTCCACCATCCCTCCATATCTGCTTTCCAGTCTTTCATCTCCCTCTCCATTTGTGTAAGCACAAAGGTTGCCTTCGGATGGGGCTTACACACCGGCGAAGCAGTCATTACCTCCATCAAAAGTACAATCTGCACTTCTGACTCAAAAAAGGGATACAGTAGGGGATCGGAGCACCGCGGGTCACCCTTGCCAAAAAGGTACAAAATGTGGGCTCAGGCCCCACTCGGGAGACCGGCCGAATCCTCAAAAAGGCTCGACACTCTGGCTCAGCTGAGACCAGGTGGAGTATGCAGTCAACCACAACCCCTTCGGGGTACAATGCATTATCAGCCCACTGTGGGCACTTGCAATGGAAACCAGTAGTGGAAAGGGGGGGCCTTGCACCCGCTGTTTAGCAACAGGCTTGTCCCTCTGCTCGAATCAAGAGACGCAGCCCAACCGGGTCTGCTCCCAGCGCTGCTGCTGTTCTGGCAATACAATAGCACACCGCCCCCTTGCAGGGTTAGCTCGCGGCCCTACTGTTCAGCCTGCTCAAATCCCCCACAGAGGGAAAAGGCCTATCGCCTGCGTACCTGCGACCTGCCTGGTATAGGCGCAGCCTTGCTGCCTGCTGCCCCGAATCCGATAGAACTGAGGGCACCGCCCTGTTGCCTGCTGCTTTGGACTGATGTTGAAGAGGGCGCAGTCCCAAGCTATTCGCTGCAGCAGCAGCAGCAGGTGAGCACGCTACAGACCAGCAGCCATCAACGCGCCATAGCTTGCAGCAGCCATCAACGCGCGGGAGAGAGAGAGAGAGAGAGGCTGCAGACCGAGCAGGGAATACACCTGCGCGAACGCTAATTTTGGGTGTGCTGTACCTGCGCAAACCCTAATTTCGGGCCTGTTGTACCTGCGCGAACCCTAATCTAGGGCCTGTTGTACCTGTGCGAACCCTACCTCTTGGTCTGTTGTACCTGCATAGGGTGCGCCATAGCTTGCAGAGAGAGAGAGAGAGAGATGAAATGTTAGATTAACGTCTTCAAAAGGTCAAAGTGACCTATGAGACCAGAAAGTTACAATGCGGTGTCTCTGATACAAAGTCAGATTGACAAAAAATAAATTAAACTAGGATAACAAAATATAAATACTGCGGAATCTTAAACTAGAGAGAGAGAGAGAGAAAGATTGATTTTTGTTATTGGAGGGATGCATAGACACTTTTGTATGTGTATGCAGAACTGGAATAAACCAGAGGCCAAGCCTGTAGATGAATCAAGTCCAACAAAGAAAAAGTGAAAGAAAATTCTGCTCAAACTTTGGACAGTGAATGCAGAGAAGCGGCTGGCTGTAGTTTGATTGGGTGAAAAGCAGCTTGATTACCTGTCATGAATGCACCAAAGCAATGTTGGGGTGTGGGAAAGTTTGAAAATTTGCACCTTACCTCATGAGGACTTGGATCTTATCCTTCAATTTTATGACACATAAATTCTCAAGTCTAAGTTTGCAATAAGTCTCTACTGCAGGAATGTCCTCTCTTCCAGAAAGGTTACAAATGTCCTTTGGTTTTTTCCTCTCATTGTACAAGGTGTGTATTCTCGTGTCATTGTGGAGATAGTATCGTTGTAGCTTTTTGATTGGAAATCAAAGAGTTTTGTAGCCCTTGCACTGTCTCTTTGGAAATGATACTAGTGGAATGATGGCCAACAGCAATAGGTTTTGGCATCAGATTGTCATGGAAAAACCTTGCTGGACAAATATTTGCATTTAAGTTTTGTCTAAAAGTTAGCTTTACGTTTGCCATGCATTTGTCTAGTTAAACATATGAGGCCATCCTTAAATTGGGGACAATCTCCTTTTCTTGGCTCTCACTCTTCTTTAACTTGGCTTTTCTTGGCCTTGATACGTAGTTGTACCTGATGAACCACAGTATTGACATTTGAAGCACTTCACAGAAACTCCATCCAGTTCCCATATAATAGATGATAGTAACATCACTAACATGTTGCAAAGCCCGATCCACGAAAGAAAATTATTATCTTTCTCTTATTGATTGCCATTCAATACTAGTGTAGACTAAGATTGACAATTCAGCTTTTATGTGACACATGCAAGATGTTCAAACTCCTATCACGTCTTTATCCAATTATTAAGGAAATGATTGTACAAATTTTGACTATTTAAACAAGGAGATGCATGGCTTTCTTAGCATGTACCAAGGAGTTCTTTCATATCCTTGAGGAATCACATAAGCTTCACTTGAGTCTCCCTTTATCGACATGGCATTGATAAGCTAAGAGAGTCAACCAGATACAATTTGGCACCCAAAAACTCACCATTTCAAAAGACTCTGAAGCACTATGCTCAGCTCTAACAATCATGAAAAACTAAAATATGTTGTGGTAGATATGTTGCATGACTAATGTCCTTTGAAAAACAAGGGGAAACTATGAGCGTTCATTGTTTGGAAGTAATTGCTTGGATGAAATTCGTTGTGTTTGTTTTACACATGGTTTATCAAGTATGTAATCGAGATAAGACATCTTTGTCTATCTCACAACCTAGTTGGCTCTAAGTTTTGGCTAATCTTGTGTGCACTTTACAGTGGTCAGGTAGCTATTGCAACTAATAAGGAAACCAAATGGAATCGTAGGGACGAAATTACAAATTATTGGTGTACTGCAAAGCTCTTCAAGAATTTTCTAAAGACTTAGTGCTAGTGGGGATGTAAGATATCATAAGAATGATCATAGACTAAATGATGACTTAGTGCTAGTGGGATTTGACTAAGCAGAGATATCATATGAATGAGCATAGATGTCATATGAATCATCATAGCCTAAATAAACCACCATGTTTAAAACAAGCACTCCAAGCAACTGTTTCCAAATAATGAACACTTGTTTTTGTTTCCCGTTGTCGGTATGTTAAAACATGCCTTAGTGAACAAGGAAAAAGGTGTACACATTGTTGTATCCAAGTTTTTAGTTTGTAAATGGGTCTGTCATACAAGAGCCTCATGACTTTCAACTTTTTCCTTTAAAAAACCTTCCTTTGCAACTTCTTCTTTTAAAACGTAAAAGTACCTTGTATTGCATAGGACATTAGTTATGCATCGTAACTTACCATAATCTTTTGCATTCCTATATCAATTGCATTGAATTCGATGATTTGAAACCCCTTGAGTGACATTATTGGTATGGTTATAGCTTAAATTTAAGGACTTTTGGGGGGGGGGGGAAAAACTTTTCTTTATGAATTCGATTGAGTTTTGAGTCTAGCACATATTGACAATTATACAACACTTCATGGCTTCAAAAGAGACTTCTAACAATGATATGGGTTTCAACTCAATTAGGCTATGAAGGAATTATCTACCTACAATGTTATTACAAAAGCAAATCCCTACTCACCACTTGAAAGAAAGCTCTTGCAACGTTCACACAAGCATGCATCCCCCCCCCCCCCAAAAAAAAAAAAAACACACACACACACACACAGCACACAAGCACAAGTACATTGTGCTCAATCAAGAAGTTTCATATTTTTTCCACTTCTTCACCAATATCATACATAAGTAGCAACAACTAAAGGTGTAGAAATATTATTAATAGCAACATCGTGCTCTTCATTTTTCTGTTGATGCTACCAATCACTTTTTTTTAAAGTAGCAACAGTTTTGAGGTGTAGAAAGTCAATAATAGCAACATTTGTGCTCTTCATTCTTGTGTTGTTACTACTGTTTATGTGTCCATTCCCTTTGTCTCTAAAGTAGCACTTTGACATGGGTGGATTTCTAACCATGGTGTGTAATTCATACACGATTAGGTAGAGAAACACTAGCAAGAGTTGATCCAATGACAACTTCATAAAGAATAGAAACAAAAGCATGAAGAATCCTTGAGGCACTAGAAAATAAACCCATAGAAGGTAGTACAAAAGACTTTTTAGAGCTTGATGTAAGGGAGGACACCAGCATGGAAGAAAAGCCTAAATTCTCAACCCTTGGAACAATTTGTATAGTCTTGTGAAGCTCTTTCATCACACAAAAGAAGCACGTGATGGAGAAGACTAAATTGTAGAATATTGTCTAGGAGCACCTTTAATAGCCATCCACTCTACGTATGGTGCTTCCAATGGGTCTACTGAAGATGAAAATCACCCAAGAGTGGAAGAGAGGGGGTTATTATCTCTTGGATAGCATGGTAAGAATATTCGCAAAGGACTATGTAAATAACAACATGAATAATGCATGTAATGATTTTACATATATTTTCAATATAGTTAAATTTATTCTTTTGCGAGAAGAACACCAATTGATCCTACCGAATACTTCACCTGAAGGTACCACAAGTGAGAGGAAATCTCAGTGCTTTAATATGCTCTTGCAGTAATGGAGAACTTTCCATAGTTCCATGACTTTCTCATTGTCACTATGTGGGTCACCATGGATATCAACAACCACAATAAGTACAATGAATTAGCATGATAAAGTAATGTTCATTGCTACTAATAAGAAATTGGCAATTGCTAATTAGCAATAATGTGGGGAACCCACATGCTATGCAATTGCTTGTGACATTGAACTCCTTGACTATCAGCTCAACTACACATGATAAATGGGCCAAATTCAAGGGCATTTTCTAGCGACAACTTGTTGCTACATCTCTATAAGAAACATGTGTTTTCCATTAAGCTCCTTGAAACATCTACTAACAAGCAATTGATTGAAGAATCGTAGGTGGAGGGGGTACTTGACCACTGAAAAGGGGGCTGGTTAACCAATAGGCGAGTGTCTGCATGTCATTGGGGTTACAAAGATGTAGAAGATAATTGTTCATAATTTCTCACCTTTGAGTGCCAAAGGGATTTGACTCTTTAGTTATAAGCTTTATTGGTGATAGGGACTTGTAGTTCTACTTTGTGGATTCATCTATATGTACATTTGACTTGTATTATCATTTCATGATTGTGGTAAGTTTCAATATAAGTAGCTCTCAAGTGATGTCTTTTTGATGTATCATCCACATGATTTTTTATTTATTCGGATATAACACAAGTGAACTAGGGTAGAGAACGGGCCATAGGAGGGAGCACAACACGAAAACACATCAAAATGGAACCACGGGCTCATAAACAAGTGGTTGACAATTTCATAAGGTTAGATCACCAAGTGGTTGACAATTTCATAAGGTTAGAAGCACGGGCTCATAAACACAAGTGGTCAACTGCTATAATGACAAAGTTAGAATCACCTTCATAACCATTTACTCAGAATGAGGTCCTCATCTCACCCACAACTTCACATTGTCAAGGGGAGTAAGAATATATTTTTTGTTCAACAATGTGGATCCTTTTTGACATCCAAACACCAAGACTAGGTTGAAGGCTCACGAGAGCAGCAAGCCTAAGCATGACTAAAAGTGTCTACTTACCTATAGATCTTTGAGGTCTCTTGAAGTTTGTTTTTATAATGTTTAAACCATTCTTCTTCATCTGTGTCTTGCTCTCCCTCTCATAACATGTGAAGGATTGCCGCTTATCATTTCAAAGATGACATTGACGTGTTCATACCATGTGTCCAACATAATCCATTGTTTTTCTCTTTATTTTTATGAGATTCTATTTGTTCTAGCTTGTGTATTTCAAATTTTTTGTGTTCGAATTAAGTAAATTGACAAATACTTTTTCTATATTTGGGTCTTATAGCATGTTCTCATGCCTTTACAACTACTTTGTCTATGCTCTCCACTAATAGCTTATGTGAGTAATTACCTCTATAATTTGGAAGATGACATTGCTATGCCTATACTTGAGATCTACTCAAATATATCATTCAATGAGTCCCAATTTCATCTCACTTAAATCAACAATCATGGCAACTCTAAGAGAAATGTTTCACAAGATTGAAAATATTTGCACATGCAAAGATCCATTAAATGTAAACTTGCTAAAACTGAAACACCCTCCTCCCCTCCCCCTCTCCCCCAAAAAAAGAAAGAATTTGAACAAAGGTGTCGGAAGTTTCTGTTCAACATTGGTAGGTTCCACATGAGCACTCATATATTTGCTAGTATGTGAGAGGGCATGCGGTACTCTTATCAATAACGAAGATTTGTCTTATAGTAAAAGATGAAGTGATCAACCATGCAACTCGATCACTATTCACACACAACAAGATGATGTGTCATACTACATTAGGATGGAATTGTGCATGCTTGTGATGTTTCGATATATTTGGAATAACATGAGCATCATCAAGAAAAATCCTAGATATCAAAATTATTGTCATCATGGGAAGAAAATGCTTGCAACATCATTCAAAACCAACTAGCTACGGAAGGAATACACTTGTAGCTTGTTAGCGTTTGGTACATTAAGCTTGACTTAAAAAACACATTTGTTGGAGTGCCGCCAACCTAAATTTAAGTAATGTTCAATAATAATTGGTAGGGCTATTGTTTCTCTTGATTTTTTTTCACTTCTAATTTGATATTGCTAATTGAACATGTAGAAAATTTAACCTTTATATGTTTAAAGGTTTCAAAGTCTAATGATCCTAACAAAAGTAATTTGACTAATTTTGACCTTCTAATACATGAATTCCCAAATTCTTTTTCTAAATGAAGAGATGTCTGTTGTAGTACTACTTCAATCAAGCGTTTTTGGTGAGCACCGTTGCAATAAAGTAACATGATTGTTTAACAAGCATTAAGCAACACAAGCAAAATCTGGAGATTGTGGATACCATTGCCAACATTAAGCTTTTATTGAAAACAATACACATCAAATTTTGTATTTGACCAACACCTTAATTAGTTCCAATGATGCTCACAACCTAAGTCGATACAGGAGTTTTCAACTCTTCATCATAGGAAAGGAAACATCTTCAATTTTTCGAGAGTAAATGCTAGAAGCCCACAAACAAAAGTTCTTTTGATAGTTAAGGCCATGCTGGTGGATCTCATAATAGGTGGTCCTTATTTAGAGCGCCCAATTGCAAGCTTTGCTATCAAATTTTAGCACTTTTATGAAGTCCTTTACATATTCTTTGGTTAAAAAATTTACCCATTATCTATGCCTTGTACTATGGGTAAAATGTGGAGCAGAGATCCTAGAAAATTGAGGGTAACTCATCTTGATAACCATAGGCAGTGTACTTTGACAAGAATATAAGACTACTTTAATCTCAACCCATCAAAGTTTAAGAAATATCAGATATTAAGACTAATTTCAGACGTTTGAGATTAAATGTACTTTTAACACATTCAAGAAATTTAAGTTTAAGAAATTTAAGATAAGACTGCTTAACAGAATTTTGGCAATTGGGAAAACCACTTGATCTGTGTAGAAACATGGTATTAGCTGTTGCCTTCTAATGTATGGCCGAGGGGGAGAGGACTATGAGCTCAAGAACTTACGCATATCATTCTTGAAGAGGGAACTTGATCCCATATTATTACAAAGAAAGTGCTCCACAGCTTCTTCCTTGATAACTAGAAACTATTTGTTTCTGACGATTATTTTGTCAGCACCACTTTCGCATGCCAGACCATCGCCAGTTTTTTCCCATAGACCTCCCGCCCACAACCATGGAACATACCAAATGCAAAAATTTCCTCCAAGAGAATCATGTAGGTGGTGGTTGCCAAAAAGACTAGTGCCTCTAGAAACTCATGATTTACACCCTGCTTATGTGAGAATGATTTTTGGCTAAGATATGGGTGTGAACCTTTACTTACATGAATGACTTCTTGATCTAACTTTACAAGATGACCTGGTTGACTCTATACGTAAAGCTCGCCTCGAAGAAAGAAGCCTACAAGAATCCCTAGCACTGCAACGATGAGGACAAATGAGAAGGAAAATCCAGAGGGTACTCTCCGTGTAGCCGCAACATTTTCCTGTCAAAATCAATGAGGAAAGTAAGAGTCATAGAAAAGTCAACAAATTAAGGGGTGTTGATATGTGCCTTTTGCATCTGTGCCTTTATTTAATTTCTTTAATTTCATGTGTTTATCAGCATCCAATCATCTTTCTAGCCACCTCGTGGACTCTCAATTTGCCACCCTCATATCCACAGTATGCAAGCATCGAGAGTCACTGACCAGTGCAACCTAGAGCATGCGACATGTTTGAAACCTCATATCCACAGTCTTAAGCATCGAGAGCCACTCATCAGCTCAACCTAGAGCATGCAACATGTTTCACGTGGTCCCGTAGGTCATATTTGACCTTCGAAGACAATAATACAATCCGTCTGTCTGTCTGTCTCACACTTCATATGGCAAGCTCTTACCTTTAAAGCTCGGGGTGTTTGAGGCAGAGCAGGGCAGGGCTTCACATATATAACATTCAATCGCGTCTCTTTGAGATCATCTGGTGATGCTTTGTGAAACTGCACACAACAAGAAAAAAATGCAAGAACCTCAGCAAACAACAAGGAGCTCAAGTAATCAATTCAGCAATGGAAGAAATGTCGTGTTTTGACAAAGATACATCCAGAACAGAACCATTGTTGACCTTGTACCACTATATTCCTACACGACAGAATGCAATGTAATTGGTACACTCAATCGATGTGATTAATGCTTTCTCCACACCATCTTTACAATACTACGCACACACTAATACATGATGCAATCCTTCAGTGGAGGATGGACCAGTTAGCCCACTTTCCTCAATCCTCGTTTGATTCAGCCGCATCTTCACCGAGACTTAATTGTGTGAGGCATTGCAGAGAGAAAAATCAATTCCTGCCTCAAGAAGGCCTACAATCGAGCACATACCCTTCCTAATTACTGGTGGGGAAAAATATTAAGATATTTAGTGCATTCCCACCAGCATGACCACTCATTAACCCAATCGACCTCTGGGACAAGTTTCCCCTCTCCAATTCATGATCTCACAAACATCAGCACACCACGACACCATTCAATCGATGTGATTAATGCTTTCTCCACACCATCTTTACAATACTACGCACACACTAATACATGATGCAATCCTTCAGTGGAGGATGGACCAGTTAGCCCACTTTCCTCAATCCTCGTTTGATTCAGCCGCATCTTCACCGAGACTTAATTGTGTGAGGCATTGCAGAGAGAAAAATCAATTCCTGCCTCAAGAAGGCCTACAATCGAGCACATACCCTTCCTAATTACTGGTGGGGAAAAATATTAAGATATTTAGTGCATTCCCACCAGCATGACCACTCATTAACCCAATCGACCTCTGGGACAAGTTTCCCCTCTCCAATTCATGATCTCACAAACATCAGCACACCACGACACAAGGGCTGCTAAAGATGATTACTTGTTGATCAATAGCCCAAAGGGCTCTGAGCCGCACCAAGTGATAGGATGACTCGTTTGTAAAAAATTTATAACTATGCATGAGCGACAGCTGCACAGGGTGCATAGTTTTACTGCTTTTGTAAGTATGAGTGTGTGCACTCTAAAAATCAAGAAGGCTTCAAAATATGTGGTCATGCTGGGTTCAATTGGCCCAAAAAAACAAAGAGTCTTCCAAAATGGTAGCAAATCTCTCAAAGAGAAACAACATTTAAATTAAATCTCACTTGAATACTTGGAGTTGGGATGGAAAAGGCGGAGTATCCCTTCATAGAGTATTGGCCCCCAACATATTTTATCAAAAGAGATATTTTACAACTTCTCTGGGTGAGCATACGCCCAATCTGGTTTTACAACTAGCATCCTTGGCCTCAATTCATAGGCACATGGGATTCAAAAGCAATATCAAAAGTATCTATTATTTACATCAGTGCTTAAAGCACTTGAAAAACCATCTGCTATAGAATCTGTAGTCCAAAAGCATCTCCAGCGTCTGCCATGTTAGCTTTCCATACACTCAGCTGATGAAGAAGAAGAGTAAGTGACAGCAATGATCAGGCAACTCATCCTAAGACTCATCAAGCCAGCCCTAGATGTAGGGGTAAGCCTTTAGCTTTCACTCTATGTATGACATATCCCTAAAGCCAAGCATCTAGCATGCACCTCTATGTGCATGGATACAACCTCCTGTAGCAGGGCTACAATGTATTGGCACACGACAAGCACTTAGTTGCAATTGGGCTGGGTTCACACTGGACGGACTCTTTCCTGGGCAATGGCACGTGGCAAGTGATACGGATAGTGGTCTAGTGGACACCGTGGCCAGGTCACCACCACCACCACAGTTTTGAGATAGACTTTAGCTGGACTGAATATTTATGAGCCGTTGGTGGTGTAGCGCGGATAATGTGTCGTGCTCTCTACAGTGTGGGTGTCCCTCAGTGCAATGTGCGTGACAATCTCACTCAAACAAATGGAAACTCTCTCAAACAGAATGAAACACAGAAACAATGGATAACAACAGAGATACAACAGTGAACCAGAACATGTGGACTCGACTTGCTCAAAGAACCATGTACAGACTCTGGCGTGGCAGCACACTCAGCTCCAGTCCAGAACTCACAAGTACAAGAGGGGTGTCGAGGCTCAGATGTGCAGGGATGGTGAAGCAGTGCTCTCTGTAAGACTCGCTACCTCGACGACGCTGGACCAAAGGTGAAGAAGATGATGATGATGATCACCAACCGCTACTACTCATATGTACCACCTTAAAGAGCCACCAACGGCTCATAAATGTCAGCCATGTGGTGACCTGGCCACGAGGTCCACTAGACCACCGTCGGTCGTAAGTAGATACCCTACCACGTGTCACTCCCAGACCAAGGTCCGTCCAGTGTGAACCAGTCCCAGTGTAACCCACTGTCCAACTGTATGTCCTGTGAAGTGACTGTAGCCCTGCTACAAGTTGCCCGCCACAAGACCGCTCACCGTCTCGGTGAGAGGAATACTGAAAAAACTGTGAAGGAAAACCACTAGCTACTGCATCCGTACATGTTTTCCTGATTGCAATCGCCTTAAGCTTGTAACTAAGCAGGAACCAAGTATGTATGATTGCATAGCCGCATAGCCTGGTCCATGCTTGCAGTTGCAGATGAACCTTGCCATACTTTTGTGCAACAACACTCTTCTCGAAAAGATGGATTACCATAAGCCCGAGTAACACCGCAAATAGGGTCATAGTCCAAGAATCCCAACTAGAACAAGATGAGTACACCACAGCAAAGTGATATGCTCACTAGGCAACTAGGTAGGGTTGAGGGAGGGGGAGGAGAGACTAGGTAGGGGCGAGGGGGAATGGGGTGGTTGGGGGGCTAGATAGGGGCGAGGGCTTAGAGGGGGTGGGTAGGGGCAAGTAGGGGGAGGGTAGGGGCGAGGGGGAGTGAGGGGGTGGGTAGGGGTGAGGGGGGTTGGGTAGGGGCGAGAGGGGAATTAGGGGGTGTGTAGGGGCGAGAGGGGGTGGGGGGGTGGGTAGGGCGAGAGGGGTTGGGTAGGGGCGAGAGGTAGTGAGGGGGTGGGTAGGGGCGAGGGGGGAATTAGGGAGTGGGTAGGGGCGAGAGGGGGTGGGGGGTGGGTAGGGGCGAGAGGGGTTGGGTAGGGGCGAGAGGGAGTGAGGGGTTGGGTATGGGCGAGAGGGGTTGGGTAGGGGCGAGAGGGGAAGTGAGGGGGTGGGTAGGGGCTAGGGCGAGGGGAGGGGAGTGCTAGGTCAGGGCGGGGGTGGGGTGAATAGGGCAAGAGCTGGGCAATGGAGAGGGATAGACAAGGAGGACGAGGAGTGGCGGGGGTGATGGAGCTGCTCTCCTCCACCAGCCTTCATTCATCGTTGAAGCTTCTTGCTACAATCTGCAGCTTTAGAAGCGGCCAATGAGTTATACGGAGCTTCACCATCACTTATCGTTACTGATTGCAACCCAAAGTCAATATAAGAAAGGATATGCCAAGTCGACACCGCCCTACCGCACAGGCGATCATCATGCTTGTCCCTTTGGAAAGCGACATTCTGTAGGAGCCGGCACCAATGGAGGAGGGCCTGCCGCCAGGAGCCTACAGCAGTAGGGGACAACATCACCAGCCTTCATTCATCGTTGAAGCTTCTTGCTACAATCTGCAGCTTTAGAAGCGGCCAATGAGTTATACGGAGCTTCACCATCACTTACCGTTACTGATTGCAACCCAAAGTCAATATAAGAAAGGATATGCCAAGTCGACACCGCCCTACCGCACAGGCGATCATCATGCTTGTCCCTTTGGAAAGCGACATTCTGTAGGAGCCGGCACCAATGGAGGAGGGCCTGCCGCCAGGAGCCTACAGCAGTAGGGGACAACATTGGGGAGAACATTAGTGCCTGCTTTATATTGTTTTGGTGACTCTCATGTAGATGATGGGAACAACAATGTTCGGCGCTCTTGATGATCTCTTTGCCACAGCTCTGAACCCTAAGAATGTGGGTATTCTGATTGTGGGTAAGGTCGAGCGGGTAAGGGTAGATAGGTACAAGTAAGGAGAATACAGCTATCATGAGCAAGACAGCTATCATGATCTTGGAATTCATCTTGTAGGACGGGCTCTGAGAAGGGAGTTTGCTAGGCACAGAAGAGAGCTTTGTTTTGGTCGGAGAAGCAGACACCAAAGGGGTTGATGTTTGAGGGGGAGCGAACTCCTGTAGAGGGGATTTCTTGCTGCTTCTACGCTTCTTCAGAGGCTCAGGTGGCTCATTAGGTTTAGTTACTATGGAAATATTTGAAGAGGGTGTACCTTTAGGCAAAGAGTGAATAGAGACTCCATAACAAGGCATAGATTTGGTAGCCTCCAGCCACTCCAGCAGATCTTCGTCTGACCCTTCAGGTGTAGTAGGTTGTTCTTGTTCAGGGTTGGTTTCCATTGACACGGAAACTTGCTGCACCACTGGATCCATGCCTCCTTCTCAGAGGATGGGTTGTATCGGGGAGCCAGAAGTATGTATCCACATTGCATCGTTTCCCCAATCATGGAGTGCTTTAGTGTGTCGCAGCCATGGTCTTCCAATAAGCAAGGGAAATCCGCCCTCAACCTGGGGAAGACGAACCACCACAAAATCCAAGTTAAAAGTAAAGTTTTGTACCTGCAGAGGCACATTGTCTATGATGCCCACTGGGTATACTGTTCGTTGATCGGCCAATGTAACAGTGAAGGGAGCAGGGCGAGTAGGCTGTAGACCTAGAGCTAACATAGTGAACTCGGGCATCAGGTTGATGCCAGATCCACCATCCACTATCACTCCTAAGAAATGCCGACCCAAAACGGACACTGTCAAGCGAGGGCTTCTATAATCAGTGAGTGGAGCAGCGGGATTGGATATCATATAGGACTCTGATGGTCGCACTGGGAGGTGCCCGCCACTAGGACCTGCTCCAGGATAAAGTGATTGAATAACAGCAAGGGTGTCACTTCTAAACTTTGCATCTAGTCGTAGCATGTCATAGAGGGACACTTGTTGAAAGGTATTCTTCAATATAGTCTCTGCTGTAGGTTTTCCTCTTGGGATCAGTGTCTTCTCAGTTTCCTTGATCTTTTGTAAGTCAACAACTGCTTCTAAGAAAGCCCCATCAATATCGGAGAGCATAGTAAAAGATCCTTTCTTAGCACTAGTGGATGGCATGTCCGCTACTGGAGGAGGTGTAGGCATTGGGGAGGAAAGGGCTGTACCTACTGGAAGATTGAGGCCGAGGGCTGCTCTCTGAGCTCGTGTGAGGACACCAGCTGGCTCCTCTACCAGCTGCAACTTGTCTTGAGAGGCAATCATATGGGCAAAAATTGGTGGCTTGGGGTGGGTACTAACTGCTATCAAATTGATCTTGGGAAAGGTGAATTCGGGTTGGCTCTGACTTGGGCTCGCAGAGGTAGAGGCGCGTTGTTTTGGACAATCCTTAGTGTAGTGATCCTGAGCCTCAGGGCAAAGTTGGCACGGAGAAGAGCCTTCTGGCAGAGCTCATTTGCTCTGATAATGCCCATACTCTCCGCATCTGTAGCAGAGTATGGGCTGATTGGAAGGACGAAACGGGGGACGAGGTGGTTGCTGCATGGAGTTGGAGGCTGAAGTGTAGAAGCTCTGAGGGGTTGAGGTGGCATTAGCATTATAAAAACTTTGAGTCGGGAAAGTACTTGACATAACTTGGACAGCAGGGGTATTGAGCAAAGGTGGCATGTAGTTGGGATGGCCGTAGTGGGAAACCATGTTGGATGATGGTGCTAACCCTTGTTGGAGAGAAGGACCAAGACTTTGCTGTATTTTGTGCAATCCCTTTAGGTAGTAACAATCCTTGTCCTCATGTCCAGATTTTTCACAGAAGTGGCAGTAAACCCGAAGGGAGCATTCTTGCGGAGGGTGCCCTGGAGAGCGGCATGAGCTACACCAAACCGTAGCCTTAGTCTCTTGCTGACACTTGAGCTCTTCTAGCTCGCGCTTAATCTGTTCCAATGCCTCATGATTTGGAGGCTTCTCTTGTCTAAGAGAGAAGGACCTCTCCTCTTGAAGAGCTCGCTGTAACTTTAGGGCTTCCAGTTCCCTGCGTAAAGAAGTTAGAGGATCAGCAGGACTACCTTCCAAGAACACAGAGGGAGTATCTATGTGAGGAGAGTTGTTGAACAGCTTCCTAGCCCCCTCTATCCTAGTAGCAGTTGCGATGAACTCCTCGAGAGCAGCGTCGGGTCGGAGACTCTCTCGGAGTTTTTGTTGAGAAGTTTTGGGAAGCGCCTTCTCCACCCACTTTTTAACCATGAATTCACCGGGTTGTTGGGGGAGCTTGGCCACCAGCGACTTAGTTTTAGTCATAAGCTCTGCAAAAGTCTCCTCAAGCTTGAGCACCATGTTGGCCAACTCATCCAACACCTTCTCCTGGTAGTCACCCAGCCTGAAAGCTGCACAGAACTGCTGTCTTAAGGCTGCCCAAGTTGCAAAATGGTTCTCTGCAAATTGACTGTACCATTTATCTGCTAGGCCATCCAGGGTAGATGGAAATAGTACCAAATAAGAATCTTCTCTGTTCAGACCACGTCCCCTACAGAGAGATACAAATCTTCTTGCATGGTCGTCAGCATCTTCTGAAGAAAGCCCTTTGAAGGTAGGGAACTTGATGTTTACCTTGGCCAAAACACTAGCTAGTGGCTCCATGATTCCTTGCTGAGTCTGTTGCACAATAGCTTGCTGTAGCAGAATAGGAGAGAGCTTTTCTGGAGAAGGTGATCACGAAGATGGGGAACCTGATGACGAAGGAACAGGTGAGAGCTTTTCTGGAGAAGGTGATCAGGAAGATGGGGAACCTGATGAAGGAATGGGTGATGTGATATGTGGAGGTATAGGTGATGAGGTTGAAGGATTTCTACAAGATGTCAAAGGTCGTCTTCTGTGATAGTACTTCAGAGGGCTCAGTAGTGGGCTTTGACGCTCAACTGACCTCCTTGTATGTGTCATGCAGTGACCTCCAAACCAACCAAGCTTTGGGCAAGAAAACCTTGAACTGGCTGAAGACTGGTCTAGACTCTACTAGACCAACGAGTGTCTAGACCAGCTGGACCAGGGACGAGGAGGACTAGACCAGGGTCTAGACCAGACAAGTGACTAGACCAGCTAGACCAGGGTCGAGGGGGTCTAGACCAGAGACGAGGGCAAGTTGGACCAGGGCGAGAGGGGACCAGACCAGCAAGGCGAGAGACTTAGACTGACAGGCGAAGCGAAGAAACCAGCTACTCAACAGAGTGAGACTTCAGTTGAGGTCCCACCGTGATCGCCAAAATGAGAGCACCTGTAGCGCGGATAATGTGTCGTGCTCTCTACAGTGTGGGTGTCCCTCAGTGCAATGTGCGTGACAATCTCACTCAAACAAATGGAAACTCTCTCAAACAGAATGAAACACAGAGACAATGGATAACAACAGAGATACAACAGTGAACCAGAACATGTGGAATCGACTTGCTCAAAGAACCATGTACAGACTCTGGCGTGGCAGCACACTCAGCTCCAGCCCAGAACTCACAGGTACAAGAGGGGTGTCGAGGCTCAGATGTGTAGGGATGGTGAAGCAGTGCTCTGTGTAAGACTCGCTACCTCGACGACGCTGGACCAAAGGTGAAGAAGATGATGATGATCACCAATCGCTACTACTCATATGTACCACAGTAAAGAGCCACCAACGGCTCATAAATGTCAGCCATGTGGTGACCTGGCCACGAGGTCCACTAGACCACCATCGGTCGTAGGTAGGTACCCTACCACGTGTCACTCCCAGACCAAGGTCTGTCCGGTGTGAACCAGTCCCAGTGTAACCCACTGTCCAACTGTATGTCTTGTGAAGTGACTGTAGCCCTACTACAGGTGGCTCTTTAGGGGGTACATATGCATAGTTGTTTTGGGTCATTATCATCATCTGGTTTGTGTGGTCAGTAGTCTAGAGTCTATCATCTTGAGTTATACACAGCAAGTCTGCACCATCCCTGCACAGTTGAGCCTCGACACCCCATTGTACCTATGAGTTCTTGGCTGGAGCTGAGTGTGCTACCATTGCCAAAGTCTATACTGGTTTCTTTGAGTTAGTGGAGTCCCATATGTTCACGTTCTACTGTTGAGTCCCTGTGTTTGTTTGCTCTGGTATCCCTTGTTTTTGTGTTTTCATTATGTGGAGTGAGATGTCACGCACATTGCGCTGAGGAGCACCCACTGTATAGAGCACGACGTATTATCTCCGCTATAGGTGCTCTCATTTTTGGCACGTCTCGTGGGACCTCAACTGAGTCTCACTCCATCGAAAGTCGAGTTAAGGAGCTCTCCGTATCAGTCGGTTGGTTTGCACAGGTCTAGGCCTGCTTCAGCTTGGTCCCGTCTAGATTTCTCTCGACCTGCTTGTCTAGTCTCTCGTCTTGGTCTAGTAGTCTCTCGGCTTGGTCTAGTCTCTTTTCCGACTAGGTTTCAAGAGTCCTCTTCCTGTAGCAGGATATTCCATATGGGATGGCTACTTGATGAAGAAAACGGTGTTGTGCATCACACAACCATTGAGGGAAAAGGTTCTGAGTGCCATTGTCCACCTTTTACGGGTCACTGCGGCATTGACACCACCTTGAAAGGTGTGGAGCGTTACTTCTTTTGGTCGAGACTCAAGAAGGATGAGGACGACTTTGTTCACAGTTGTTTAGTATGCCAGAAGGTCAAGTTTGACAGGCATAAGGCATAGGGATTGTTACAACCTTTACCCATTCCCACCCGACCCTAGGAAAGTATTGCAATGGATTTCCTTTTTAATCTCCCGAAGACACAAAGTGGACAACATGGCATCTGGACTGTTATAGACAGATTTAGCAAGCAAACTCATTTCATTCCAGTGAACAAAACAGTAAAGCCGGACCAAGACTATTCATTGCTCAGATATTTCGTTCCATGGCATGTGTAAGACAATAGTTTCCGATAGAGATCCCCGATTCACGAGTTTGTTTTGGAGAGCTATTTGAGAACATTGACACACGGTTGCAGTTCTTGTCATCATTCCGCCCGAGACAGATGGGCAATCCGAGATTGCAAATTTAGTTTTGACGTCTTAAATTTTTGATCATAAGACTCAATGGGAAAAATATTTGCCCTTGGTGGAATTTGCCTACAATAACAAGATCCACTCTACGACGGGGAAGGCGCCATTCGAGATCATTGAAGGTGCTCCGAAGGTTCACCCTTCCTTAGCACTAAAGATAAGATTTTTGAAGGCTGACCAATAGACGAGGGACTTGGACACTGCTTTTGCCAAGGTCCGGGAGGCTTTAGAGAAATCTCAAGAAAGACATAAAAAGGCAGCAGATCGACATCATCGCGATTTGAACTTAAAGGAGGACGATTGGGTGCTCTTACATTTTGAGAAGGCATGCCTAAGAATACGAAAAGGAAAGGAGCGACTTTTTCCAAAGCTTGGCATGAGGTATTATGGCCCCTTCCAGATAAAAGAAAAGATAAATGATGTCTCCTTTAGAATGAAGCTGCCCGATACTTGGAAGATTCACAATGCTTTTCACGTGAGTCTATTGAAGCCTTTTAAAGGCGATGTGCCCGATGATGGGGAGCCCGAAGTGGAGGAAAGCGAGGAGATACTCGTTCCAGAATTGATTGTGGCACATATGGACAGAAAGATAAAAGGTAAAGCGATTAGGCAGTTCTTGGTTAAATTCAAGAACTATCCTGCATTGGATGCGAAGTGGATGGAGGAGGACCTAGCAGATACTCCTCAGATTTTGGAACTTTACCTTGAAGCATTCGGTTTAGCATAGTCTACTCCGGTAGAAACCCGTATTCATGGGTGAATCCAATGCAGCGGGTTTGCACAAGAGGGGAGTCACTACGCTCCTTTGTCAACGAATTACCTCAATTTGGAATAAAGTCACTGATGTCCCCTTTGGTTTCAGGGATACTAATGGGCTGACCAGTATTCTGCTAAATTACTTTATGACAGGAATTCCCGAAAATGAAAATGATTGATTTGTACTTGACTTGTCTGAGTGCAAGAGCTGAAAGACGAAATGACTGCAGCATTTCGGTCTCATAAATCTCTATAGACATGATTGCAATAAGGATTAGTTAATCGAGCATCCATGAGTCCGGAATGGATCTAGATGCGATTACTAAATACATTGCCGATTAATCATGGTCTGAGATTTGGAATGAATTTGTATGTGATTTGTCATGTGATGTCCTGTGATGTCAAGTGATGTCCTCTAATGTCCGATGATGTGACTGTCGTTTTGCACAAGTGCTAGATGTGTCGTGTCTAGTGCGTCGGTACTAACAGTCAGTGTCTACTAAGAGAGTTTATGGCCTCTGTCTTTTTTGCAGGCGTAATCGAGGGCGATTACAATTCTTTCAAGAGGGGGGTATATCACAAACTGGTGACGTGGCAACCCCCAGACAAACACACACAACTGCTGACATGGCAGATGCCAGGGAAAAGGCCCCGACAGACTGACGTGGCAATTGTACGGGACGCCCACAATTCGCGCTGACATGCTGACGTGGCAGCTATACGGAATTTCTGTAATTTGCTTTGATTGCTTTTGGCAGATTTTGGGAACCGGTTGCTTTTGGAACTTTTGCTTTTAAGTTTAAAGCTTTTAGAGATCAATTGCTTTTGAGTTTGAAAGCTTTTGGGGCTCAGCTTTTGGGCATCCCTTGTAAGAATAAATACACCCAAGGGCCTCACTTCTCAGACCATCTCAACGCAGAGACCGAGAGTGAGCACCCGCAGGCTCATTGTACTGTGCTCAAAGATTCATATAAAAATAAACACAGAAAGGGGCACCAATCTTTGGGCCAATACCTCTTGGCACGGAACTACGCCGGGCCATGTCGACTTTATTGTGACTTGTGAATAAGTTTGAAGTGAATCTCTATTGTGTCGCAGTAGAATCTTGACTTGGGGTGTCCGAGTTTGTTACAAGAAGTCTCCACGGAGAAAATCCCAAGGAAACAGTGACTTCCACGCACTTTAGAGCACTTTACAAAACCTGACGAGAAATTACAGCACGCTGAAATCTCTGTTTTTAGCTTCCAATTTGCGTGCCGATCACTCATGTGGGTAGCCCTCGAGCTCTCGCACCTGTAGGATCACTTGCCCTTTGAATTAAACGAGATTCCTCGCGGGAAATCTCTCTAAATTGTCTTGTACAAGCACCCCAAGGCTTTCTCGAGGCTCCCCTGGCGATAACCTGTAGTTTAGGTGCGAAACCCTAAACCTGCAAAAAAACACAACAGGCAGTAGTTCCCTGTTTTGCACGTCTACGCGTGTGTCAAAGGCTCCCGCACGCAATGGGACAATTCTCCTATAAATCGGACGAGTTCACACGAGAAAACTCTCCGTTTTCGCATTTCTTCGCAATGGAATTGTGCATACCTGAAGGGGATTAGCAATTAGCTAATCCGGTTCCTGTAGAGAAGGCTGTTGCCTTGGCAAATGCACATAAATCCCCCAGAATTGTACATGGTCATCCGAGAAGCCCAACTAGAGGGGCATTACCATATGTGCAAAGGGGGGAAAGAGATGCACGAGAGAAAATCATCACGCTACATAGAGCAAGGGAGAAGGCAAGCTTTCCATTAAAGCTATGAGCACCTACACTCACTACTCACACACACTGTGTAGCACACTTCTGATGTCCAAAAATCAGTTTCCCACTCAAAAATGGGCGCCCCCCTCTGGATGAGGCTTCGGGAAAGAGTGTGTTGGCCTGCATGCAGCTTCCCTATTGCCAAGTGTCCATTTTACTCCTTTTGGTTTAATTTCCTAGTACCCGTCAACTTATGAAGTGTAGCGAGGGGCCTAAATGACTTTGAACTGAGCCTAGACACCATTTCACTGCTCGGATTTCAGTGCCGACTTGGCTCGACCATCTCGTGGCGACCTGCCCTTGACTCTTGCAGGCGAAACTCTTGGCCAATGGCCATTTCACACTAGCCATGCAATGTCCAAGCATTTGTGATTTTAACAAGAGGGTCCCAAAAATTAAATAAAAATCAAGGGAAAGAAACCAGCAAATATATATAGTGGTTGTCACAATCTCGTGTTAGCACTACAAGCGAAGTTCGAGTGCAAACAACCAAAATTCACTCGTGCAGATGATCATGAAGATGACAAAGACACACAAAGGGAATCTGAGAGACAACAAGAGAATCAGCAAAGGGAGACAGCACGTTCGTTGAGAAAAGTACAAGAAATCAGCAAACAGAAACAAAAACAGCTCAAGAAGTACCAGAGACGAACAGTGCTCCAAGGACAAGAACAGAAGGCACAAGGGAGTGTGCAGTTCAAGAGACTTGTGGAAAAGACCGGCAGATTAACAAATTTAGCAATCAATGAGCTGCAAGGACGAATTACCACAACAGAAGAGATGCATTGGAAAAGAGCAATGGAATGAGAGGTCAAAATTTTACATTCAATCAACATACAATTACTCAAACCGACAAAGATCAAGAAGAATGGTATACCAGAGCCCTCCCCTCTCCTATTGATTAGATAGGAGTGCCTTCACCGCAAAGCAGCCATAGAGCAAGAAATGACTGAGGCTCCATCCAATGATCCACAACCCAAACGGAGGAAGACACGGCTCGACAAGCATCCCAAATGGTTGATTCACCTGATGCGAGCACCCTCTCTACTCCAGCAAGATGTCACCTTTTGTCCATTGCCTAGAGTCAGAACCTAAAGCCAACATGAAACGATACAAAGAAGACATCGTAATTGGCTGAATTATCCAGTATTGCCATGTCCGGAAGACAATGAAAGGCTAGATGAAAAATATATGCTACGCACTCTCACCGCAGCAATAAAGCAATATGGTTGCCCGATCTATATTGCCAAATACTCCGAAACATATGTTGAATGTTAGCAGCTTGCATCAATATGTACCACAAAGCGTGGATTACAAAGACTCCATGGATGTCCTTCTTGGAGGGGAATAAAGGCCTAGTATACGATCTTAGCAAGCATCCTAATGAGAACATTTTGCATGGGTTCTTTACACAATTGATGTTCATGCCTTCTTACTACATGAGCACTTTTGAAGAGGCTATTAATACAGAATTTTTCATCCTAGATACAACCATTTTTCGGCTAGAGGTCATTGATCTTTGAGCAAGATTTGTCAGTTACCATGCCATGGAGCTCCACCAACAGAACACCTTCAAGCCTTATGCCCAAAAAAATATCCAACTAGCAAGAGAATATAGAAAAGGACTCGGGTGGAAAGAAAATCGTCACCTACAACGTCAACCTGCAATTCGACAACCACCTCGGCATTGACTCATGTCAAGGACGACATGAACTAGGAGGGGGGGAGTGTTGGAAGATTCCAACAGCAGCAGATACCGGCTTCAGAAAAGGAGATGCTCGAAAGGACTTTTTAGCCTTTGTAACAGAAAATGCTTGTAATTATCTTGCTAGAAAACCATTAGCTCTTTTGATCACTCTCTTGTGAAGAATTCAGGATTATGAGCTCTCGAGTTGTAATTCATGCTCTTTTTGAAGCAAAACCAGCCCTTGTACATGAAACCCAGAGCCAAGGTATAAAAGGCAGCTTTTGTAAACTTTTGAGGATTATAATTATTAATAAAAGGGAGCAGATAAGGTTTTCTCCGTACGTAATGTGTTAGTCTCATTGAGCTCTACGCGTGGATATCTACATTGCAAGCGTTTCGCGAGATCCAAGCGTCGACTCCCACAACCTTCTAGGTGACATATCTCACTATCCGAGTGTTGTTTTGAGATTCTCTCAATTGCATCAAATTCTCACCAGTTTAGAGCACCTAATAGGCATGTGCGACATCAAATTTGATGACCTACAATTTTGCAGCCGGAAAAAAAAACACGTTTTTTTCCTGTGAGCAGATTTTAGGTTTGATAATCCAAGATTGTCTTTGATCATGCATGGATGATGCCTATTAAATTTGGTGTTGTTTAGAGTTGATTTGCTATTGGTTTTGCCTTTGGATGTGTGATTGGATAGGAGAGGTAAAAACCAGGTTTTCCGTAGTTAGAGTGCACATAGACAATTTCATCGGAGTGTTTTGTGTTCAGATGAGAGATTGACAACCTCTTGGCATACCTCCATACCCTAGTCAAGTCACTTGCTTCCCAGAATTGACATTATAGTCTTGGATCCATCTCTTCAAGAGATGTGATAGGTGATGACCGTGTAGCCCCGAGACATGCATCCTTTCCAAAAGTTCAAGGTTGGTGCATGTATTAGCTCTAAAATTACTACAATAATCCGAGTAGCGAGGTACCAAGTCAAAGAAACTATTAAGTGCGTTAATGAGCCATTCCCAATTTCACAGTACAAAAGAGTGTATACTTATACATGCATGGCTTAATCTTTGAGGCAAGCATATGACTACTAGCAGGATCAACCAGGTAGTTACCTAATTTTTAGGCAAAGCCAAAGGTGAAGGCGACCAAGTCTTCAATCCTTTGCAGATTGGCAGCAACAACAGCAAATGATGCATTTGGTGCAGGGAAATATGCCTCCTTATTCAAGTTACCTTGACAGGAATTAGGAATTTTCAGATATGGCCGCCAATTGGTATTGCCTCCAGGGGGTATTCGTTCCCTATGGGGCAGGTGGTTTTGGACAGCAGGTGGCTTTGACCCCTCTGGAGCAGGGATGCCTAGTTTTGGGCAGCATGGTGCCTCGTATGCAGGGATATCCTTATGAATTTCACCAAGATAGGATAAGAGCCTGTATGGAGGAGGGACGCCTCCAACCTTAGGCACAACTTCTGGCATTGAGGGAGTGACAAGCCATTGACGCAACCGAGCAGCAAATGAAGCAACACATGCACAGCAGATTAGGGAGCAAAGGAATGTGTGGCAGCCCGTAATTCGCACCGGAAATTGTGGCATGATTTTCCTCTTCTTCTTCTTCCAATTCCTCTTCTACTTCCTCATACTCCCCCGATTTCAGAATCTTTGCTGCTTTCATGGTTTATTGCTACAATTCTGGATCTGATTATTTTGAGAAGAACAATTGATTGTGTAGTGATACCATTGTACCGAAAAGTCACCTGACAAGGTGGTGAAATAATGCAACAACACCACAAATGAACAGAAAAAGCAAAATGAAATGGAAGTAACACTTCAGTCAAGACACACAGTGGCAAAGCTCCACTCTCAAAGATGCTGGCCCCTCAACTAGGCTCCCCTCGCGGTATTTCTTTATTATATTCATGCACTGTCTCGGTTCCAACTGTTCTACATAAGCCAACTCACATGATCTAACTGCAAATGGCACCCTGGCCTCTAATTTATAGGCACTTGGCCCCAAAAGCGACTTAAATAATCTGCTATTTACAACTTGACAAAAAACCATGTAAAACACCTTCTGTTTACAATAACTGTCCCAAAGCATGGCCAATAACCCACTGAGGGAATCTACACGAAAAGCATGAGAAGGATGTGCCACATCAGCAGCCTGCGCGTAAGACCTGCCATGTTACTGCCGTACCACCTGCCACATGTCATTTGTACAGTCCCGTGAATTGTGCCGCATATCACCTCAGCATCCCACGTGCTCTTCCCCTGCTCTCTATCCTCGATCCAATTGGGTCTGTTCCGGTACGGGCGGTCCACAGGTGATACTCCAAGTTCCTGATCACTCTCCAATACTCCTTTCCCAGAGGGTACTCATGAATTAGATTATCCTTACTGGCAAGATGATAAGACTTGGAAATTGTCCTACTCTACTCTCCAAGGCAGCTATCATGAGAATCTTGCCTCTTTCTCCTTATTTAAAGAACTTGAAAGGCAAAGATCAACATATATGACTGGCTTATGGCAAGCAGTATCAACTGCTACTGCTATGTACATCTTTTCTCCTTATTTAAAGGACTTGAAAGGCAAAGACCAACATATATGACTGACTTATGGAAAGCACTATCAACTGCTACTGCTACATACATCCCAAGTCCTTCAAAGCTGCCAATTTTTCTTGACGCCATGCACTACATATATTGTCTCTCTTTCCTTCATTCCACGAATACGAGGATTGGGCCATTCCTTTATAGACAGAGGAATGCAGTGTAACACGACTAGAAATTGTGGTCATCTTGTACACAGGCTAAAGCTTCTTGCCCAGTCCTCTCATTATCTACATAGAGTCTCTCCAGCTACTGGCAAGATCTTCACAAAAGCTTAGGAATCTCTTCACAACCATAGGATTCTTTCTCGACTCAAGCAGGACTTTTCAATGTGCATGAATTGCATGATCACATTAGAAAAGATTGATGCTAAAGTAGCATCTGCAAAGAAATCATCACACAAAGCACAAGAAAAAAAATGCTATGACATACTCACCAATTCTTGCAAGATATCTTCGGCTTGAGCACCCTGAGGAGCAAAAACAGTTTGCACAAGAAATTTATCTTTGCTTTGAAGCTCACCAGGAACCTCAAATAATGCCCGCATTGTAACTTCAAAAAAAGGATGACAAGTCAATTTCACAAGCTTGTGTAAAACTTTCGATATTTTAAACCTTTTATGATACTTTTTAAAATTCAAGACTCATAATTTACAAGTATGAGAATGAAAGAGAGAGCTTGAACCTGTCACATTGCATAAATTCCCTGGCTCAATAGTTCCTATGTTTGGACGGACACAATAATTCTTGGGGGTTGTTGTTTTAATCTGCACAAAAGAAAATTTAGGCATTCTAGAATCACAAGGAGCTAAACTATGAAGCATTATGATAGCATTTCACAATCACGTCAAATGATAAACAAAAGCTTGCCAAAACAAAGTACTAAACTTTATGCTTTCTAGGTGAGCAAAAAAATTGTGTTTATATTTATCATCAGGAATGAGAAGCTGATTTTGCTTCTAGTGATTTTAAGTGTGAAACAAGTATATAGTTCATTTATTATGCATACACATGACAATTTACAGTCGTTTAGACGGAGAAAAGTCGATGACCATGTTTAAAGAAAGGCTTGAAATACGAGCTTACAAGAGCGCGCATCAATGGGAGAGGTAGAAATGTAGATAAGATATTAAGGTAGTGCATACTGCCAGCTATGCTGGCCATTTTTAATGTAACCAAAGATGGATTGTTCTCTTCTTTCCTCCCCAGCTCTTTAAGAGGGAAAAAGTTCACGAGCCTTCCAACTCCTGTCTGAAAAGTACGCACGTGGATCCCAAATATGTAGCCCACTTATGCCAGCTGGTGTGCTAAATAGAGTATATATGTCTGGGTCCTGCTCCCTAGCCAAGCTTCCAGATGTATGCTACTAGCATCCTCTCCACATGCTCCAAAAATTTAGCATCCAAGATAAACGGTGTGCCGCATACACAGAGCTGTAGTCAAAAATGAAAAAAGTGGAGAAACTCTCGTAACTTCCGAAGTGGGAACTTAACTCTCCTTGTTAAATGTTTATTTTTAAGAAAATGGATGGATCTTCTTACGTGAATAAAAGCGAAAACCAAGCCAAGAAAATATATTTTTCACAGAATACAATGTCCTCTAAATTTCAATGGCACAACCTCATGTTGACAAAAGAATGTGCCCATAATCCATGAAAAGTGTACATCAGAGATGACAGAGGCTAATCACCATTTGAAATTGTAATCAATTCACATTAGAGAAATCATACAAAGATAGACTGTTCACAGACAATGAGGGAACAAGATCCAACCTTGAAAGCTACATCACTGTGAGTCTGGTTGATAAATTGCAATGAGCAGGATACTTGTTTCTCAAGCTCAACTACAAAAAAAGGCAAAGAATGAGTACTAACAAAAAAACCATATCGCATTCATTGCAAAATGGCACGAACACGATGCATATATGTACAAACACAATGCAATTCCTCATTTTATGAAGGCATAAATAAAGAATACAGCATTTCCAAATGATCAGACAAAAACATGCATATGAAAATAAGTTTAGTGATAATAACAGCGACAACAGCAAAAGCTAGAAGAACATGTGTGAGAACCATTTTCTCCTCTCTTGCTTTTTGTGCCCCGAAAGTCCCCGCTTTTCTGTTAAAATTACTTGCTTTTGCTCTTTTGTTAATAGAATCTATTTTTCCTTTAAGCACGTGTGCGCATGCGCGCACAAAAATCCCCAGAGCTCTTAGGTTCCCACCTTTGGGCTCCATGGGGGATTTATATACGATTTTATAAGTAGGCATCTGTACACAATTAAAATTTTCAGAGTAAAGAGCACTCAGAGATACATGAAGTCAAAACCTTGTGCTGTCCAAACTTAAAGAAACCCAACTAGGGTGCTGACTGTGGAGACTCAGGGCATCGATGTCATATGCACTTGGCCTCAATGTGTCACGTGGACATGCTACTACAACTCATAGCCAGTCAATAGACTACATGAACCCAGGGAGTTAGGTATCGGCACCTTAGGAACCTGTTTGCAGGACTTAAATGTCCGGATAGATCCATAAGATCAATTTGAACCCTGCATAAATGATTCATGAACAAGGCACAATCGGGTAATGCAGCATTGGTTAGTAGTCTATAGTAGTAGTAAACATATTTGCATCACGTGCCGGCCAGCATGACATGTGCAAGCATGTACAATTGGTGCAGATCCTCTTCCTCCTTGACCTCCTGCTTCTCCTACCCCTTCCCCTCGATAGTCCCTCAGCCCGTCTACCCCCTCCCACATCCACTCCCCTTGGCCTAGGCCCCACACCTCTTAGAGCCTCACTACCCCTAACCAGTCACCTGCCCACACTATAAAGCTTTCCCTTGACCTTCTCTCTACCCTGACCCCAATCTTCCCCCTCAACTTGCCCTGCGCATATAGCAAAAACTGTAACGGGAGGGCACCACATGCCAATGGAAAAGAACAGACGAGAGAGACTTTTTAAGCACTTCAATAACAACTGAACGGAAAGAGTATGCGCGACACACGAGACGCGGAGTGGCGGATTTCCACCCCAAGAGAGCACTGGCCCCAGACCCTTGCACCCCTTTCGATATTTCTTTATATTGATTCAACTCAGTACAACGGTAGCGACACGTCTCTACACCATGCGACAACATGAAGGAGAGTGAGCCCTTGCCACATATTTAAAGGCCCTGGCCTGAAAAGGCAGTTTCTTCAAACTCAAAAGCATCTCGTCCAAAAGAGCCTGGTCTAAAAGCTGCCTGCGTAAAATCCGTACAGCTGCCACATCAATAACCGACAGCATAAAACACATACCTGTCGTACAGCTACCACGTCACCTTGTCAAGACGATTTGCGGGAGCAGTCCGTACAACCTGCCACGTGTCATCTTTCATGCAAGGGAAGCTAGTGTGTCTGTGTGTGCTGCCTTAGTTTATTATTTAAGGCCCTAGGAACTTGGACCCCATTGGACAGGGTTCCATAAGTTGGTAAAAACTCTTTTAATAATTTGCCCCACTTGGCGAGAATCTGTAAGTTGGTAAGAACTTCTATTTCTTCAACTGCTTCTAGGTTTTAGGCCCCTCGACCGCGATCTGCAAGTTAGCTAAGATCTTCAGTGGCTTGCCACAACAGCAGTTTGTGACATCCCCCCCTCTTGAAAGAAGAATAATCGTCCGTGTGATTACAATATATTTGCAAAACAACTCAAGTTAGCTCAAAAATATCTGAGGGACATTCTGAGGAACAATCATTTTTCTCATTCCAGATCGGAGCTCTTGATATCCTGACATAGCAAAATTAACCATTACATCCAGACCGCGCTGATCTTTAATGGGTGTCTTGATACACTAAAATTACATATCCAGGCAATCTCACCCAATTAGGAATATTCAGTGATTGACACATCACAATGAAACACAAATGCTCACATATACATGTTACAAGACACAACGAACTCCGCCGCTAAGTACTCCTCCGAGATAGGCGGTTTGCCGCAAGAAGCTACTCAACGACTACCTTGTCACCCCCCCCCCCCCCCCCCCCCCCCCTCTGCAAATAACATAAAAGGGTCCGAGCCACATTGAGGCACGCCAAGAGATTGTCAATTTTCTTGTTTGAACACAATACACTCCGTGGAAAGATCAAGACGGTGAAGCCAAACAGTGTCACAATCTGATGGTGTGGCGTGTGTCTTTGAACTGAGAGGAGAGAAAGAGTCCACTTGGATTAGCACTAAAATTCAAGAGCCTAATTACAGAAAAAGCTGCCCATAATTTGCAGCTGAAATTGCGCCATGTCTTTCGGCGGGAAAGGCAGCCTGTCCATACGGCGATTAACATTGCAGATTTTAGTTACTGAAACACAGTTAACTTTCTGTAGTTTTTGGGGAACATAAAAAGTTGTGGGCTTTTGAATTGTAAAAGCAAGCCAAGTCGATATAACAGAATGACCTAGGGGGAGCTATTTCACTCGGGATTTACCGAGTAGACCTCCCGACCAGTTATAGCTATGAAGGGCAATAATAAAGAAATTTGTAAGGAGCACTATAAGGGGAGGGCACCACGTGCCAACTGAAAAGAAAAGATTAGAACAAACTTTTAGCGCTTCAAAAAAACCACACACACACACAGACCACGCGGTAGACATGGGGTTAAGTTTTACAAATCCTGACCAAGGGGCCTAAACCCTAGCAGAAGAAGTAGAAGACCTACCAACTTACTCAAGACCGGCCGAGTGGCCTAAAAGACAAAAGGAGGTTAGTATTAGAAATCCTACTTACAAAAACTTGGCCAAGAGGCCTAAACATTGCATAAAGCTAAGCACTCAAAAATGGCGTAGAAGATGCTGATGTGGCAATGCAAATTAAGGGACCAGCTTTTGGCACCAGATTTTGGAACTCCTGCAGCTTTTAGAAGTTTGCTTTCATGTAACTACTTTTGGTAAGCCAAGGGCCTCTAAATAAGTGGGTTAAATAAGTGGGTTGGGCTCTCTCTCTGGCATTGTACTGCGTGGAGAAGCAGAGAACACTCCCAGAGTTGTATGTTGTTGAAGCAATAATAAAGAAATACCGAAAGGGGTGCCCATCCAACTTTTAGAAGTTTGCTTGGTAGACCAAGGGCCTTTAAATAAGTGGGTTGGACTCTCTTTGTGACATTCTACCACGCAACAAAGTATGCAGCCAAATTTGGCCCCCTAAATTGTATAAATTGACAATTAATCCCAAATAAAACGTTTCTGGAATAACGGATAATGCTACCTAATATATAAGTGATCCAAAAAGCGGTTCCGTATGTGGTGCCGCCTAGACCTTTCCTCCAAGATATTTTTAGAGTAAAAGGAGTATTATATCTCAAGACATTAAAGCTTCTCTGTGTGAAAGGTCGTTATATGTCTACCAAGGCTTGGTTTGTTTAAAGACAATGGCCATGGTTTGTAAGCTTCTAAACTAGAATCATGGTTCATAAACTTCTAGTTCTAAACTAGAAATCTCGCAGCAACATGGGAATTTGCGGCCTTCCTTGGTCTTTGAGCTTCTCATATAGCTTCAAAGAAAGTATAAAAGCAAACAAAAAATAACTAAGCAAATAGCACCGCGCAGCCAATAGATTCATTTGACAAGCATTTGTGCGAGGAGATGCATACACTCCGAAGGAGCTCTTTCAAGCTCCAAAAGATCATAATTTCATGGCAGGAGATGCAAAGCTGCAAGATTCCACCTGGAAGTGCCACACGCTCAGTAAAACATGTAGATAGGATCATGTTCGGAAACAAGTTTCTCCATCAAAGAGAATGTCATGAAAAGTAGAGTCTAAGGTGACTTAGATACAAACAATCCCAAAAGGTTCAGTCAATGGAAAGGCCCGTGCTTTCTCAATGAGGTTCAGGCTTCAAGCCTCCATGGTTCACTCAAGAATAACTAGTAAGACGTACATACCTAGATGATGTCCAAAAAAGCCCAACAAATTATAAACTCATCGTAGTCATCCACAAGAAAATATAACCATAAGCTCCATCATGCATAGGATGAGTATTAAATACCAAAACATGCCCACTAAACATCATCAATGCCCAAATATAGCGAGTGTGGAACTAGGCATAGACATATGCTCCCCACCCCCAACCCCCCCCCCCCCCCCCCCCCCCCCCACACACCAAAGAAAACACACACAGAGACACACATACACACATTTGTGAGCTTGCATGATGAGTTTTTTCACGACTCTAAACAAACCATAAGGTAGTAAAAACATATACAAAAAGAGGAAGTTAATAGGACATACTCACTAGATAAGATCAAAGAAATTAACAAGAAACGACTCTTTTAAGAAAACTTCACGATGTAAAATCTACACATCCCTCTAGGATAAAGATCCCAATAATAGGACATGCCCCAAAGCAAGGACACCTTTTGTTTGGTTCTACTCTATTTTTTTAATACTCAAGTGTCATGATGGGGTTAGCATAGGATATGAGGAGATTTTCACAAGGGCTTTCTTTTCATATCAGATTCACTCAAAATCATTACTTGAAGTGAAAGATTGACTAGCCCCAATTTGAATTTCATCCCCGTTGATAAGCCTCGAGGTGCCTAACAAGTGGATTTATTAATATATCGAGTACCATAGTTTATATGTACCAGCCAGTACGTGAGAAAACCAGCTAAGGTAAAACCTTCTCCTTAACAATACTACCGGCCAAAAAATTAGAGAAACCCTTAAAACTCCGGCTTTGATCAAACTAGGCCAGTTTTAAAAAAGGTGATTAGTATAACTGTATAGTCTTATGTTTCTAGAGAACATATTGTGCATGTTTTTTTAAACATTTACGCCTTGTGAGGATTTAATTGGTCTTTATGGAGCCACTTGAACGGGCAATGATAAATTTCGAGCGCTCCTGCTGATATGGCAACAGTGGTAGCCATTAAAAAGTTCAAAGTTTTTGAAATCAATGACGATCGAAGCACTTGAAGAAATTTATCCGCACAACAAGCCTAGTTTTCTACCAATTTTTAACAGTCAACAAAAAGCACTCTCTCTTAATAAGAAAACAAGAGCTTGCCTTGTCAACCAAAAAGCACTCTCTCTTAATAAGAGAGCTTGCCTTGTAACAGCGTTACATTGCCTACTCCCATGGATTACCCAATGCATTATTTCCATACATGCGACGTGGGTCCAAATAAGCAAGCAAGAAAAGCTCTCTCTCTCTCTCTCTCTCTCTCTCTCTCTCTCTGTGTGTGTGTCTGCGCTTACTTGGAAACCGGAGCTCCGGAGGCTCGATGGAAATAAGATCGCTGGGCATGACTTCCAGCTTTAATAGCAATGAAATCACGTCGAGGACAATAAAAATCGCCAGATCTCTGCGTGCGTGTGTGTGAGAGAGAGAGAGAGATGAGAGCGAGGATAAGAAGAAGAGAGAGATAGGGAGCGAGAGAGACAGACAGACAGAACGCCAACTCGCGCATGTAATCATACATCGTCAAATTCGGGAAAAAAGTTTCTTATAGATGATACAATCTACTACTAGCTGAGAGCGTGGTCCCGCTAGGAAACCCACTACATCTCAGGGTGGGTTCTTGCGAAAAAATACTCGATTCGCCCGTCCGAATAAGCACAAGTAGAAATCGTTCACGCGCTAGCACAAAAGTGCCAAGTGGTGGACTCTCTAAAGCTCCAATTGATCGTGAAGAGGGATTTCATGAAGTTTTCTCTAGTCATCTGTGATATGTGTGACAATGTGGTGGGGATCGCAACGTGATGGCTTGTGGCCCTTGCCAGATCATGGTACACAGCTAAAATTTGGCAATAGGAAGCTCCTTTTTTTTCAATATGCAAGAAATTATATTAGAAAGAGCAAAAGATTTACATATTCACAAGAGGGAGCTCGATAAGTTGGAGGTGGGTAAATACATTAAGAAGCCTTATACGCCTCAAAAAAAAAAATTAGAAGTCCAAATAGCCTTATAAACATGTGCTTCTAAATATAGTTTGATAATAGAAAGCTCTTTGTTTCATCAAAAGAGACAAAGACATGGCGAACAATTATGAATAAGAAATAATCAAATTAAACAAGCAAGTGCATAATCTCTCTCTATCTATCTCTCTCTCTCTCTCACTCACACACACACACATAGTGACTAGTGATAGTCAATGTTCACCATAAAGCAAGTGCATAATACTCAAATCAAACAAGCAACTTAGCAAGTGCATTCTCTCTCTCTCCCCCCCTCTCTCTCTCTCTCATACACACATGGTGACTAGTAGTTGATAGTCAATGTTCACCACAAAGCCGCCTTTGAAGAAAACTGATAAGAGTTTACATTTTGTAGTTTAAAACTCTAACAAATATTTCAAATTCCAAGTTAGAAATCAAGAGATTGTGGGTGTTTCCTTTTTCTCTCTTGTTTGAGAAAATTACCTTTATAAATTGAAATTGCATTATGTATGTGATACCTTTTGGCTTTCTAAGACTGCCTTGGTTTTCCTTTGCCAAAGGTCGTTTAATATTCTAACAAGTTCGTTTGAAAATATAATTGGTCTCCTTTGGCATTAAGTATTAACTACTAATGCCTATTTCAGTTTGGGGGTGTATTAAAGGGTATCTAAACACATTTCTTTTTTGAACTAAATGGCAAAAAAGAAAGATGTCTTTTCTCTCTCTCTCTCTCTCTTTTTCTCTAGACTCTCATCTTTCCAGGTGTCTCTCTTGGGGATATTTTCCAGGTATCTAGTGTGCGAGTGCTCTCTCTCTCTCTCTCTCTCTCTCTCTCTCTCTCTCTCTCTATGTTTTTCGACGACATAACGGCCAGCTAAAGTTTGCATCTCTGGAAAATCCTACACCTTTGCCATGGCGAGTAGGAAACCATGCGCGATTACCAAGGCTCTTCTGCGTGTGCGCCTCTCTGAAGGCTCTTCTGTATCAAGCGCTCCGTTTCGCATGCAGGCTTCTAAATGCAATGAGGTTTGTGCAAGAACGAGCATAGACACACTGCATGAATCCAAGGCGTTCGCATACTTCGGCAACTCGAGTTGCACTGGGTGCGTTCTTTGCCGAGGCTGTGTTGGGCTGCAGACGACGAGCATGGACAAGCTGTGTGGGAAACATGATGAAGGTCTACTAGCACATACTCGCTCCACTTTAAAGAAAATCCAATACCCTCAAAGATACCCTTGTTAGATTCCCTCGTCACCTCTTCCCTTGCATGTGCTCTACCCTCTACCACCTATAGCTTTGCACTCTATGGCTCATTGTGGTAGCACGCATTGGTTGGCAAACTCTACCTACTACAGACTTGTGGTCTCCTTCACAACGTCAGTCTAGATTGCCAATTTGTCCCTCATCGTGAAAGAATGGAGAGAGAGAGAGAGAGAGAGAGAGAGAGAGAGAGAGAGAGAGAGAGTCATGTAATAGCCTCTCACCACACACTTGCGGACACGAGTGCGGTCTCATTATTGCATGAGCGAGCGAGGCAACCAGACTTCAATGGTTGGGCCTGCTGAGAAAGACATGCCAACTCCCAGTAAAGCAAAATTGGACTACAATGTTGCACCGTTAATTTTATTGATCTCTAGAGTTTGCAAGAAAAAGATATGGCATAAAAGTATCTCAATAGATTCATACTAAAATGAATTTTTGAAATCGTGGCCACATACTAGAAACATTCAGATGTGATATTCCATATTAAGATGGAAGATGTGTAAATATTAAATTGATGTGCAAAGCTAATAATCCTCTCTCTCTCTCTCTCGCTCTCTCTCTCTCTCTCTCTCACACACACACACACACACACGCTACAGGAGAGCACGAAAAGAAAAAATTTGCAACATGGCATTATTGCATGCTTGCCCGGGCCCAACCATGCTAGCAAGGGGAAAGTCAAAGAAGAGTGTCGCCCTGCTCGCGCATGAGCGTGAGAGAGAAGAGGATTTACCTGAGAGAGACAGACAAAGAGAGAGAGAGAGAGAGAGAGAGAGAGAGAGAGAGAGAGAGCGGCACCCTACAATTCTTCACCCCAATCTGCCCTCACTTGCACTGTGAGCCTCTCCCCAATGCTGCCTCTCATGAAATCTTCATAAGCCCCCTCTTTTCCATTCTAAGTGTGGAGCCTCGGGCCTCTCGTCTGCACGCACACGCACGTAAACACCCACTTCTCCTTCCCTACTTTGCTGAGAGGATGGAGCTCTACACTATTGCTCCCCTTGAAAATACAAGCCTCATGCACCAAAAAAAAAAAATTTGCAACTCTTCCAATGCATAAAAATTCTCTCTCTCCCTCCCTCTCTCTCCTCCACGTGCCATCTAGCCCTTTTTTTATCCAACTTATGGGAGCTTCCCTGTTGATTCCCCTTAATGAGCCTATTTGTTATATTTGTTAGACTTATTTTGGAAGAGAAAACCTTTTTATCAAGAATGCTTTAAAATCATATTTAAAAGAAATCTCAACATGCTTCTTTTTGACAAGGAAGAAAAGTGCAATTTTTTTCTTTTTTGGCCTTCCGGGATTAATGAAAACCATGGGGGCAACTATGAATCATTTAATTAAACTTCTTGAATGGAGCCACGTAACAATTCAATGTTTTCCCATGATTTTGATGGAGTATTTAAGAGAGCCATCAACAAGGTGTAGAGCATGATGGGTGCGAAAGCGATGCATACAAGTGCACGTGCGTGAAACTGCATGTAGAGACACTTCGTGGGTGGAGTAAAGGGCAATGATCCCTCACCCTTATTCTCTATATCTACTAAAGAATAAGGCAGTCAATGAGCAGTGGGTGGGTGGTTGAATATCAAACATCCTGCCCAGAGCAAGACACGTGCCGCTTTGACCCCAACATACTTTCACTTAAAGGTGAGTGTGTCGATAAGTGGACCTACTATAGGACCTAGTAGAATATACAAGATAGGGAATGCACATCGCTCGCCCTATGCCCATTGGGGCTCTAAAAACACATGCATGCTACCCTATAGACTCTCCCAGACTCTAGCGATGTGCGAAATCACCTCTACTAGAATGTGCATGCATACCCTGCAAGTATCCCATGATGACTTGCATAGCTCCACGATGCACCATGCTAGGATCAATCATCACAATGTTCTCAATCGAGCATAAAATACATGACCATATGCATAAGTAGATAACAAATGCAATGCTAACTATGCATGCCGCTCTGTAGACTCTACCATGCACGCATCTCTACTAGAATGTGCATGTATACCATGTAGGTATCCCATAATGACTTGCATAGCTCCACAATGCACCATGCTAGTATCAATCATCACATTGTTCTCGGTCGAGCATAAAACACATGACCATATGCATAAGTAGATAAATGTAATGCTAACTAAGCATTCCGTAAATAGTATTGTGAAATTAGACAATTGTGTAAACATGTACCTGTAAACTTGTAACATGTGACTACCTGTAAGTTGTAGCCACAACGAGCATACACAAATCTCACTCCATCGAGAGTGGATACAAGAACATCAATGTGTGTCCGAAAGTTTAAAAGACCTATCAAAGTGACAGTCAAATTCAATCATTATCAAGTGAGAGTAGCATTTGACCACTAAAGCATTAGAAAGTAAATTGCAAATACAAAGAAACTATGGGAAGAACTTGGTAAAAATCCAACAAAGTTTCCCTTGTAATTTGAGCAAAATCTCAAAATAAAACCTCACCAATAATCTAGCATACACAAAACCTGTGAACTCAACTAAGCTATGTGATAAGCAGAGGCTTAGTTTCTCATCCACAAGCTATCATACACCTGGCCAAACCTGACCATATGGATCTTCAAAACCTAGAAGAGAAGCAAGACACATAAACCCGTTGAAACAAAACCATCTCAATCACAAATCCGCGATGGACACACATCAACCAACAATATGCCAATAGAGCTCACTCCCGCACAAGAAACTCTCCAGATAGCTCCACCTATTCAAAACATGTACACCTACGAATATATCACCTACAAGCTATAACTAGCTCACTTGTATTTGCAAATGTCAAACATGACAAAACTTGCATGAAATCCTATGCATAAACCTCTCTAAAATGATCCACACAATCATACATGAGCACATAACCTATGCATCACAGGCCGCACTAAAACCTATGAGAAAAATGCATCATTTAGAATGCTTGTCGACTAAAAAATGCATAACCTATAACAATAACACACTACCTCATCAGCGAAAAAGCTTATTGGCCAAAAGTCAGACATATAAGGAGGTCAAACACGTGTAACTTCAGAAGGCATACATATCCTCCAAGGTTTGTGCCCAGAAAGAATACATATGACCACAAAATCCTATGATGGTCCAAGATTAACCTGATTGATCAATGATGTTCGAGATCTATAGTCGCTAGCAAGAAATTTTCTTCAAAATGCCTTCAGAGCCGTGGGAGTGTCGACGTGTGTTGCTGGCAAGACGATCGTCGTAGCAAGGGGATGTTGAAGGATAATCGTCAATTACATCGGAGAAGAGCCTATTTCTACTCTCTCTCTTGCTCGGAGTGTAGGAGACATGCCACTGAGAGAAGGTGTCAAGGGAAGCTGTCACGAGGACCATCAAATGCTCCCCCTACAGTGCTATGTTTATCGAATCAGAGACACGCCAGAGGAAATCCAAAGTTCTTTCTCTCCCTCCTTGCTATACCGAAGACAAAGTGAGAATCTAATTCGGTGTCAAAGATGTTGGAAAGGGTCACCTCCAAAGTGGGAGAGATGCCAATGTCAAATCCGAGAAATGTTTTCTGAGAGTGTTGCCTACAATGATGCCTTTCAAGAGCTATGACATCGTAAATGACTTTGTGTGTGTGCACTACACACCTAGCCACACACACTCTCTCTTTCTCATGGTCTTTTACCTATGCACCATTCTCTCTTTGTTTCTCTTAAGCTTGTACAACTCTCTTTATTTCTTGTCCTTCCCTCTATCTCCTCTTGTAATGGGAATGGCCTATGAACTTTGAGAATTGCGGAATTAAGAGAATTAGAGTAAGCATTTTTGTGAGATTACTTTGAGATCATAGTGAGTGAACTTAATTGATGGTAGCAACATAAACATAGTACTTACTTAACTTGGCATGAACAATACTTTGCAAGAGAGAGAGTATTAGAGAGCATGACAATAGTTGAGGACCGGATTTACTTGGAGCCGGGGTATCCCCTCCAAAAGGCATTTGTATAGATTCTCCCATCAAGAGAGACTTGGTATAATACAATCTTTGTGTTCCTTGTGACCTTGGTGATGCTATGAAGATGGAAAGCTTCATGCATCACAAGCATAACATAAACTTTGCAAAAAGCATTAACTATCCCAAGCCTCAGTCACAAGGCCTCAAACACCTTCGAAGGTGGAGAGAGCTAGCAAGGAATGAGGGTAGGGAAGAGGAAGAAGAATAATTCATAGGAGAAAGAAATAGTTCCTCACTTATCATCACTCTTGTTACTTAGCATAGCATAATAGCATAGTAATGAAGATGAAGAAAATGGCAAGCTTAAGCCTTGAAGCATTGCTCTTGGTTGGATTTGCATTCCATAGCCAAGATTGTTGGTGTAGGCTCTCAACTTCTCAACGAGCTTGGAGAAGAAGATGGAGCTCTTGCACTTTGCACTTCACACAATGAGTGTGTGTGTGTGTGTGTGGGAGGGTATGCCCCCCCCCCCCCCCCCCCCCCCTCTCTCTCTCTCTCTCTCTCTCGTATTATTTAATTATATCATTCGTATATGTATCCTCTTTTTCCTCTTTGAGAGAGGGGGCGGTTATAGAGCGACCTCAATGGAGTGAGCTTTCAAGTGAGCTTTTTCTTTTCCCATCCCACCACTATTACCGCCCATTGCCGCCCCTTAGCACCCATGACCACCACCACCTTAGCCAACCATTGATTGTTGATGGTTCTAGCTTGCTGCCACCCTGTGCCGGCCCTATTCCTACTACCACCATCCATTGCAGCTCTCCCTCTAGTAGAGTAGCACCCCCCCCCCCCCCTCTCTCTCTCTCTCTCTCTCTCTCTCTCTCTCTCTCTCTCTCTCTCTCTCTCTCTCAAGTGTGGTAGATTGGTTATGCCTTGAATAACAAGTCTTAAGTTCAGCTCTCCTCGTCGAATAGATCTTTAAGGTCTGTTGGGATAGTTTCCTACGACGTTAAAATTCTCTCCTTCTTCTTCTTCTTCTTCTTCTTCTCTCTCTCTCTCTCTCTCTCTCTCTCTCTCTCTCTCTCTCTCTCTCTCTCAAGTGTGGTAGATTGGTTATGCCTTGAATAACAAGTCTTAAGTTCATCTCTCCTCATCAAATAGATCTTTAAGGTCTGTTGGGATAGTTTCCTACGACGTTAAAATTCTCTCCTTCTTCTTCTTCTTCTTCTTCTTCTTCTTCTTCTTCTTCTTCTCTCTCTCTCTCTCTCTCTCTCTCTCTCTCTCTCTCTCTCTCTCTCTCTCTCTCTCTCTCTCTCTCTCTCTCTCTCTCTCTCTCTCTCTCTCTCCACAGGTTCTAAAGGAGGTCGCCAAGCAAGCGAGTGTAAGATTGTAGGCCTGATTGCCAAGCGAGTGAAAGATGTCTTCCACAACCAATTCAAAGAGGCAAGAGAGGCCTTGTTTGCAAAGCACAATGTTCCTAAATCGGTCTTGGCCTAGCCCAAGGTAGAGAAGGAAGGGGATATGCAGAAGCCTGCTGAACCTTCTTGGACAGAGCACCGGATGCAGGGTTGAGGAGTAAGATCTTATGAGCATGCTCAAACTCAGGCGTCTGGCGTACCAGGGAGCCAAGCAAGCGGGTGTAAGATTGCTGCCTGGTGGGCGATTGCAAGACTGGTCGAAGCAGTAATAGGCGCCTGCGATTGCAACGGCGTCCATGAGCTAGCGTAAATAAAAATCATTCACAACTAGTGGTTAAAAAACAGACTCAGCTTGCATTGAAAAAAAATCAACTTGCTTCTAAAAAACAAAAAAAAAAGAACCTAGCAATAGCGATATCACTAGTTATTGTTCTCTTCTTTTTCTTTTCCCAAGACAGTGGTTTGTCTGTCGACCTTGGTAAAATCAAGGTTATGGTGTTTAACACCACCCCACAGTGGATTAGGAAAGCAACACCCACATTCACCTATGGCCATAAAACCAAGGTTATGGTGTTTAACACCACCCCACAATGGATCAGGAAAGCAACACCCACATGCACCTATGGCCATAAAACCAAGGTTATGGTGTTTAACACCACCCCACAATGGATCAAGAAATTGTAGCACCCACGTTCACCTATGGCCATGAGACAGTGGAGTATACAGATTCTTACACCTACTTGCGGGTGGTCTTTAGTAGACCAACATTCTCATTGAAAAGAGCATCAAAGACAAGACTGACTAGAGTCTATGCAACATTGGAGGGATTGGAGAGGATGTGTTCACAGATCTAGTTTCTGGAGCCTCAGATGAAGCTCTTGCTTTCTGACACCTTGGTGGCCTCCGCATTGCTCTATGGAGTTCAGATACGGGGGCCCTCTTTGGACCATCATGGGAGGTCGGGTTGCACTGGTGGATGGAGAGATATGGAGGTTGAGGCTCTCACTAGATCAGTCTCCTTTATACATCGCTTATGGGACCTCCCCAAAGATACATATGCCCGCCTAGCACTTGAGTCCTCTCTACAGTTAGCTATGCAGGGAGATACAACATGTTGGTATGGGGAGATGACATCATGGTTTCAGGGAAATGGGTTTATCATGGATAGATTGCCCCCTCTCTTTGACTCTTACACAATCTGAGATCACTATTCTCATCCGCAAGGACCTGACTCAGCTTGACACCAGGAGGACTTGGATACAGTCAGCACAGGAACCGGGCACGAAGATGTCTTTCTATAGAGAACATCTTATTCAACTCACTGAGGATGGTTTTGTGACAAGGCCTAGATAGATGTACACACACTTATCTCATGGGATACGATGCGAAAGTCGCCATATATGCACATCTTCACACCAACTTTGGATCGAGACTGGTAGGTACAGCGGAGTACCAGCAGAGGGCAGGTCATGTCTCCTATGTCACATGGAGCCAGACACAGAGTTGCAGTGAAAGGTAGAGAGAGAGAGAGAGAGAGAGAGAGAGAGAGAGAGAGAGAGAGAGAGAGAGAGAGAGAGAGAGAGAGAGAGAGAGAGAGGGAGGAATAGGGATACAAAGAGAGAAGTACAAGGTAGAGGTAACTAATAGGGAAAGAGTCAGAGAGAGATAGAGAGTGAGAGGGAGGGGGAGAGATGAGTTGGAGGATAGAGGGAGAGAAAGACTGAGAGACTGACAGGGAGGGGGGGGGGGGGGGGGGGGGGGGAAAGCGATGGAGATTGGAGAGAGCGGGAGAAGGAGAGTGGGAGAGGGGAGTAATAGGTAGACAAAGGGAGACTAAGAGGAATAGAGGGTGGGGGGGGGGGGGGGAGAGAGAGAGAGAGAGAGAGAGAGAGAGAGAGAGAGAGAGAGAGGGTAGTAGGGGAAGAAGGGAGAAGGAGAAGAGGACCTTGAGGAAGTCAGGAGGAGATGGAGAGAGAGAGAGAGAGAGAGAGAGAGAGAGAGAGGGTAGTAGGGGAAGAAGGGAGAAGGAGAAGAGGACCTTGAGGAAGTCAGGAGGAGATGGAGAGAGAGCGATTGGAGAAGGGAATGGAGAAAAGTAGGGCGGCTAGAGGAGGAGAAAGTGGAGGAGAGGGAGGATATTGAAAGAGGAGACTAAGGAGGAGCAGCAAGGGAAGAGGAGGAAGCACATGGGCGGCGAGAGGAGGAAGGGAAGGTAGGGAGGGCGGCCCTCAAAAAAAAAAAAAGCTCGCTCCCTTGAGCTCGCTCAAAGACCTAACTCTTTGAGAGAAAGAACTTAATTATATATTTTTATGCATCTAAATTCTCATTGGACCCCTTTAAAACCTATCCAATAGAATTCAAACACATCATGAGGGCCACATGTTGAAGATTTTGACATGTGTCTTTTATGCTTCTTAAGTCATTTGGTTTGAATTGAACACTTCGAGCACTTAGTCAATTAAGCATGGAAACACTTTATGCCTCTTGAGAGTTTTCTTTGAATTGAACACTTCAAGAACCTTAGTCATTTAAGCATAAAAAACACCTCAAGCTTTGGGCAAGGTTCCCACAAACACTCTAAGCACTTTAGTTAGCAAGCCGACCAACACCTCATGCTTAGGATTCCCGCCTCAAGGTGCCTAAGGTCAAAGGACTTTTTAACACTAAATTTTGGAGGTTTTAGATAAAGCTAACCCTAAGGTATTTTAAGCTCCATTAGATGCACGTTGCTCTTTGATAGACTAACTCCTTTTGGACCCCTATTGAGATGTAACCATCTCTCCTCTTCAGGGATTTCAATAACGTAATCACAATCGGGTGATTACGTAAATAACTATAGTATTTACACAAAAAAATCACGTGATCGCATTAATTGTTAACGTGACTTTGATTTTGACCTGCAAAAACCTATAGAGCCGGTTAGCCCTCTGGGCTTTTTTATTTTCCCTGCGGTCCCCGTCAGGCATCTTCATTTTCCCGACGGCCCGCCGGGTATATGCAGTAGCCCGGCGGGCCCGCCAAGAAAATGAAAAAGCCCGGCGAGAGTAATTATTTATAGTAAATAGTGAGCTAACCCCGGTCTTTTAGCTAGGCAAATCCTTGGGGAGTATATCCAAGTGCCGGGTATTGTCATCTCCTTGTGAATTGACCTAAGGTTACAGAGTCACGGGTCCTTTTTTTGGGCCAAACGTGATTCTTAATTCGGTAACCACTTCTAAAAAAATTTAATTCGTTTACCGACATAAAGATACGAAACCAAAACAACTGAAAACTTGGAGAATCATGCTCATTGCGAAGAAGCCATTGATCCAAATGAGGGCTGTAATTGGTTTTAGAAGATGAGCATATGTAAATGACGAGTCGATAGTCAAGGGTCGGATGTCCTCTACTAGTGTACCGGACATATAAAGATCCTTGAAGTCTTGCATTTGAGTTGATTTACAATATAACAACTATAATCCTTGATTGGATTAATATAGCTTTTATATATGAATTGGTTGTGTGGGTGGGCTACAATCCTTCACTGGGTACAAGTAGTCCCCAATTGGGTGATTATATTGAAGATTTATTTGCATTAGTTCATGCATTGGTTTATACAGAGAGTGCATTATGTATTATGATAGATTATTAGTGTATGAAATGACCAATCATATATTTTATTGCTTTCATTTTTTTTTGTAGCAAATGAAATTAGATGTGTCTTATTGTTTGCAAATCAAAGTGGACATATAAATAATCATTATAATAATAATTGCATAGAGAGATTCATAGCATTCTTATAGTTATTACACCATGTATAGACTACATTGCAATGTGTATGGTTGCTTACAATATAGGTGATCGATATGTGGATTGACTAGCGTGCATTGAAAATCTCATATTGTGCATCATGGTTACTTTCATATTGAATGGTTTTTAAATTATAATATATATTGAAAATAAAAAAATGTTTTTAATATATATTATAATTTAAAAGCAATGGAGAAAAATGTGGGCACAAGTGGTACGAAGAAGCCAAAGAAAAGAAAAGCTCCTGGCAAAGATTGGGATTGTGCTCACAACATATACGGCCGATATATGGAGTGGCAATGTAAATTTTGTCACACAACAAAATCTGACAGTGCACCACATATTAGGGATCATTTTTTGGGTAGCGCTAAAAACAGTTGTAAGAAATGTGAACATTCTCAGGCACCTGCAATTGCAAAGCGTTTGAGAGAAGAGCTCGCCAAAAAGGGTAGCAAGAGACGACAGATATATAGCTCTGTGCCTTCGAGTCAAGAGTTCCCAGAGCCAAATATTAACTCCGCAGATCGTGTAGTGACGCCAACTAACCTTGGAGAACAATCTGCGCAAGGAGAGGAAACTCCAAGCAGTGTTCCTTTTAAACATCACAATGAAGGTGGACTTTGTCAAATGCGTCAAAAATCATTACATCAAAGCTTTTGAGTGCAATCTCTAGAGGAAGCACAAATAGCACTCGCCAAAGGAATATTCTTTACTTGAAGTGCTTTGGTCATGGTAGACAGCAATCATTGAAAGGCTACTTGGAAGAAAATTGGTGAGTTTGGTCCAGGATTTTCAGCTCCTACTTATCACACGATAAGATATGTTTTCTTGGACAAATGTTACATCGAAGTCAGTTTTCGGGAAAAACCATTTTTCTAAACATACAAAGTTCCTTTTACTGAATTTGCCAAGAGAAATTTTTTAAAAATTAGGCTATAATTTTTTTTACACCATTTTTCTCTATTTTGGACGGAATTTCTCCTTTTGCGCTTGCCTTCAACCGGCATTTTTGAAATGAAAAACGGCACGATATTAAGCAGAGACACATTTTTCCCGAACATTGATCGAAGTCAAAGAGCGTGTTGGCAAAATAATACTTGGGAATATTTCTCTTTCAGGATGTACGATTGTGAGTGATGGCTGGTCAAATGTTCAGAGAAGACCGCTGATCAATGTAATCCTGGTTTGTCCAAGGAGAGAAACATTTATAAAGGAGATTGATAGTTCTGGTGCAATTAAAAGTGACAAATACATTTCTGAGGTCTTGATTAATGTAATTAAAAAATTTGGTGCTGAACATGTCGTTCAAGTTCTGATGGACAATGCAAAGAATTGTAAAAACGCCACTAAATTAATAAAGAAGTGCTTTCCACACATTTTTTCCAATGGTTGTAATATGCACAGCTTGAACTTGGTGCTGAAAGATTGGTACACTAGCGAAGAAACCACATGGTTCGCCAAAATAATTGATACAGCACGTCAGGTTGTGAAATTTATCTTGAAACGACAAAGAGTGCTCGATTTGTATAGGATGTGCATGTCAGTGATGCTGAAACTTCCTACTGAAACTCGGTTCTGTACACACTTTTATACCTTGGAATCACTTCTTCGTAATAAATGTGTTGTGATTAACACATTCAATTGCGCGGCCTTCGATGAATGGCAGCTTGAGCAGAAAGAAATAGTGAAAGATAAAATTACATGTCTATGTGGCAATGTAAACAAGGTTGCTTGGTGGAGGAGTGTAATGGATATCCGCATACCATGTAATGATGCCCGTTATGTTCGTGATCCACAATCTTGATCAAAGGGCCCCCAACTTGGGCAAAGTGTGGATGACATGGTGGTCAGTCCAACAGAGTCTTGAAAATCCTGAAGAGTTGAAAGAGTCTGTAGTAGAGAAGGAGTGGCGATTACCATTCTCTAGCAAACAACGAAAAATTTTGGCTAAGTATTTTCATGCAAGGTGGAAGAGCGTTCATAGTCTACTCCATAGTGTGGCTTACATGCTCGATCCAGAGTATTGGAATTTAGATCTGATGTCCAATACAGAGGTGGTAGGCGATTTCTATCATGTGGTCACGTTCTACTCCAATGTTCAGGATCAAATTGATTGCATCAAAGAAATGAGTGCATTTAGATTAAAAGAAGGTCCTTTTGCGAATGATTTTGTACAGGTAATGGCAAAAGAGAAACCTGCATGGAAAAAATGAACGTTCTACTCCAACGTTCAGGATCAAATTGATTGCATCAAAGAAATGAATGCATTTAGATTAAAAGAAGGTCCTTTTGCGAATGATTTTGTAGGAAAAAGAGAAACCTGCATGGAAGTGGTGGATGATGAATGGTGGAGAGCATTACTCTACCTTAAGTCCTCTTGCAATGAAAGTACTTGCATAATGTGCAGCAAATTCAAGTTCAGAGAGAAACTGGAGTATGTACAAGTATGTTCACAGCACTATTCGCAACAGACTATTAGCAGACAGAGCAGAGAAATTAGTGTATATATATTGCAACAAAAAGATACTGAATCACATCGAAAGTGCTGGCTACGAGGAGGAAATGCCAACCTGGTTGTATGATTGTCAAAACGAAGATGAAGAAGATTTCAATGTTGGTGTATCTCAATGCACTGTAGACAAAATAGAAGAGAATTTGATAATAGATGTGGAGGTTGAATTACAAGGAGAACCACAACATTCAGACTTAGAACCAGATAACAACTCAATTGATTCAATATAGCTTGAGAGTAGAATGAGTAAATGTCAAAAACCATTGGAAAAGACCTTGTATTCAAATGTGTTTTGAGTAATTACAATGCTTCATATTATCGATAGTACATAGTTTGTCGCGATATTACATAGTTTGTCGATCTCAATTGTGTTGCCTTGAAGCAGCATCTTGCTCATCAAACAGATTTTTGATTGTGCTAGGGATATCTGGGCGTGCTTGCTTGAATTTATATTTGTTTGCCATGCCAAACATAATCTATATTCCTTGTGGAATATCTTGTGAACAGATTGCGCATCGACTACTAATTTGCATCAAACGAATAAGACAAACTAAATGATAATAGTGACCACATGTCAATGTATAGTACCTACTCCATCCATCAAAATTCTTGTAGCAAACTGGACATTGGGAAGATGAGGATGCATCTAGACGAGGGGACCAACTCCGGATGTGTGGAATCCACTAAATCAAACCACAACAAATGCGACTAATTGAACCACAAGGCAAATTTGAAATACTGATAGTTAAATGACAAATTTGACATGACTAAAGATAATTGACTCAATTAAGTGAACCACTTCAAACGAGATAATACACTTCAATAAAAAAAAGAATACACTTGACAAGACATGTATATCATAGAAATGTTTAAATCGATAAAATGATGGTGCCTGTTCAACAAGTGGACGTTGGACAGGGTTAGGGTCTGTCTTTAAATGTTCTTTGAAAAATATCAACACGTCATAAGCATTCCTTCTTTGGTCCCACTCTTTTAACTTCATCCAACAATTTACTTTAATTCAAATAGCCCTCATAACATCTTCGTCCAGGTGGTGAAAAACTTCTTCTGGAAAATAAAATTTTCTGGCTACACTCCAAAAATCTGCCAGCATGTCGAATAGGTAGCCCAATGCATAAATGTCGCTCGCTTTTGTGTATGCATTTGTGCACTGTGGATCGTATAGTTCGGGAGCAATCCACGGTCGCTTAGCCATCTCGGCATTCCCTGCTCTCTGTACATTCAAAACTGCTTCGTCCGACTGTGCGCTTGGAGACAGATAATTATTTACTACGTGCTTAGCAGGTGTTCTCGGCATCATACCCCAATCAATGATATCGACGCGCGGTTTATTGGCGCGAGTAAAGTCCAACATTACGTTGAACGGGTGCAGGTCACTTTGCACTATACCGGTCGAGTGGATAGCCGCAACGCCGTCGATTAAGGCATGACAAATTGCCGGCATCTGCTCAACCATTGCTTTGATTTGCACCGTGTCTATCTCGCTTACAGGGTTGTTTGCTAAAGGCAATGACCTCCAGCCGTGTTGTAGCCTGTGCATGTGTTGTCTGAACAATCCGTGAGCGAAAATAAAGCGGCACATCATGTCACCCACGGTACCCCCATTGTAGTATGGGAATATCGTGATCCAAGGAGCTTCTATACTAAACCCAATGCACCTTACAATGGAGGGGTGAAGCGTTAGCATTCCTTGCTCTATTTGAAAGCTATCAAATTTCGCCTCACTCCCTCCCTTGTAACATTTTCCCACATATGTAATGTGGTCTGGAAAAAATGAGATGCCTTTGATGGTGTACAATGTGCACACATCGAAGGAGCCTGCTCCAATCCTCATACCTTCTACCAAGGCTTCGTGAGGGATGCCGACAAGATGAGTGCACTTTGCATTCAAAGCAGTGCACATGATTGTGACGGTGCCGCTGGCATCGGATCGACCTCCCAAAGCTGTTTGCGCATCTTGGGCCATCTTCAATCTCTTGGGTAAGGCTGCTTGGTCCTGCGCTTTCACACGCTTCATCTTTACCTTCTGTTCTTCCCTCAATTTATCTTAGAGCTCTAATTTTGACATGTCGCAAGCAGGTGGGATATCTTCCTTTAAGTTTCTGCAACATAATTTCATATTGCCCAACATTGTCCTGACCTTGTGGTGGGGGTCAAATTCTCGTGTCCCGGCTGGACTCAACAACTCGTATTGGCCTTCAAGTCGCAATCTGCATTCTGTGTTCTCCCATATAACGCTAGTGATGTCCCTAATGTAGACATTGCTTTCACTAATCTGTTGTATGCGATCAACTGCACATGATGAGATTGCCAAAATACATTCTTTACGAATGGCATGCATAATACATTTCTTTTGATCTAGCGTCATATTTGCACTGGACAATACAAAACAGCATATCAAATACAAATTCATGGTTGCGAATGACACTAACACTCTCACACTATCTCAGGTAAACTCTTAACCACCACTTGAAGACTTTAACAAATGTGCAAGGAAATATTGATAGAATTTGAATATAATCTTCACTTAAAATTGCAATCTGTTACACGTATAAAAAGCAGTTCAAACAAGTGGTTTATAAGAACTTGATTCAGATCAAACAATACATGTTAACGGTCTTTAACATTTCAACATATATTGAATGTTTAACTTATATTTTTCTCCGTGCGCACATACTAATTCAAACAAAGCACACACCGACTTAAAATCTTCAAAAACATTTAAAACATTGGAAGTATACAAATTGGACTAGTAAATTGTGTTCACACACTTTTTTACATAGAATTTATGTAAATGTAGCAATCAAAAAGCGATGATAATTGATGCTCTTTAAAAAGATACAAAAGAATATTTAACATGCAAATTGTGTGCATTTAGATTTTTTGCAGAGAATTTATGTAAATGAAGCATCAAAAATAGCGATAATGCTTGAGAGTCCTTAAAAAAGATTAAAAATGGATATTAAACATGCAATTTGTGTGCAAATACTTTTTTACATGTAATTTATATAAATGGAACGTTTAAAATAGCGATGATTGATGAATAAAGTATTCTATATAAATGAAACATTTAAAATAGCGATGATTGATGAATAAAGTATTCTATATAAATGGAACATTTAAAATAGCGTTGATTGATGAATAAAATATTCTTTTGAATATCATTAGCTAGTATATAATTTCAAATGGACAGTTAAAAACAACAAAATCAAACAATTCATACATTTTGTATATGAAATACTCTTCATAGCCGTGTTACCACCAAGTATTTCATATACTTAATACTTAAAAAATTAAATGCACATGCACATACAAATTATATGACGTTCATACGACCGGGTTAATGACCTGAACGCCACATTTATGCAAAAACATATGCTTCTAGCAAACGACACTCTATTAGCTGCGTTACCGATCGTGTGCCGCCTGAATCTAAGGAAAAACAATGGCCTACATATGAACATCATATAGCCACGTTACCGACCGATTCCCATATGTGTTTTGGGAAAGGGGAAGGAAAGTTGACTTACCATAAGGATACTAGATTCTCCGCGTTACCAACGTAGCACCCAGACAGTAAGCCAATACTTACCACAAGGACACCATCTTCTCCGTGTCACTGAGGTGATGCCCCCGTGATAAGCACTGTTCTATAGAACAGCTTACACACACACTCCCATTGTGTGGTAAGGTACCTTATTATTGTCGTGCAGTACGACAAAAGGCACGCTACCACACAACGCATACACACACACACAACAATACCCGGATCGTGTGGTCAGGCACTTTGCTGCTGCTACACACTGCGACGTAGAGCACGCTCCCACACGACCCCCTCTCTCCTCTCTCCTCTCGACGTATCTGCAAAGGTGGTCACAAGCTCTCTCTCTCTCTCTCTCTCTCTCTCTCTCTCTCTCTCTCTCTCTCTCTCTCTCTCTCTCTCTCTCTCAGAAGATGAAAGCAAGACGCTAATACACCTAGCAGGCCCGATCGGGCTTGCGTATATATAACGGTGACAGCCCGCCGGGCTTTTCAGTATTCTCTGCGGACCCGCAGGGAAAATAATGAATCCATGTGGGCCCGTCAGGGAAACTGAAAAGCCCAACGGGAATTTTGTGGGTTTGCAAGTCACCACTAACCGGGTTCTGTGTGATCATGTTTACTGTGATCATGTAAATGTGTCAATAAGACCTTGTGATCACACAAAATTTGACGTAATTACGTAAATATTAAATCCCTGCTCCTCTTGGTCCCTTTCTGAGGTAAACCTAGAAGCACTTATTGCACATTGCTCTTTGGTAGATCGTCTCTTTTTGGACCCCTATTGAAATGCAACCATTTCTCCTTTTGGTCCCCTGTTGAGATAGGTTTAGAAGCACATATCTATATTCTAACTCTTGTTCCCCTTTTATCTTCCATATTAAATGATCACTTTGATATGAGAAAATCATTTTGTAAAGTTAGATATTAAATTTTATGACATTACCTCTCTTTTAAAATCATAGTCAGCCTCGACTATGAGGTAGAGAAGATAAAGCCTAGTCATTAGTCCATGTTTCTTAGCGGGTAGAGGATGCCTTCTTGTCCTACGACATTATTCTAGAATGGATGACTAGTCCATTTGGTGCTCGGGAGACTTAGCTGCCACAAGCACGTCTGCTCTTTAGTCCATATCATACTTCCAAAGTAGAGTGGCAAGTTCTACTTGGTGTTGGGAGACGTCGTCACCACAAACATGATCCTAAGCATGCATACTTCTTAAATTTTGTGCACAATAAAAGAAGGAGAATGAATCTTATAAGACAAAAACATTTTTCATTTAAAATGAATTTTCATTTGCTTACTCTAGTGTAGCATTGTAAGCATTGACAAGGTTCATATTATCCTTAAGTTAGGTTTCTTGTATCCCTCCACCATCTTTAAAAGGATATTTCTTAAACTTAACAAGATATAATTGGATAACGTTACCGTTTCTTAGTACCATGTCTTCATGTCAAAGAATCGATTCGGGTTGCAATACCTCTTCTTGATCTTTGATCTCTGGCGGGTCCTCCATTATTGGTTCTTTTGGTGGCTCTCCTTTGTAAGGCTTGAGTAGGCTTACATAGTTAGCATTGTGAATGAGCCAATGGTTGGGCAACTTTAACTAATGAGCCATCTCATTGATTGGCTTAAGAATTTTAAAAGAAAGGACCATAGTATCTTTTTGCTAGTTTAGCATAATACTCTTGATGGTTCATAGGATTCTTGCCTGTAGTATGCCTTAGACGATTCTTGAGAAACTTTAGCAAGACCCAACCCAATCATTTTCCTTGAAGGCTAAGGCTCTTTTGTGCTCATTAGCAGCATCCCTTTTTGTCTTTGCTTTGAGATAGATATAACCTCTTTAATCTTTGGAAAAGATTCTTGTGGGTCTCTGCTATATTCATCCAACAACAAAGATCTTGCCATGTTCTTTACGTAGTAAGGGACTTTTGGATCTTCCCTCTTTAACCTCGAAAGGTGCTTTCCCCATAGAAGTATGTACAATGACATTGTACGCATACTCTATAAGAGGTAGGTACTTCTCTCATTGAGAACGTTGAAAAACTTCCATGACATAGGCTTTTAGTAGATTCAAGAATCATTAGACTGGTTATTTCACTTTGGTCATCCGTTTGTGAATGATAGGCCAAAAGAGAAATTTAATCTACTTCCTAGATTCTCAAAGAGACCCTTCTAGAAATTACTGGTCATTCTAGGATCTTTGTTCGACACTATGGATGTTGGCAAGCCATGATAATTTAAAAGATGAGACCTAAAGAGGGTTGTCGTTTGATGTGCCTTATAGTCTTTTTGATAGGCATAGAGTGTGTTTTCTTCCTAAGCCTATCGACTGAAACAATCCAAGTTGCTTCCCTTGATCAAATTTTTGGTATACAACGCATTTTGAAACATACTCTTATATGTTTACTTTTAGTGGTAGACCAACAAAAATACATTTCTACTCCTTGAAGAGTAGATTATGGAATTGCTCTTTGCCCCGCATAAGGAGAAGCATGGGATTCATACAGGACTTTTTTATTGTATTGGTGGAGTAACACATAGCCTATCGCTGTTTGAAAGATAACCATCCTTCAAGGTGAATGGTTCTTTTTTTTCTTACCTCATGCAAGGCTGTAATTACCTACTTAACGTCTCGGTTAGTAGTATACTCATCTATCATAAAAGATGGGTCATTGTGAGTTGCTATAGACACCACATTTTCCCTTGGCTATTGTGAAAGTGCATCGACCACTTGATTGTGCTTGCCATCAATGTGAGCAATATGAAATTTAAATTGTGAAAGAAAATTTGCCCACCTCATTTTTTTGTCGGAAAGCTTGGTTTGCATCATGAAGTTCTTGAGGCTTTGTGATCCATTTGTAGGATGAATGGAGCCCCCAAGAGATAGTGCTTCCATGTGTTTAGGGCATGTAGAACAGCTAAAAGTTCTTTTTCGTATATTCCCAAGAACCGTTCATTGGCATTGAGCGTTCGGCTCTCATATGCTATGGCATGCCCTTCTTGAAGCAAAACTGCTCCAAGGAAATCACCACAAGCATCACATTGGACCTCAAATGGATTTGAGAGATCCGGAAGCATAAGGACTGGTTGGGAGGTAAGCTTCTATTTGAGCTTGTCAAAAGCATTTTGTTCTTTAGAAGTCCATGAGTACTTAACGTTCTTCCTTGTTAAGTCATGCAATGTTCCTACTATTTGAGAGAATTTTGCTACAAAGCATCTATAGTATGCACACATACCAATAAAGGTTCTTAGTTCATGTAGATTCCTTGGATTAAGCCATGCTTTTATTACCTCTAACTTTGATGGATTCATACATATACCATCTTGAGAGATAATGTGACCTCAATATTGAATCTCTTGTAGGAAAAAATCACTTTTCTTTTGATTAATGAAAAGATCATTCTCTCTCACAACTTGAAAGATTACCTGGAGGTGTCACTTGTACTCCTCAAGAGAATTTGAGTGGCCAGAAGATTTTTGTCCATCGTGAGTTTGAATGCGGCTAGAGCATTTTTCAGGCCAAAACTTGTAACTTATCAAATAGATCTTCTACTTGTGGCACGGGAAATATTTCTTTTATAGTGATCCTATTTAGTGCTCTATAGTCAACACACATTGATATGTGCCATCTTTCTTTTGCACTAAAAGTATTGGTGAACCGAATGGAGAGGAGCTAGGCCTCACCATCCCTTTTTCCACCAATTCATGCACTTGCCTCATGATCTCCTCTTGATGAGCTTGTGAAACTTAATAAGAAGCTTTATTAGGCGGTGAGCTTCCTAGTAGAAGCTCTATTGCATGGTCATCATCCCCTTGTTTTGAAGGTAGCTCTCTAGGGATGTCATCAATGAAAACGTCTTGGAATCCATTTTTAGAAAATTAAACAAATCTAATTCCTCTTGATTACCTATATTGCTACTTGTGAAAACATTAAAATCATTTACAAATTCTCTAATAAAAATCATATACGCAAAAATAGAGCTTTTCATTGACTTATCAAAAGCAAGCGTATTTACCAGGGATATGGTGGTCCCCGACTCATTAGCATATGTACATGCTCTTTTCCCTGTAGGTGAAATAGATTCTCCTTTCACGGGACTTCATGTTGGCAGCCATGCGGTTGAACCATGGTGCCCCTAGGATAACATCCTCATGTTGGAGAGGAGAGATTAAAAAAAGTCTTCTTTGTCGACGTAGCTTTGGACATGAAGCCTTGACTTCTAAATCAAGGGAGTAATGAAGGCTCGCTATCCCTTGAAATCTCCATCAGTAATTACAGTATCTCCCATCTTGAAAGCTTGAATGCCCAACTTAATGGACAACTCCGTTGATATAAAGTTGTGAGTAGGACCAGGGTCAAACAAGATGAAGGCATCATGCTCCCTTACTTTTCCCCAAGTATAGGAGAGTGATGAGCCTTTGCAATGAGTATCCTCTTTTGGAGCTTCAACCATGGAAGCTCTAGGCGTGTCATTGAGTACATTTCTTTTGGGGCAAGAATGATAACCATGTCCTTGCTCCCCACACTTAAAGCATTTAGAGTCTTTACGAAAGGCCTCTAATTCTTTGGGAGACAGCTTTTTTAACCTTTGTAAGCTCCTTTCCTTGGCCTTGTTGTTGTTGGTGTTGGTGTTGGTGTTGCCTTGGGAAGAGTTTTGAGCATTGCTCTTCCCTTTAACTTCATTTCGATCCTTGTTTTCCATGGGCTTGAACTTTCCTCATGCCCCTTGTTAGAAATTGATCCTTGAAGCAACCATAGTGTGGTAGATGACTTTGGTGATAGTGCTAGGCCATTGTGAGTTGACATACTTGGTCATTTCTTCAGGTAATCTCATAGAAAATTGTTGCTTTTGTTTGGCGAAGTCTATCCTTTGAAAGACTGTAGCTTTGAGATGTAAATCCCAAAACTTGTCTACATATTTGTGGATAGACTCGTTGAAGAGCAGCTTCAAGCTTCGTCATTCGACAAGCACTTTGTCCTTTGCATCACTTGCAAGGAATTTCTTCATGATAGGAACTCGTAGAATTTTCCATGTCTTTGGGGCCTCACCGTTGCTATGAAGGCTAGCCCACCATTGACGAGCATATTTCTTGAAGTGCACAGCTACATGGTGTAGCTTAGAGGACTCCGTGAAGCCCTCGTCTCCAAAGGCCGCATCAAATTGTTGGATAAAGGCCAATACTTTGTCAGTGGCACCAAAGGTGCCATCATAGGTGAGAAAAGAGATAGTCTTTTCTCCCTCTTTGAAATTCTTGAGCTTTTGGGACCTTCGCCATGCAGGGTAAGTTTTGCGATGTCCTCTCCTCTTGTATTCTCTAGGAGAATAACTAATGCTTTCGTTGAAAGAGGAGGAAGGTGAAGAAGAAGGAGAAGAGGGTGACCTCTTTCTTGCGTTTTTCTTCCTTTGTTTCCTCTCTTCCCTTTCGGAATGACGAGGAGAAGGACTATGGGTTGACCGTATTCTCTTGGGAGAAGTTGGCGACAATTTAGACTGTCATCTTCGTGGAGCCACATCTTTAGAGGAACTTAGGGATTCACTTCTTTCTCGTTCTTTGGATTCCTCCTCTCTTATAGAAGAGAGTCTTCTTTCGGGAGCCTCATCAATAGACCTCCTAAGCTCTCTCTCCCCTCTTGGAGAGGAAGGGAAATCCCATAAGCACAAAGTTGTTGAGTAACTTCGGCTTGCAAATTAGGGTTGCCCATAGTTGATGCAACCTAGTAACAAGATAATTGATAAACATGGAGCCATCACCATTAGCACCTTTATGTGCAAGGCTCAAATTGGTTAATTATAGAGAGTAGTGGGGTGGGTCTAACATAGCAAAATTGTCAAGGGATAGCTCCTTTTGGAATTCTTATGGCTCAATAATGGTAAAGCCGTAGGCAACTCTAAAAAGACCCCATTATAAAGACCAAATCTCCCGAGGTGTGCACCATATCCCACATAGTGGGCTCAAAAAACCGATAATAGATCCCAGTCCCACTTATCCTAATATAATTAACAAAATCAACCATTAATAGGCTACTTAAGGACCTCTCTTCTTAAGCAAGGAAAGAGAAACCAAATGCTCTGATACCAATGCTATGAAAATGGCCTATGAACTTTGAGAATAACGGAATTAAGAGGATTAGAGTGAGCATTTTTGTGAGTCACTTTGAGAACATAGAGGGTGAACTTAATTGATGGTAGCAACATAGACATAGTACTTGATTAACTTGGCATGAACAATACTTTTGCAAGAGAGAGAGAGTATTAGAGAACATGACAATAGTTGAGACCGGATTTACTTGGAGCCGGTCCCCTTCCAAAAGGTGTTCGTATTATAGATTCTCCCATCAAGAGAGACTTGGTACAATACAATCTTTGTGTTCCTTGTGGCCTTGGTGATGCTATGAAGATGGAAAGCTTCATACATCACCAGCATAACATAAACTTTGCAAAAAGCATTAACTATCCCAAGCCTCAGTCCCAAGGCCTCAAACACCTTCGAAGGTGGAGAGAGCTAGCAGGGAATGAGGGTAGGGAAGAGGAAGAAGAATCAACTATAGAAGAAAGAAATATTTCCTCACTTATCATCACTCTTCTTGCTTAGCATAGCATAATAGCATAGTAATGAAGATGAAGAAGATGGCAAGCTTAAGCATTGAAGCATGGCACTTGGTTGGATTTGCATTCCATAGCCAAGATTGTTGGTGTAGGCTCTCAACTTCTCAACAAGCTTGGAGAAGGAGATGTAGCTCTTGCACTTTGCACTCCACACAATGAGAGAATGTGTGTGTGGGAGAGTATACTCCCTCTCATGCTTGGTCCACCTCTCTCTCTCTCTCTCTCTCTCTCTCTCTCTCTCTCTCTCTCTCTCTCTCTCTCGTATTATTTAATTATATCATTTGGACATGTGTCCTCTTTTTTCTCTTTGAGAGAAAGAACTTAATTATTTATTTTTATGCATCTAAATTCTAATTGGACTCCTTTATAGCCTATTCAATAGGATTCAAGCATATCATGAGGGCCCAAATGGGGGAAATCTTAACATGTGTCTTTAAGTCGTCTGGTTTGAATTGAATACTTCAAGCACTTCGTCAATTAAGCATGGAAACCGTTTATGCCTCTTCAGAGTTTATATTTGAATTGAACACTTCAAGAACCTTAGTCATTTAAGCATAAAAAACACCTCAAGCTTTGAGCAAGGTTCCCACAAACACTCTAAGCACAAGCCGACAAGCACCTTATGCTTGGGTAGGATTCGGACCTCAAGGTAAGCCCTACCTTGCCTAAGGTCAAAGGACTTTTTAACACTAACTTTTGGAGGTTTTTAATGAAGCTAACCCTAAGGTATTTTAAAATCTAATAGATGCATGTTGCTCTTTGATAGACTACCTCCTTTTGGACCCCTATTGTGAAGTAACCGTCTCTCCTCTTGGTCCCTTGCTGAGGTAAATCTAGAAGCACTTATTGCACATTGCTCTTTGGTAAACCGTCTCCTTTTGGACCCCTATTGAGACGCAACCATTTCTCCTTTTGGTCCCTTGTTGAGATAGGTCTAAAAGCACATATCTATATCTAACTCTTGTTCCCCTTTTATCTTTCCATATTAAATGATCAGTTTAATATGAGAAAATCATTTGGTAAAGTTAGATATTATATTTTATGACATTACCGCTCTCTTGAAATCATAGTCGTCCTCCACTATGAGGTAGAGAAGATAAAGCCTAGTCATTACTGCATGTTTCTTAGCGAGTAGAGGATCCCTTTTTACCCTACGACATCATTCCAAAATGAATGACTAATCCATTTGGTGCTTGGGAGACTTAGCTGCCTCAAGCATGTCTGCTCTTCAGTCCATATCATGCTTTTCATGTGAGCCTACTTAAGCCCTACAAAGGAGAGCTACCAAGAGAACCAATTATTGAAGACCCTCCAAAAATCAAAGACCAAGAAGAGGTGCTACAACCCGAAACTATCCTTCGGCATGAAGACAAGGTACTATGGCATGGTAAGATTATGCGACGGTATCTTATTAAGTTAAAAAATGATCCTTTTGAAGATTGTAGATGGATGCAAGGAATACAGCTTAAGGTTAGTATGAACCTTTCCAATGCTTACAAAGTTGCATTAGGGTAAGCAAATATAAATTCTTTATAAATGAACAGTGTTTTTTTCTTTTAAGACTAATCCTCTTTTGTGCACAAATTTAAATAGTATACATGCTTAGAATCGTGTTTGTGATGACGACGTCCCTCAAACACCAAGTAGCATTTGTTACTCTACTTTGGGAGTATGATATGGACTAAAGAGCAGACATGCTTGCGGTAGCTACGTCTCCCAGGCACCAAATGGGCTAGTCATCCATTTTGGAATGATGTCGTAGGGTGAAAAGAGATCCTCTACCCACTAAGAAATGTAGACTAATGACTAAATATTTACCTCTTCTACCTCATAGTCAAGGACGACTATGATTTCAAGAGAGAGGTAATGTCATAAAATCTAATATCTAACCAATTCAAATGATTTTCTCATATTAAACTGATCATTTAATGTGGGAGAATAAACGGGAACAAGGTTTAGAATATAGACATGTGCTTATGGATCTGTCTCAACACGGGGCCAAGGTTAAAGGGGTCCAGATGAGAGATGGTATGTTAAAGAGCAATGCTACCTAATGGAGCTTAAAGACCTTACGGTTAGCTTCATTAAAGACCTTCAAAAGTTAGTGTTAAAAAGTCCTTTGACCTTAGGCAAGCTAGGGCTGACCTTGAGGTGGGAACCCTACCCAAGCATGAGGTGCTTGCCAGCTTGCTAACTAAAGTTCTTAAAGAGTTTGTGGGAACCTTGCCCAAAGCTTGAGGTGATTTTTATGCTTAAAATGACTAAGGTTCTTGAAGTGTTCAATTCAAAGATAAACTCTCAAGAGGCATAAACAGATAAACTCTCAAGAGGCATAAACGGTTTCCATGCTTGATTGACTAAGTGCTTGAAGTGTTCAATTTAAACCCCAATTTAAACCAAATGACTTAAGAAGCATAAAGACAAATGGAAAAATTCTCCACTTGTGGCCCTCATGATGTGCTTGAATCTTATTGGATAGGCTTTAAAGGGGTCCAATGAGGATTTAGATACATAAAAATAAATAATTAAGTTCTTTCTCTCAAAGAGAAAAAAGAGGACACGTGTCCCAAATGATATAATTAAATATTACTAGAGAGAGAGAGATGGACCAAGCATGAGAGGGGGGTATACTCTCCCACACAAACACACGCACACTCTCATTGTGGAAAGTGCAAAGTGCAAGAGCTCCATCTCCTTCTCCAAGATCGTTGAGAAGTGGAGAGCCTACATCAACACTCTGGACACATGTCCTAAATGATATAATTAAATATTACTAGAGAGAGAGAGAGAGAGGTGAACCAAGCATGAGAGGGGGGTATACTCTCCCACACAAACACACTGACTCTCATTGTGGGAAGTGAAAAGTGCAAGAGCTCCATCTCTTTCTCCAAGATTGTTGAGAATTGGAGAGCCTACATCAACACTCTTGGCTATGGAATGCAAATCCAACCAAGAGTCATGCTTCAATGCTTAATCTTGTCATCTTCTTCTAAGCAAGAAGCGTGATGATAAGTGAAGAACTATTTCTTTCTCCTATGAATGATTCTTCTTCCTTTTCCCTACCCTCATTCCCCACTAGCTCTCTCCACCTTCGAAGGTGTTTGAGGCCTTGGGACTGAGGCTTGGGATAGTTAATGCTTTTTGCAAAGTTTATGTTATGCTTGTGATGCATGAAGCTTTCCATCTTGATAGCATCACCAAGGTCACAAGGAACACAAAGATTGTATTGTACCAAGTCTCTCTTGATGGTAGAATCTATAATACAAACGTCTTTTGGAGGAGGGACTGCCGGCTCCAAGTAAATCCGGTCCTCAGCTATTGTCATGTTCTCTAATACTCTCTCTCTCTCTCTTGCAAAAGTATTGTTTATGCCAAGTTAATTAAGTACTATTTTTATGTTGCTACCATCAATTAAGTTCACTCTCTATGTTTTCAAAGTAATCTCACAAAAATGATCACTCTCCTTGTCATTCCGAAAGGAAAGAGAGGAAGCAAAGGGAGAAAAAGGCAAGAAAGAGGTCACTCTCTTCTCCTTCTTTTTCACCTTTCTCCTAGTCTGATGAAATCAATAACTATTCTCCTAGAGAATACAAGAGGAGAGGACATCACAAAACTTACCATGCATGGCGAAGGTCCCAAAAGCTCAAGAAATTCAAAGAGGGAGGAAAGAGGATCTCTTTTCTCACCTATGATGACACCTTTGGTGCCACCGACAAAGTATTGGCCTTGATCCAACAATTTGATGTGGCCTTTGGAGAGGAGGGCTTCACGAAGTCCCCACCATGTAGCTATGCACTTCCAGAAATCTCCTCGTCAATGGTGGGCTAGTTTTCATGGTAATGGTGAAGCCTCAAAGACATGGAAAACTCGTAGAGTTTTCCATACTGAAGCAATTCCTTGCAAGTGATGCCAAGGACAAAGTGCTCATCAAATGGCAAAGTTTGAAGCTACTCTTCAATGAGTCTATCCACAAACATGTAGACAAGTTTTGGGATTTATATCTCAAAGCTACAGTCTTTTAAAGGATAGACTTCATCGAACAAAAGAAACAATTTCCATCGGTATTACCTAAAGAAATGGCCGAGTATTTCAACTCACAATAGCTTAGCACTCACCAAAGTCATCCACCACACTATGGTTGCTTCAAGGATCAATTTCCAACAAGGGGCAATAAGAAATTTCAAGCCCATGGAAAACAAGGATTGAAACGAAGCTAAAGGGAAGAGCAATGCTCAAAACTCTTCCCAAGGCAACACCAACACCAACAACAACAAGGCCAAAAAGAAAGGAGCTTACAAAGGTAAAAGTAATTAGAGGCCTTTCATAAAGACCATAAATGATTTAAGTGTGGGGAGCAAGGACATGGTTATCGTTCTTGCCCCAAAAGAAACGTACTCAATGACACTCCTAGAGCTTCCATGGTTTAAGACTCAAAAGAGGATACTCATTGCATGGGCTCATCACTCTCCTATGCTTGGGGAAAAGGGAGCATGATGCTTTCATCTTGTTTGACCCTAGCCCTACTCACAACTTTATATCAACGGAGTTGGCCACTAAGTTGGGCATTCAAGCTTTTGAGATGGGAGATACTGTAACTGTTGATGGAGCTTTCAAGGAGTAGCAAGCCTCCGTTACTCCCTTGATTGAGAAGTTGAGGCTTCATGTCCAAAGCTATGTTGACAAAGAAGAATTTTTTTTATCTCTCCTCTCCAACATGAGGATGTTACCCTAGGGGCACCATGGTTCAACCACATGGCTGCCAACATGAAGTCTCGTAAAAGGAGAATGTATTTGACCTACAGGGAAAAGAGAATGTACATAGATGCTAATGAGTCGGGGAACACCATATCCCTGGTAAATACGCTTGCTTTTGATAAGTCAATGAAAAGCTCTATTTTTGCGTTTATGATTTTTGTTAGAGAATCTGTAAATGATTCTCATGTTTTCACAGGTAGCAATAAAGGGAATCAATAGAAATTAGAGTTGTCTAATTTCCTAAATGGATTCCAAGATGTTTTCATTGATGACATCCCTAGCGATCGACCTCCAAAACGAGGGGATGATGACCATGCAATAGAGCTTCTACTAGGAAGCTCACCGTGTAATAAACCTCCTTATTGAGTTTCACAAGCTCAACAAGAGGAGATCATGAGGCAAGTGCATGAATTGGTGAAAGAAGGTATGTTGAGGCCTAGCTCCTCTCTGTTCTGTTCACCAATACTTTTAGTGCAAAAGAAAGATGGCACATATCACATGTGTGTTGACTATAGAGCACTAAACATGATCACTATTAAAGAAAAAAAAGATTTCTCGTGGCGCGGGTAGAAGATCTATTTGATAATTTGCAAGTTTTAGCCTGACAAATGCTCCAGCCACATTCAAACTCACGATGGACAAAAATCTTGAGGCCACTCAAATTCATAATGGCCTATGAACTTTGAGAATTGCGGAATTAAGAGAATCAGAGTGAGCATTTTTGTGAGATTACTTTGAGAACATAGCGGGTGAACTTAATTGATGGTAGCAACATAAAAATAGTACTTAATTAACTTGGCATGAACAATACTTTTGCAAGAGAGAGAGTATTAGAGAACATGACAATATTTGAGGACCGGATTTACTTGCCCCCCTCCAAAAGGCGTTTTTATTATAGATTCTCCCATCAAGAGAGACTTGGTACAATACAATCTTTGTGTTCCTTGTGACCTTGGTGATGCTATGAAGATGGAAAGATTCATGCATCACGAGCATAACATAAACTTTGCAAAAAGCATTAACTATCCCAAGGCCTCAAACACCTTCGAAGGTGGAGAGAGCTAGCAGGGAATGAGGGTAGAGAAGAGCAAGAAGAGTATTCATAGGAGAAAGAAATAGTTACTCACTTATCATCATTCTTCTTGCTTAGCATAGCATAATATCATAGTAATGAAGATGAAGAAGATGGCAAGCTTAAGCCTTGAAGCTTTGCTCTTGGTTGGATTTGCATTCCATAGCCAAGATTGTTAATGTAGGCTCTCAACTTCTCAACAAGCTTGGAGAAGAACATGGATGTCTTGCACTTTGCACTTCACACAATAAAAGTGTGTGTGTGTGTGTGGGAGGGTATGCCCCCCCCCCCCCCCCCCCATCCTTGGTCCACCTCTCTCTCTCTCTCTCTCTCTCTCTCTCTCTCTCTCTCTCTCTCGTATTATTTTAATTATATCATTTGTATATGTGTCCTCTTTTTTCTCTTTGAGAGAAAGAACTTAATTATTTATTTCTATGCATCTAAATTTTCATTGACCCCTTTAAAACCTATCCAATAGAATTCAAACACATCATGAGGGCCACATGTGGAGGATTTTGACATGTGTCTTTTATGCTTCTTAAGTCATTTAGTTTGAATTGAACACTTCAAGCACTTAGTCAATTAAGCATGGAAACCGTTTATGCCTCTTGAGAGTTTATCTTTGAATTGAACAATTCAAGCACCTTAGTCATTTAAGCATAAAAGCACCTCAAGCTTTGGGCAAGGTTCCCACAAACACTCTAAGCACTTTAGTTAACAAGCCGACAAGCACCTCATGCTTGGGTAGGATTCCCACCTCAAGGTCAGCCCTAGCTTACCTAAGGTCAAAGAACTTTTTAACAATAACTTTTGGAGTTCTTTAGTGAAGCTAACCCTAAGGTCTTTTAAGCTCCATTAGATGGACGTTACTCTTTGATAGACTAACTCCTTTTGGACCCCTAATGAGTTGTAAACATCTCTCCTCTTGGTCCCTTGCTAAGGTAAACCTAGAAGCACTTATTGCACATTGCTCTTTGGTAGACCGTGTCCTTTTGGACTCCTATTGAGATGCAATCATTTCTCATTTTGGTCCCCTATTGAGATAGGCCTAGAAGCACATATCTATATCTTAATTCTTGTTCCCCTTTTATCTTCCCATATTAAATGATCAGTTTAATATGAGAAAATCATTTGGTAAAGTTAGATAATATATTTTATGACACCTCTCAATGTCTGCGCTACTTGCTCCTTGTGTTGCCTAACTCTGGTGTTCTAGAGTGCGTGCATAATCTTCCCTCTTGCTAAAGTGTAACGCTTTTGTTTTCTAGTACTACTCGTAAGCTTTTAGTGAGCTGCTTCCATTGATTCTTCTACTTTTGCCAACATTCAAAGATCTCAATTCAGCACTAGCACTACAACAAGGCTTTTGCTAAGGTTACAATACTATGAGCTAAGTTTGCTTCAATGCTTCCTAGACACACTTGGATCTCCTAGATCTCCTACGTAAAAGGTTCTTGAGCCTTATCTCTGATCAAAACTTATGTATGCACGTCGGTACTAGGTAGATGCCACTCAGAGATCCGAGCTCTAATACCAATTGTAGATCACGTCAAGAGTGGAAGAAATGTGTGGGATGCGCATGCATGATAGTGCGTGCAGAGACACTGTGTAGGTGGAGCAAAGGGTAATGATCCCTCACTCCTTATTCTCTATATCTACTAAAGAATAAGGGGTGAGTGGAAGCCAGTGGGCGTAAAAGGTTTAGGGTGGATAGATAAGAGACGCATTCATGATGAAAGAAAGAGTTTTGCATTAGATGACTCTTTGAGTACGAATAGCCTTCTTATGTAGCTAGCATGGGTGACCTTTACACATTTTCAAAAGACATTTAACTTTTCTTTAAAGGAAAATATTCTAGCTTGTCCCTTGACCCTTGACATGGAATATAGGCATCACATGGCACACATGGCGTATCACATGGTTTCACATTGGTAATGCTTACATGGTATACACATTGGATAGGTGGAGTTCTTGAGGTGCAACAAACCCCACACCTCAACAACCCTCCTCGTGTACAATAGTATATTAATGACAAGTAGCACTCACACAAACTGCATCCCCTCAAAACACACAAAGGATAAGGTACACAAATTATCTCCCCTGACAGAAAGGGTGAAGACACACAATCCTCCCCTAGAACACAACTAAGTAGAAAGAACTCAAAACCTCCCCTACACACAGATTAGGGTTGAGGAGCACACAGCCTTCCCTACACAAAGAGGTGTGTGATAAAAGCCTTGATACACAAAAATTAAAAATTATAAAATTTGCGGATTCTAGGTGATCCATCAATCCTTTGCTGCTAAAGTGGCCACTCCTTTGACAGAACACAATTATACAAAAGACGTACTCAGTTGAATGTATGCCAATGTTAATGTCCATACTTCCTTTGAATCACAATATAAGGTGCAATGCTAAAGACATATCAGTCATCGACAAGTTTTCATGGTTTGGGTGAGCATATGGAGCCACGATCGAGTCGCTTGATGGACCTAGAGCAGAATCAAATATAACACAAGTAGGTAACAATGTATAGGCTAGTGCTACAAGCATAGATAGTGGGTTGTAGCGAGGGACATATGGCATTGATAGCCATTAGTAGAGGCAAAATGCATGTTGAAATGATGGGACCACTTGCTAGAATCAAGCAACGAACTCTCCAGGATCAGGGCTCCTTGTGATCTTTCCTAAGATTTCTTTAGAAGAAAAATACAAAGAATTCCTATGTCCTCTTTAAGAGTGCCCCCCACACTCAAGCACAAAACACACACACACACACACACACACACACACACACACCCCCCTAAATGTGGAAGGACAAGTAGAAATACCTACTTTAAGAGATTAAGAAGCTCTCTGAAGACAAAAAACTCAATCCCATTGCTCAATAAAGAGCTTATTCATGATGACAAATCCACTCATTTATTGTCAATCAACTCAAGTGAGGGTAGTGGCATGAAGCATATCCCACAAAGTATTGAGCACCAATTAGGTGGATATTGAAGTAATTAGAGAATAGAGGTTGAATTTAACCTTCGTTACATTTGTATTTTCATTTGTATGTCACAATAAGCTAAAAAATTGAGCAAATTTCAGTACTCCTTGCATTGCATTTGGATTAGCTCTTTGTAACATTGTGTGTGTCTATTCAAACTCCCCTCTCATTGCCCATTACCACTATTTTTTGTGTGCATAAAATTACCCGGGCAATAGCTTTCATTTGAGTCCATTTGAGCTCAATTTGGAGCTCATTTGAATTGATAAGCCCTTGGCTCATTGCTACAATGATCACATAGCCTAGAGAATCCATGCCTTCAACAAGGAAGTGTTAGGGTGGTTCAAACCAACTTATAGGAGACCCATCTTACTAATTGTACTAATCTTATCTATATTCACCGGTAATATAGATCAACAAGGAGAAGTAAGGTATTCCAGCCCTCACTGAGAGATCCACCAAAAATCTATTAGTTCTCCTTCCTTGCATAGCAAGCTGAGCACGCACGCATCGACACACGGACTCTTCATAAGTGGTATCAAAGTTGATTGGGTGTTGGGCGAGAGAGCTTCATCATCGTGAGTGCTTTGTGCATTATTCATAGTTGATTTGCACCTATTCTTGAGTGCTTACGAATGAGATTATTCACAGCTAGAGTGTTTTCCTTTGATTGCACAGACATTGGAATCCATTGGTGTGTGCTTACAAAAGGATTTGGAGCAAGAAATTTGCAACTATGTATGGGTTTGTGGAGCTGAGATCTTCATCTTGTGTTTAGCTCATTTACAATCTGATTTTGCTGAGATTTGGGATGATTTTTCTGTGGTTATTCAGCCCACAGTGTGGTAGAGCATAAACAGGTTTTTGTGGGTGCATTTTTTGGCCCAAAAACACATTTTTTGCCACAATTTCCTCATACTGGCTCAGATATGTGCAACCTAGGAGTCTTTTTGGGGGTTTTGGCACATTTTCAATGCAATGGTGGTGTCCATTTGACCTAATTTTGATCACATTTTCTATATCAATGTGCACGACATCAATATCCAATATGTGTACACACACATCGACGTTGTGCTTTTGGATACACACACACACTCCGATTTTTTGGCTTCAGTGACTTCGACATCTTTGAGTAGGCAAGACGCTTTCTGTCTGGTGACAAAAATTGGCATTGAAATCTAGTTTTTTTTCTCAGTATCATCTTCTTTGGCATCACATTAACAACAGATTTAACATAGATACAAGGGTTTTTTACAGCATTGTTAGCGAGAGCAGTTTTGAGTTGTTGCTTGGCTTTTTAGTACCTTGTTTTGTATAAATTTTGATGTATGCCTACTACGGTTTTGGTTTTTGTGATGCTTAGCCATTGATAAATCACAAGTTAACAAATTTTTATCAGTTTGTTGTACTCACAGGCTCTACACAGCTACAAGTTTACAAGTTTTCTTAGCAGGCATTCTTACATTTGACAGATGCCAGTTATCGTATGCATGGAATTTATGGTTTGATTTTGCCTAGCCTAGTTTGCTATAGTTAGCATATTTTGTTAGTGATAAATTCCAAGTTCAGTGGGAGATTTCTGACCAGTTATTGCTTCTCTTTGGGATCTTTATGCATATAAATATGCGTGATTAGCACCTTGTGTGTGCTTGAGCTCTACTAAGAGCAATTTTTAACTTCCCTTAGGGAACTCACTTGAGTTCAGTTTTTTGCTTGCATCTCATTGGCACATGTTTAAGCATGTGTCCTGCAGTTTTGTTTGCAGTGACAATTTCATGTTTTGGATGTATGCTGTGTTGCGCATACTGCCATTGTACCTCGTTGTGGAGCCAATGTTGGCTGGTTTTGGTAGTTTGTGCCATTTTTGAGACTCGATGCAAAAGAACCATTTCTAAGACTATGGCTAATCATGTCTACATAATCTTTTGAGAAGGTCATTGCGTGAGGTTTTTTGAAGCTGAGCACTGGGATCGGGCTAGCCATTGTGAGATGGATTAGGTTGCTGTGGAGATCCCCATTCGTGGCCTCATCATAGAACAAATACAAACGAGTATAGGTGCTTTGATGCCAAGTTGGTAGTTTTTTGACAAATTCTTTGAGCAAAATATGCTATTTTATGCTCCGTCAGTGCTCTTTGTTGGTTTATGCATTGTTTTTTGCTCAGTTTTTCTTGATATTTTGATCTTTGTATAGACAAGACTCTACCAGATTTTTCCCACAAGTCCTCTAGTTTGCTTATCGCACTCTTTTTATGCATTAACATTGCAGTGATTTTGTTGAGTTTCTAGTTGATATTTTGATCTTTGAGCAGAGGAGACTCTGGTAAAAAATTCACATTAAATTTTCCATAAGTACGTAGCGTTACTCTCTTGCAGTTAGCTCTTGTCAGTATGGATGGATCTTCTGAAAAAGAAGATTACTACATTAAAAACTTTGATGGTACAAATTTTACCATATGGAAGTAGAGAATGTTTGATATCCTAAACAACAAAGGACTTGCAACACCATTGAAAGAGCACAAAAAGGGTTTATACACTAATGATTAGTAGGAGGAGCTTGATGTTTGTGCCATGGAGACTATTAAGTTGCATCTTGGTGAGTCTATATTCTTCAAAATTATGAATAAGACCAATGCTAAAGAAATATGGGAATCTTTATGCTCTTCATCATGAGATGGTAACAGTGCATTGAGCAAAGTGTTTCTAATGAAGAAGCTTATGCATCTTAACATGAAAGAATGTAGTAGCATTAGTTCATATTTGAATGAGTTTAAGAGTGTGTTTACTTAGTTGACATCAAAGGGGCTTAATTTCTATGTTGAAATGAAAGCCATTTTTAGGCCATGTTCTTTGCCTGCATCATGGGATACACTACCATTAATAACTCCGCCCCTAAAGGAAAACTAGTTTTCAATGATATTACTAGTGCTTTGCTCACAAAAGAGATTCAACATCAGTTTCTTGACACTAGTATGCATGGTGATGCATATATGGCTTTTGGGAATAACCAAAGGAACAATCAAATGCAAAGAGGTCATAGTCGCATTCGTGATCGTTCTTAAGGATGCAAGAATGCACGTAACAAAAGTTGTGTATGTGACACAAAAAGAATTGAATGCTACCATTGTCACAAGAAAGGACGCATGAAAAAGGATTTCCATATGTTGCAAAGAGAGAAGGATAAAGCCATTTCATAAGTCATGTACCTCTTAAGAGAAATTTGAAGATATAGGAGCTCAATATCGTCGAGTCTCCACATGTTGATATTGTTCTTGAGGTGTTTCACCCGTTAGATGTACTAGTCTTCACTACTGATTTGAGTCCAAAGGCATTGTTAGCCCTTGAAAATTGTTATTCCCAGAATTGGATTATTGACTTAGGTGCTAGTTGTCATGTTACTCCTCACAAGGAGTGGTTCTCTAGTTATTCTTCTACACATGGACAGTTAATCTGGGTGATTCTCATTAGCTTGAGATTGTGGCATTGGAGATGTGAAGTTGCATATGTGAAATGGTATTGAGTTCATGTTGTGAGGTGTTAGATATGTGCCAAAGATGTGGCTCATTGTATTCTTTGTATGTCTTTTCTGTGAAAGAGAACTCTATCTATGTAGCCGAGTTGCCTTCTATTGAGATGTGGCATAGCAGCTTGGTCATATAAGTAATAAGGGAATGAAATAGTACAGTGTTATGGCTATATCCCTATGTTAAACTATTTTGATTCTAGTTTGTGTGAGCATTGCATATACAGGAAATAGACTAGGCTTGATTGCATCTTGTGCTTGGACTAGTGACACTAAGAACATGGAACTTATCCAAATGGATGTGAATACAACTTTCCTTCATGGGTATCTTGATGAGAACGTCTACATGAAATAGCCAGGGGGTTTTGAAGGAAAACCTGAGAAGCCTATGAGGGTGGAACTTGTGTGTAGATTATGTAAGGCATTGTATGGCCTAAAACAAGGCTCAAGGAATTGGTACATGAAGTTTGACAAGTACATGCAATCCCAAAGGTATGAAAGGATCCAAGAAAATCATTGCTTGTGTACCTGAAAGTTGAACGATGGTTCACTTATCGTCTTGATAATTTATATCGATGATCATTGCCAAGAAGTCTAAAGTCAAGATTTGCATCTTGAAGAAGTCGTTTAGCATGCAGTTTGCTATGAAGGATTTGGGAGATGCTAATCACTTTCTTGGTATGTGTATCAAGAATTATAGGATGTTAGGAATTAATGAGTAGCTAATTAGAGATTAGAGTGGTGTACATAATGGAGAGAGATAATTCACACGAGAAAGATAATAGAGAGAGAGAGAGAGAGAGAGAGAGAGAGAGAGAGAGAATACACGATATACGTGGTTCACCCAAGTGTGGGCTCCATACATGGGAAAGCAACCACTTAATGACTTTGCACTTCAGACTTGAAGTAGTTACAAAGGGATTAGAAACCCTTAATGGTCCTCCCACCTAATTCTCACCTTGCCTTGCTTCACTCTCTTTCACCACCACTTCACACCATCTACCACTCTTTTTGTGTGTAGAAGAGGCTTCCTTTTATAGGCCAAAAGGAGCCTCTATGGGCTGCCCTTTCTCATGAGAGGCATTCATTCATGTGTAGCCGTCCTTGTGTAGACATGTCCAAATAGGACTCAATCAACCGTTCTCTGGTCACCTTATGGCCGTCGTCTGGCCAAGATATTTCAAAGAAAAGGAATATTTTGGTGATTTGAATTTATGATTTTTTGGCAATTGATTTTCCTCATGCGTAATGGCTTCTCCTCATAATGGGGGCCTTACAAATGTGCGTGTCTTGAGTAAAAAATTACAAGTGAAAATCATGCTCCATTCTTAACATAGGAAACATAGGATACTAGAGTTTTCATAGGAAACATATATCCACAAATTCTTACAATGTGTTGATATGAAGGGGGAAGGCTACATTGAGTACCCCAATGAAGGCATATGCAAAAATTAGCACAAATGATGCTCCCAAAGAAAGCAAAAATGGCCAAGGTGCATATTCTTTAGTAGTTGGTAGTCTTATGTACGTCATGGTAGCTACAAGATCAGACATTTCTTTTGCAGTGAGACTGGCTAGGAAATCTTGGCAGAAAGCACTGGGAGTAGTGAAGTATATCTTCATATATCTAAAAGGTTCGACAGATAAGTGCTTATGCTTGTTACCATACATATGTGGTAGTGATGTGTGTGAACAGACCTAGGACCAACAGGAATTTTCCCTCATTACGAGGTTTTTTTCCCTCGTGCAATATACACCCATCATTTTAGGGCAAACTTATCTTTCCCTTATGGACTAAGTAATATACTCACTATTTTGTGCCTTGATCTTCATCTTCGTCGTCAACATCGCCAACACACGCCTACTCACTTTCTCCGATTTGGGTGAGCTTTGGTGAGAGTCATCAGAGCGACAAATCTTTTGGGTGAGCTTGTACTTCTTGGTTTGCTCAAAATTTACATTCGGGCTCATTTCGACCTTTGTTTCCACTACAGGTAGTACTCTGTAAGCAATTTTGTCCTTTTGTGCAAATTTTTGTCACTTCAATTTTTTGCATAACAGGTCCCTTACAGTTTTCTTTGATATAGCACGTGTTAGTCCGGCTTTGCTTCTCCTCTTTTCGACGGGTAGTCTTCACATCAAGTGCAGGCACTTGCCATGGATGACAACAACACAGATATATTCAAGATGTTTGTTGTTGAAGATAAATTGGACGAGGACAATTATCCAATGTGGGCTTACATGATGTAACATGTTCTTGTATCAAAGGGTGTTTGGAATGTTCTACACAGCATTGTTGTACGTCCGCCTTCTGTGGATACAGGCTGTGTTGATGACGTTGCAGATTTTGGTGGCAGGATTGCTGTTGCTAGAGCTATTTTGCCTACGATTGAGCAGTCTCGCTGGGATGTTAGAGATGTGCAAGCTCATGCATTGATTGCATTATCCGCAAAGTGCACTATTACTCCTCACGTTCGCTCAACTAAATAAGCAAAACAGGCTTGGGATATTCTGGGTAGTCTTTATGCAAGTCACAATGATGGTAAAATTGCATTGTTGCATAAAGAGCTAGAGTTGAAGATTATGAATGAGGAAGATGACATGGACACTTTTCTTGTTGGTATTAAGGAAATTAATGAGCAATTCATTTCTGCACGTGAAGTCATTTCAAGATACAGCATTGTTGTACGTCCCTGGGATCAAAAAGAATCTTTTGATTGGTCTTGTTGTAAATTTTGTGGTTGACAAATGTATAGTTGATGATCTCAATTTTGGTGATGAAATTGTTTGCATCTGGCATTTTGTGTCGTGGGTAATATAAGCTCAATTTGTTTGAAAAGTGTGGAAAAAAATTTGCAAATGCAATCATGGATTCAAAGGCTGTTTCAGATGCAAAACTTTGGCATGCACATTTTGGGGATCTGAATTTTGCCAGTTTGTTACGTTTGTAAAATCCTAATATGGTTTCTTCTTTTCCGTCTCTTGAAGCACCTTCTAAGCATGTCTGTGACGACAGTATTTTGGGTAAGATGCAGCGCTCAAAGTTTCCAAAGGATGGTTAAGTTAGGGCTACATGCAGATTGCAACTTGTGCATAGTGCAGTGTTTGTGGGCCTATGCAAACTATATCCTTAGGTTTTATACTTTGTGAATTTCATTGATGACTACTCCTAGCATGCATGGGTGTGTCCCCTTAAAGCTAAGTTTGAAGTGTTTAAGTGCTTCAATCAATTTCTGATATGGCTGAAAATGTCTCTAAATGTACTATGGGCACCCTTTGTTCAAATCGCGGGGGGGTACATGTCTCATGACTTTAATGCATTTTTGGATGTTCGTGGGATAACACCAATGTACAGTGTCACATACACCTCAGCAAAATGTTATTGCTAAAAGGAAAACAGATCACTTACGGAGATGACACATTGTATGGTCAAGAGTCAAGCTTCATCGCATTCATTTTGGCTTGAAGCTATCATGTGTGCTACTTATGTACTTAATAGGTGTCCTACAAAAAATTTGCAGTCTGTGACTCCCTATGAAGCATGGCATGATGAGAAGCCATTTATTGATCACGTGCGCATTTTTGGTTGTTTAGCTTATGCTTTGGTGCCATAAACGCAACGCAAAAAAATAGATGATAAGGCTATGAAATGCATTTTTGTTGGTTATAGTATTGAAAGCAAAAGGTTACATGTTATACCATTTACAATCAAAACGTATCTTGGTTTCACAAGATGTTGTGTTTGTAAAAGATTATATCCAGCCTTTGTTATCATGTACCAAAGCGCTTGCACAAGGAGAGATTGGAGAATTAAAACATACAAAATGTAGGCTAAATGAAATGAAGATGATTAGTCAACTAATTGGGTAAGTAGATGGATTCCCCAATTAATCTAGCATGGAAATGATGCACACTAATGGAAAATTGCACACACATTCAATGCTAAATGCAAGTTCCCCTTCACCTAATCATGAAAGGGTAGTCGAGCATGCTCTTTCCCAAGTGGTGATTAGGTATTGGGATTATTCAGTTAATGCAAATAGAGATTAGGGAATCTAACACACAAAAGCGTAACAACAAACCTAGCTAGCATAACCTGGAGTTCTAAAATCACTTGATGGGAATGGGATCCTGCTAGCTAGGTGGATGAAAGAAAAGCATCGTGCACACAAGTGAGTGTGTGCAGACTAGATTATCACTCAAGCGAATTAGGTTCCTAGGTTTAACTTGGACTCATAAACATAATCTTGAGTAGTTTGCTAACCCATCACAAGCTCACCATAAACAAGAGAGATGTAATGAAAACATGTAATGGATTTGTTTAGTCATGAAATGAGCTTAAAGTAGCTCTACAGCCTTGCACCACTACATGTGGGATAATTCCACCTTTTCTCTTCTTGGCTCATTTATCCTAGTGTCTCTAGGACAAAGCTCGCACCTTAGAGTCCTCCCATTGAGGTTTGGACTAGGACAATACATAGAAGATTCTTTATCCACTAAGGATGACACATAGTATCTACACAGGATGTCAATACATATCCACCAAGGATGACATATCCACAAAGGATGACAAAATACCTCCCCTCAAAGATGAGAGGTTACAAATTACAATCTTCGGTTTCAATTCTTGAAGCGTGCTTGTCCTCCACCTTTTTCTTCATTCTAGCCGCGCCTTGTTGGTGCCAATGATGTCGATGTCACCATAGCTTTGTCTTGAGCTTTATTGAAAAAACAAGTGCAATGCAAAAAATTTGATGTAAAGAACTACTAATGCTGATGCTAATGATGCTGTTGCCGATTTTCCCTCACCTTGAAGTGAATTTTTGAATTTCCCCATGGTGCTAATAGAGGGGTCTTAGCTTAGGAGACTCTCCTAGCCAGTGTCTACCTCTTTCCACAAGCATGACTAAAAACTCATCCCTGTAAATGTAGATTATGATATACATTGCAAAAGTTGTTGTGCTTCGTTGCAAAATTTTAGGGTTAATTGCGAGAGAGAGAGAGAGAGAGAGAGAGAGAGAGAGAGAGAGAGAGAGAGAGAGAGAGAGAGAGAGAGAGAGAGAGAGAATTCCTATTTGAAACTCCTCTTCACAAAGAGGTAGTGCCTATTGCTTTGAAGTAGCCAAATGAAGCCTTTTGTTTTTGTACACAAGAAAACTCCCTTTGACTTTGCCTTGAATTGATGCTCTCAAAGGGTTTAGGTTTTGGTTTGCAAGAACTACCCCATGTAGGTGTGGCCACTCCTTTGAGCTTTAATGAGCCAAGATCAGGGCTGTCAACTATGGGATAGCACCCTTAAAAAGGGGTTTGGAAACTTTGGAGCAACAGAGGTTGGCTGTGGGAAAGGCCCCTGGGCAGGAGACTCTGGCACCTTGTGCGTAGGATAGAGCCCCGAGGCGAGGGAACATGGGCTTAAGGACCCCAAAAAAATCATAAACCTCCTTTGATAAGGCCTTGGCATCCTCCCATGGAGCGAGGAAGGCCACACGCATGGGAACACTGGTCAACATACCCAAAAATACACTAGTCTGCAATTGATCGCATGAGTCAGGTCCATCTTTGCAAGAAAAGGATGTTTGTTTGTGCGCATGAACTACAATTGCAGACCCACTTGGCCTATGAGCCCAATTGAGTAGTTTATTTCACGTCCGCCCACATGCCTTCACCAAAAATGGGCAACGTCTTTTGAACCCACGACCGCCAAGTGCCAAGAATAGCCAATCCAAGTTGGGCTAGCCAACAGGCTCGCAAGCTTTGTTGTCTGAAGCTCTGAAAATGATGGTGATAAGCCTTCTTCGACAGAGATAAGCACGCGCACACACACACACACACACACACACACACACACACACACACACACACACACACACACACACACACACACACACACAATACACACCTATTTGAGGAAAATAAATTGGATGAGCAATATGATCAGATCGGGGAGCTTGATAGCTTGTCTAAGAGCTCTCGTCTAGCATTTGATGCACAAGTGACACTTCAAATGATGGCTTGCCAAGGAGTACTTGGCGAATTAAAACATGCAAAATGTAAGCTAAATAAAATGAAGATGATTAGTCAATTAATTGGGTAAGTAGATGGATTACCCAATTAATCTAGCATGGAAATGATGCGTACTAAATGGAAAATTGCACGCACAATCAATGCTAAATGCAAGTTCCCCTTCACCTAATCATCAAATGGTAGTGGAGCATGCTCTTTACCAGGTGGTGATTAGAGATTAGGGAATTTAACACAGAAAAGCGTAACAACAAACCTAGCTAACATAACCTAGAGCTCTGATACCACTTGATGGGAATGGGATTGTGTTAGCTAGGGTCGATGACAAACAAACATCACACACACAAGTGAGATTGTTTAGGCTACACTATCACTCAACGAATTAGGTTCCAAGATCAATTAACTTGGACTCATAAACATGATCTTGAGTAGTTTGCTAACCCATCACAAGCTCACCATAAACGAGAGAGATGTAATGCAAAGATGGAATTATTTTTTATTAATGAAATGAGCTTTAAGTAGCTCTAGAGCCTTGCACCACTACATGTGGGATAATTCCACCTTTTCTCTGGACTCATACTCTAGTGACTCGAGGACAAAGCTCACACCTTACAATCATCCCATTGAGGTTTGGACTAGGACAATACACCCCTCGAAGTGAATTTTTTAATTTCCCCATGCTTGGCACTTGGATTTCTTTCAACCTTCTCCACAAATTGTTGCATGAAATCATTTCAAAGGCTTCCTTAGGTCCACATTGCAACAATACAATCACTTGCCTTTCAATTGAAATTCCTCCATGAGAACATGAAGAGTGGCAAGATGATAAATGGTGCTATGGCATTGACAAAAACATGCTTGCTTTTGCACGCTTATCATTCTCTTAGCCCAATCTTCAATTTTATCTCCATTATGCACCCAGAAAACTTTGCCATAAGAGACCCAACATTATAATCCGAAAGTTATTTACATTATTTACATTCCCTTATTTATGAAAATTCTTGACCCGATTAGTGCTCCAATCATAAGGCATACCATGTTGAAGTGCCAAGTTAAACATATCACACATCCACTCTTGTAAAATATTCCGTCCATTTAATCATTTCCCGCTTGATACCTTCAAGATCCCCCGCTTTATGGGTGGCCAACTTTTTGAGCCCGTCGCACACATCCTTTATATTTAAAAAAGAAGGCATACACAGGAGTGAACCATAAAATGACATCTTTCCAACATTTGGTTGCTCAAAAAATTGTCTACGTTGTGTGTAGATATTCATCAAAATCAAGTTACAAAAACTCTCAACCCGCTTGTCCTTCAAGTTTCTCCAAAATCTTCCACATGCGTGTGCTTTTTCTTGGGCTTGAAAGATTGGTGTTTGACTTCTCATATTCTTCTCTTCTTTTGAATCAATGCTTTCTATGTATGCAAATGAATTTGATAATTGTCTTTGTCCATAATTGTAGTTAGCTTTATCAAGGACTTTTGAGTGTCTTGACATTCTTTATCAAACCACCTTTTGCATGATCTATCTTTGTTGATACCATGGACATTCTTTATGGCAACGCATTCTTTGGCACAAGAACAATTAACTTTTGTGAAATTTTCCATTAGTTGCCAATTGTGCCTCATGTTGTCATCCATAACTTTTGCTCAACCATTTCAATTTACATTGGTACCCGTTTGAAATCCATACAAAGAGATACCTTCTCATTAGGGAAAGTTTGGACTCAAATTTGGTCCTTTTAGCGCTAGAGAGAGAATGCAACACGACCAATGGATGGCGGGCTACCGTAACGGTAGCTCGAATTTTCCTTATTTTTATCTCAAATTTCAGCATTTTCAAAAAACAATTTTTAGTTGCATAAAAAACCTTAACACTAATATACGTTGTTATTTGCTTGAATCTTTCTTGACAGAACTGAATACAGGACAAATATACCATAACTCACACTCAATGCAGTTGTGCATACTTTTTCAATAGGAGAGACTCCATAGTATTCCCGCTCATTCTTATTTATTTGCGCTAACTAACTATCCTGCTCGCATTTGATTGTATTGTGTTTGCACTCAGAAACACTCCCCCTCTCACATATGTGATGGCATCTTGCCATAGAAGAATCACTAATGGAGAATAGAAGACCTCGACGACCATCCACAAGTATTAAGTTTGTCAAAACTTTCAAGAGCTTTGATTTGGGCAACAATCGATGGCTTTTCACCACTATTACAGTTGGAAGCTGGGTTCTCCTGCAAACGAGGAAGAGAAAGCGCACAGGCAATGAGTTTGTGGACAGTTATAAAGGTAGGGTGAAAAACTTCGCTTGTCACAAACGGGCAAAACAGTCAAAGAGGTTCTCATTGAACACGCATGTATGCACTCAGAGTTGCGTCTACGAACAATGCCGATAGGATTTTCAACAAACCGACCAAATTATAAGTTTTCTTACATCCACAATAGGTTTTACTCTTCACTCGTGTATTGTGTGTTTAACTTGCCAGTTGCAGATATTTATCCTTCCGACAAAGAAGATTGACAGTCGGTGGATTGTATTATTGGAATTTTTTATGCATTCCATGCAACTCCGAGAGAGCTACTCTATAACACTAGCGCAAGAAGAGCGTTGGCTGAAAGGGGAGTTTTCTTCTTCAACCACTTTTATAATGCTCCGCGTTTTGCGCTTCGTGTCGGCACTCTAGAATATCTCCCGGTTCCTTCGAAGGACAATCCAAAGTGGCCAATCCCTTTAAGGCTAAAACCTCTGAGTGTTTCAGACTAAAGCTCCATCATGAAATACAAAAGTGCTTAAGACCAAATATTGCTAGTCAGCTGGTACGTGTTTCAATCTTCATGCCCATGCATGTGTTCATTGAATTTTTTCATGATGAAGAGATTAGGAAGACTGGAACTATGCTACTCTGCAAGACAGAGAAATGCCTCGATTTTGTGGATGAATCTTGGGATGTCCATGATTTTGATAGCATCTTATGCAAGGTGAATAAGAAGTCTATTATGTGTAAGTGCATGATAGCTTCTCAAAATTTCATAGCTTCCTTCCACTATATAAGGTGGCATCGAGTGAATGGTCATCTGGTAGCTTTGGACCAAGATGTAACTGATGACATGAACAATCCTTTGAGAATGCTTGAAGTATGGTGTGGACCTGATTTGCTAACTGTTCTTAGCATTTGACGCAATGTGACACTACGACAAGTGCGCGAGGATTTGGAGAACGAGGTTGACCTCAGCTTGCCTCCAAAATTTCTTTTCCAGTGCAACATGCGAAAGGTAGTATGTTTTGTATGTAAACATTAATGCTGCATTAGTTATTTTCCTACTGGTTATCATCACAAAATATTGGTCTAATCTAATGGTTTGGTTAACTGTCTTACAGGTGCCTCAGAGAAAGGAGAAGAAGACATTGTGCGCAGAGATAAAGGATGACCGACTGTTTCTAGTACAATGCAACTCTTGATTGAAGAAGGCGGCTCACACAGTATATTACATTGCTCTAAACTGTGAATATCAAAGAAAGCTGTTGATAGCAAGCTTGCAATCTATATTCATTCATAAATGCATTGTTAAGGAATTTCTCATAAATCAAATCTGAGAACGATTATCTTTTCAAATTGACTCAAGTTGTCTTTACATTGGGTTTGATAATGTACACTGTAATGTTCAATCAAATCCATTGATTAGTAGTACCTCTCATTTACAATTGAGGGAAGCTCTCCCGAGCTTGATTATCATGACTGGAATGTAAAGACTTAGGACATGGTCTGGGGGTTGGGTGAGGGGTTTGGGGTTGAGGAAGAGATTGTGCAGTGGCCTCGTCTTCCTCGGTAAAATTGGGTATCATAAAAAGACTAGAGGTTGAGTGGCCAAAAACACGAGGGGAGGCAAGTCCAGGTGCTTGGTCTGTCATTGGTTGAGGCTGTGGTCGTGGCGGTGACACGACAAATGCATCGGCGGCTCCTAGAGGACGTGTCTCCACAAGATTGTTCATATTCTGGATCATCGTCATCCTGAATGCCTCCACATGGACGTTTAAATAATTTGTCGGGTTCCTTGCCTGCAAATGAATTCCCTAGATTTTATATGTAATTCAAAAAAATCATGTGTGAAAGGATTACAAAAGCAAAACATTGTACTTACACTTCTACGCTCCTCAGCATAAATGCGTTCCAGAAGAAGCTTTGCATTTGCAAGGACTCTCCATCCTCAAGAATGCCCATCGTCTTGTTTTGGGACCTTGCAACTCAAAAATCAGCATATCTTTCCAAACACTGTCTTGGATCAATGATTCCCATGCAGCAACAAGTTTCTGAACAAGCCTGTAAGAGATAGCAATGGTGACCACACATTCCATTGAAGTTGTAGAATCAAAAAACAAGTAACTACGCACCCTCAGACATTCCATGAAAACCATGCATAGAATTTGCAAGATAGCAATGCTTTCATTCAATGTTTAGTCCAACAAGGCTCCAATGTGAACTAATTGCACAAAACAAGGAATTAGTTTGCTATTCATAGTATACAAAATATTGAAGAATATCGAGATAAAAAACACTTACTTTTCGTTGTAAGGTAAAAGTAAAACTCGTCGTGTCCATGTTGGCTCGTTCAAACCAATAAACGACTTCTATCAGGGAAGTGGACTCTGAGGTTAGCACGACTGATAGTTGTGAGTCCAAAACGGTTATCTCGGATTGTTGATTCCATGCAAGGTTGAAAACCAGCATGTTATTCAGGATTGCAATGCTTCTACTATGAGGTGTGTGGAAAATTTCACTCTCGAATGAGAAGAGTCATAATTTGCAATCTATGCGGTTCATAGATGAAATTCAAACCTTCTTCCCTATTGCCTACTAATAAAGCCACTTTCAAGCTTTACATGCAAAAGTTTCAGCAATTGGCACTAATTTATAGATTTATGGTTTTCGACCAAAAGTTATGGTCGATTGAGTTTTATCTTTATGGAATTTTGGAGCAACCAAGGGATGATTTTTGACCTACTTATCCTATGCTTAATTGTATAGAAATGAAAGAACTTAAAATCAATGTAACAAACTACGATGGATATGCAATCATACCATCGATTCAGAAGCAAATGAGTAAAAATGAAATGGACATGTATTTTATAACCCAAAACTATTGACATCACATGCACAAACAACTAAATAAGAGAGCTAGCAAGTATCTCCCACTCCTAGCTTCTCCGAGTATTAAAGCAAAGTTTTGACTCTCATGATTGACCACCAGCAACATTTAACATGCTCCTTGTGATCTTTGATCTCCCCAACATATACATCAATTTTATTTCCATCTTGCATAATCTTTGATTTTAACTCCTTATCTATGTTGCATTATTTGTCTCGTTATTTGATATATTTGTGTGTCAACTATAGGGGGCCTTGCTATGCATCGTGTGCGATCCACGAAGGGTGTAAACACACAAACTTGCTGCAAACAACCTTGAAAAATGCACACTGTGTCACTCACCTATAATCAACAAGCAAAGAAAGCCGAGCAAAGCCAATTTTTGAGCAAATATGAGCAGCATTCTTTGAAGAATTGATATATTGAAGAAAATAGTCATGGCATGTTGGATTCGACTAGAACCTCAACACGAAGGGCCATACATATAAAATTACCACAAAACAGTAAAGGCTTTAAAGCCTTAAACCTCCTTACATGTAGAGGTCCTAACAAAATCCATGCCACACAAGTACATATAAATCGATTAAGTGTAAATGCATCAAAACCACCAAAAAAGTTTAGTACTAAAAAACTTCCAGGAAGTCTATGAGGCCACTTGAGTACCTACCAAATCTATGGCTATCTTGTTAAGCATATTCCAAAACTTGATCTTAGCATGTCTATTCTCCACTGTAAACTCACATATAACCAAAGTTAAAATCTCTCAAATATAATGATCATAAACATGGGCTGACTTAGTCGGCCATCCTTCTACTCAATGCCCATGCTCAAGATGCACCCACAGATCTTGCATGTTTTTCTCTAGGACGCATAGTGTTAGCCAAGTCCACCCCACTTCCACGTCCCATTGTAGACATCTTGGAAACATGAGACTATTGGCAAACACCCACTTGATGAGGGAGAAGAACATTATGCACGTAGGGATATCAACTTTACACTTGAGTTTTAATATTGGCTCAAGACTGAGATGTAATACCCTTTGCTTTTTTGCCGAGTTTCTAGGATTTATTGCACTTGATGCTTGTTAGAATCGTAGAGTAACAATATCAAGAAAACCAAAAAATTCTTCTTCTCTCAAGGGAGTGTTTGCACAAGAGCTAGGCCCATCAAATTTTTGTTCCATACTATACATACTTGAGTTACCACATTGTGGTGGCATCTCAAAAGTAATGCTCCCCCATCTTTGAATCCTTCTCTCCCATCTTGCTTTATGTATACATATCACTCCATCTCTCATCGAGTTTCTTCATCTCGCTTAACTTAAGTTTTTCCACCTCATCAACCTTAGAGCACCTTTCCATAGGCCTGTGAAAAGCCCCACCCATGAGAAGTCAGCTTAAAAATAAAGGGTCGTACAACCAAGTGGATGTATTCCCACACTCACCAATGCAAGTTGTATCCACCAGTGACTAGCTATGGAAAAGCAAACAATGTGGACACAAATTCAATTGGAAAAAACCTCAGGTTTATTGTTCGTGTTTAAATGGCACCTCCATTCAAGAGAGATGCAAGAGCGTCTTCCCATAGGCTTGCCAAAAAGGACTCTGAGTGGACCTTAACTACAGATTGCTATTTCCATAGGGTCGGCTAAAGAGCCACACACTTGCAAGCAACCAATGATTTGGTGGATGGTTGGACCACCCCACATTGACCGCGACGTCTCTTGACTTGGTGCAGAAGGTGGCCTTCATTGCTAAATTATCAACGACCTTCACAAGAGTGATCAAATGAGAGCTGGCACTACGTACTTTGTCTCCACTACTGGAATAAATAAATTAATCTAGCCTCATTCCTCGTGATACCAAAAGATTTGAGCACCCCTTTCAATCAAACCTTCTTGCATTCTATTTAAATCACCTCTATGTAACTCGAAGCAATCAATCATAACCAACTACCATCTATCTCTGTGCGTACTCTCTCTCTCTCTTCTTTAATTACGAGCACATTGCAGATAAATAATTAATTTATGATGCATTTAAAATATACAACTCAATTCTGTTTTCGACACAAATATTATATGCACATACATCTTGTATAGATGTTAAGTTGGACCATATGCACATACTTCTCTTCCTATATCTCAAGTACGGGCACAATTACACACGTGACATTGATATTTTAATGCCAAAGAACATTCGAGTAGGCAAAGGAGCAAGCAAGACTATACCAAAAGGCAAAACCAATGGATGCAAAAACCTACAACTTGTGTCAACCAAAGAGAGCCAAGCTGTTGCGATCAAAGAGAATAATGCAGGTTAAGGTCGTCTTCTTCCAGACAAGATACACGAAGCTTCATGATCGTGGCCTACGGTAAGACAAAATGGGTGGCGTTGAACAAGGAAAGGTCACACTTGTGAAGGAATATTAAAGTTGGAATTTCTTGGTGTCTGGAATGCTTGAGGTCAACCAGCATGCTAGGCCTTGTCTTTAAAAAGTGCATCGCGGAGGTGAGGGGTGATGCCTCTCTATGTGCACATATATGCACAGATGAACCATTGGTGTTATTTCATGTGCACAAGCATGAATGCACACTCCTGCTATGAAAACAACTTGGTGCATGGTCCCCTAGATGCACTTTCAGTGGAGAGCTGTAAAGGTGCTCTCGTTTGGTGAGTACCGGCCCTCTAACTCAAACCACGAGTCTAGGCTCATCAATTTGTTGAACTCCTCAAATGTTGCTAATTTAGCAAGGTCCTCTATTGTGGTGCCTTTCTCCTTAAGAGATTTAGTGATGTCCACAAGTGCTCGTGCAGTCGCATAAAGTGTTGTAAGAGGGTGCACAATAAGATGGAACCCCATGTCTTTCAGCTCTTCAGGAGTATGAAGCTGCGTAATACCGCCTTCGAGCATATTGCAAACTCTATAGCCTTGGGTTCTCTTTCCAATTTCCTTCAACTCTTTGTCGTCTCTTGGGGCTTCAAAAAAACTTGCATCAGCACCACCAGCCTGACAGTATATGTATAATCAAAGGATCTGGACCTACGGTTAAATTTCGAGCGCTAGTGCCCTACGTGGCACTAGCAGTCACCGTTGATGTAAAAAGTGTTGAGCTTTTTAATGACAGTGGTTGCTGCCACATAGGCAGCGACGCTAGAAATTTATCATCGCCCAATGCAGAATCCCACGCCTATCTTGAACTAGGCTTCACCGTCGGCCACAGCTACCAAAACCTCTTGAAACTAGTCCGGGCCGGTGCGAAATGATTTGACCCATGCCCAATTATATTTTGGGAATAGCCGCTAAAACCTCTCGAAACCAGTCCACGCCGACGCAGACTGGCTCGGCCAACTTTCTCTCATGCCCACTTTGAAGGAGTGCGAGCGAAAGTGCGACGCGAGAGAGAGTGCGAGAAGAAGAGCACGATGATATGGTGAACTCGCTCTACTGTAATGTGTAGAGCATAGTGAGTTCTTATTAGGTTTTTACAAAAGAATGTGTACATACCTGGCGGCCTGCCCACTTACCTGGGCGACCACATTGGGCTTTATACCCCAACAACCTCCCACTTAAAGTCCAATGTGGTACTTTAAGTGTGAGAGAAGCTACTATACAAGCTAATATACAAGAGATGTAGAGAAGTGATGTACTACCCTACACCTAACTGCTTGCGAAAATGCGCAAAGCTCTCTGAGGGAAGTCCTTTTGTAAGTAGATCAGCAGGATTTTCTGTGGTGTGAACTTTGACAAGCTGAATTTGCTTATCCTCAAGCATTTCCATGATGAAATGATACTTCACATCCACATGCTTTGTCTTTGAGTGATAAACTGGATTGCGAGCCAATTGTATAGCACTTTGACTATCACAATATAACATAGGCATCTCTTCTTTGATTCCCAAATCTGTTACTAGTCGATTAAGCCAAATTGATTCTTTGCATGCCTCTGATGCTGCAACATATTCAGCCTCTGTAGTAGACTGAGTAACACAATCTTGTAATCTAGAACGCCATGATACTGCTCCACCAGCCAATGTAAAGACATACCCTGACGTAGACCTTCGGTTGTCTAAGTCACCTACATAATCTGAGTCTGTAAAACCCTTTACACTTAGCTCCTGACTCCCATAGCATATACGCATACTCTTTGTAGCTTTCAAAAATCTCAATATTCCTTTCACTGCCTTTCAATGTTTCTTGCCTGGGTTTGACATGTATCGACTTACTACTCCCACTACAAATGCAATGTCTGGGCGAGTAGCAATCATTGCATACATCAAACTACCCACTGCAGACGCATATCGAATCTTATCCATTTCAGCCTGTTCTTCCTCAGACACAGGACAATCTTGTTTGCTAAGTTTCACATATGGTGGCAGTGGAACACTCAGTGCCTTTCCCTTCTCCATATTGAAACGTTGCAAAACCTTGTCAATATACTCTATTTGAGATAACCAAATCAACTTCTTTGATCTGTCCCTCTCAATGCGCATACCAAGTATATGACTTGCCTCACCCATGTCTTTCATGTCAAACGATTTTTCCATCTTTGACTTCAAAGCTGAAATTTCTTCCAAGTGCTTGCCAACAATCAACATGTCATCCACATACAACATAAGGATCAGCCAACTGCCATCCTTAGCCTTCTTTGTATATAGACAGTGATCGAACTCACTACGTTTGTAGCCTTGAGAAAGAATAAACTTGTGGAATTTATTGTACCATGCCCTCGGTGATTGTTTTAAGCCATAAAGACTCTTTAACAACTGGCATACCCAATCTTCCTTGCCTTTCTCAACAAACCCTTCTGGCTGCTGCATGTAAATTTCTACATCTAAATCACCATGCAAGAACGCTGTCTTGACATCCATTTGGTGCAACACCAAATCTAATATGGCAACCAATGCAAGAAAGCATCTCAATGTAGTCATCTTGACCACCGGAGAGAAGACTTCATCAAAGTCAATGCCTTGTTCTTGCTTAAAGCCCTTGGCAACAAGCCTTGCTTTGTAATTTGGCTGACTATCATGAGCGGTGATCTTATACCTGTAAACCCATTTACAAGGTAGAGCCTTTTTGCCCCGTGGTAATTTAACTAGCTTCCATGTCTGGTTTTTATGCAGAGCTGTCATCTCTGACTGCATGGCCAATTGCCAATTCCCGGAGTCCTTCATTTGCACTGCTTCCTTGTAACATGAAGGCTCATTGCAATCAGTCAACATGACATAGTTCATAGATGGAACAAACCTATCAGGAGGTCGCGTGACACGTCCAGATCTACGCACAATAGGTGGCTCAGGCTCAGCCACAACCTGTGGTTCCACTCTATCCTGTCCTTGCTCCTCTTGAGCCCTGACATTTTGTATTGCACGTGCAGGTCCATCTTCTTGGAAGACAACTCTTCTAATCTCCTCAACCCTCTCTTGTTTAGAATGATATTTGGATTCATTAAAGTGAACATCATTGCTGCGGACAACCTTTCTGGATTCGGGATCCCAAAGTCTGTACCCCATCTCACCAGAATTACCATAGCCTAGAAAGATGCACTTTCTACTCTTTGGCTCAAGTTTGTTCCTAAATTCCTTTGGAACGTGAGTATATGCCTCACAGCCAAAGACTCTGAGATGCTTGTATGAGGGCATTTTGCCTGACCATACCATCTCTGGCACTGAATCCTTTTGCAAAACCTTGCTAGGAGATCTATTTACAAGATGAAGAACTGTTGATACAGCTTCAGCCCAAAACCCATTTGGCAGCTGTGCATTAGACAACATACTTCTGACCTTCTCTTGTATGGTCCTATTCATCCTCTCAGCAACACTATTTTGAGGAGGATTGTAAGGAGCAGTAAGTTCACGTTTTATACCTTTTGACTCACAAAAGTCCTAAAAGGCCTTTGAAACATACTCTCCACCATTGTCAGTGCGTAAGCATTTAAGCTTCTTGCCACTCTGATTCTCCACAAGTGTCACAAACGTTTTGAAAACACTAAACGCTTCATCCTTGTGCTTGAGAAAGTAAACCCATACTTTCCTCGAGTAATCATCTATAAATGTCATAAAATAAGAAGCTCCCCCTAGAGATAGGTTAGGCATAGGTCCACACAAATCACTATGAACAAGTGCCAACTGTGTACCTCTTCTACTGCTTCTATGCTTATGTGGCTGCTGTGTTTGCTTACCATACAGACAATGTTCACAGAATTCAAAATCATTAAATGAAAAGCTAGGCAAATAACCAGAATGAGAAAAGATTTCCATTCCCTTCTTGGACATATGTCCTAACCGGCTATGCCACAAAGAAAAGTTCGGCTGCTCGGTTACATTGATTACATTTTTAGAGACATTTGATACATAAATCATGTAAAGTCCTCCAGACTTTACTCCATGTGCTACTGTCATAGAACCCTTGGATATCTTCCACATGTTCTGTCCAAAAGTGGTGACGTAGCCACCATCATCAAGTAAACCTATGCTGATCAAGCTCTTTGTAATTGCGAGAACATGTCTCACATTCTTCAGCGTGAAAGAAGAGCCATTCTGAAACTTCAATTGAACATCTCCAACACCTAAGATCTCACATGTCTGCCCATTGCCTAGCCGAACATGATCTTTCGTGGTCACATAAGAGGTAAACCACTCCTTGTTTGGAGACACATGAAGTGATGCCCCTGAGTCTATAATCCAGTCACTCAGTGCATTTCCATCAGATGCTGTAAGAAGAGCTGAGTCCATTGTATTCTTCAAGAAGTAGATGTCTCCTGACACTAGACTGTCATCCTCTGCAACAGTGTTTGTCACATTTATTTCTTGAATCTTTATTGAGGACTTGTTCTTCTCACCATGGTCTTGAGCTTTCTCTTTGCCTTTTTCTGCTTTCCATTCTCTGCAGTCTCTTTTCATGTGACCCTTCTTGCCACAATGGTAGCATTCTATGTCACTCTTGCCTTTAGCACTGCGGGACTTGCTACGAGACTGATTCCTCTTTCCACCTTTGTACTTTTCTTTGGTCCTTCCCCTGACAACTAAGGTTGTTCCTTTGCCTTTGTCCATTGTCTTTCTATTGGTTTCTTCAGTAAGCAGACTTCCTTCTACACCTGCTATGTTCAAACCATCTGGAGGTGCAGAATTACTCAAAGCTGTGCGAAAAGTGTCCCAACTTTCCGGCAATGTGATCAACAGGAACATAGCTCTAACAGGTTCATCAAACTTGACACCTTGAGCTGACAACTGACTATAGATTGTGTTGAATTCATTCAGATGATTGGACATAGGTGTCCCTTCTTTCATCTTCAAGTCAACAAGCTTCTTAAGCCAGTATACCTGTGAAGCTGCACTCTGCTTCTCATAAAGATCACTCAGCTTTAACCATGCTTGATAAGCCGACATCTCGTCTGCTACATTGAAGTAAACGCTTTGTGCCAAAGTCAACATAATGGTAGAAAGTGCCAATTCATCCATTTCGCTCCATTCATCTTCGTCCATATCTTCTGGTTTTATCCCCTTGAGCTTTATAGGTTTTATATGCTTCTTTTGTACCAACACGTGCCAAATCTGCTGCTTCCACAATTGGAAATTGGTTCCATCCAGCTTCTTGATATTGTAAAGAGCAGTGTCCTATGATCCAGCCATAGCTACGCTTCACAATGGTTTACTTTCCTGGGAAAAATTCGGCAGAGTTTCCCCTGTAAACTGACCTCTGAACCAATATCAACCTGTCAAATGAACCAAGAAAGCTTCAGATTCTGCATAAATTTCGGCAGAGTCTCCTTTGTAAAATGGCTCTGGTGTACTCAAAAACAGACCAAAAAACAGCTCAAAAAACACTGTCTCTCTGACGCTGTAAGCTGTGGGTAAACCTGTCCTGCACCTGTACTGTCTCTGATTGTCCTGTCACTGTCCTGTAAGCATAGACTGCGACAATGCCTCAACGGCAGTAAAGCAAAGATGCAATCCCAACTGTCTAACTCACAGTCAATACATCCTAGCTGCCTATCTAAGGGTGCTCGAGGGATCGCTCCAAGACCTGTATCACCAAAAGGATCTCAACATTCGAGAATCCCCCAACTCAATAAAACCTCACTCGACCCTCAACAAAGGCTGCAGTAAATTTGACAGTACATAGACTTCCCACAAAGTCATACATCCACAAATTTCCCACTATATGTTGTAACCGCTGCGGCGGTTGTTTGCTGCGTGACTCACAGCCAGCAAACCCTCAACAGACATACATCATCTCTGACAATACATCCCATGTGGAAGTACCTGCAATGTCAGGATGAAATCTGGAATATCAAGCAGCAAACACAAGCTACCTTATGAACTAGGGGATGTCGCCTACAGTCTGTGTGTAGATGCGCCCGTGTCGTATGTGACACACCTCCAAGAACTGTGAGCCGTCCTTCGATGTGTAGACAGCCACAAATCAACACTCTGGGAGTGTCGATATCCTCAGCACCTGCAGTCGTAGGCCGAAAAACCCCAAATTTGCAGAGTCGGATCTGCACCCGCTGAGACCACGTAGTCGAAAATGGCCTGCGCAGACCTTTGTCGAAGCCGAACGGTGGCCGAGATGACCTCAGAATGAAATTCTGAGAACACTAAGCCCTTTGGGCTTACCCACGAGATTTGGGGCCGTGTCTTCGCCTTTCGAATTTCACTCCAATCTGAGTTGGTGACTCTAGCCTCCTGCAGTGCTGCCCCGAGCCTCGATCTGAGCTCTGATACCAGTTGAAGGAGTACGAGCGGAAGTGCGACGCGAGAGAGAGTGCGAGAAGAAGAGCACGACGATATGGTGAACTCGCTCTACTGTAATGTGTAGAGCATAGTGAGTTCTTATTAGGTTTTTACAAAAGAATATGTGTACATACCTGGCGGCCCGCCCACTTACCTGGGCGACCACATTGGGCTTTATACCCCAACACACTTATATGTTGGAAAATTGATCAAAATAGCCTCTAATATATGGAAATTCCCAAAATACCCCACAGATTCAAGAAATCCCAAAATACCCCCAAATTATAATTTGTCATAAACTCCCAAAATGCCCTTCAAATTTTTCAAATTTCCCAAAATTCGTCCGGTTCTGAGATTAGATTTCTCCAAAGATAAAAAACATTGTAGCTTTTCATAAGAAGATTGTCAATTGTCTATCATTACAAGATGCTAAAATTAGAATTTGACTTGGTTATATAGGCTTTAGAGAGAATCAACGTTTGGATCCGTTGTCAACGATAGTGGTGCACCCCCCATGCTGGAACCAATCCGCACCGGCGCGGACTGGTTTGGAATAGTTTTACAAAGGTCGTAGGAAGGCCTATTAAAGCCGATTTTATTTTATAAAAAAAAAACCTTCAAAATTATACATTACATATCTTTGATTAGTTTGTTGCATCTCTATGTTTTCTATTCATCAATGGAATATGGATAGATCCTCTCACTTCTTACTCAAAGAAAATGTATTTGGCACCAGCACTTTATACATCCATGTAGAAGATGTACGAGCCTCTCTCTCTCTCTCTCTCTCTCTCTCTCTCTCTCTCTCTCTCAAATCTTTGGGTGTGTGTATGTCTCTGCCTCAAGCCCTGTGCCAAGAGCCCTAGGCAGTGCTTTTGGCAAGGCCATGCAACTCTCTCAGTCCTTATGGGATTACCTCCACATATGGCCTACACGAGACGTCGGTGTTGTAGTAAGACATAGGGGCGATAAGAACAAGTAAGAAGGGGCCACGGCGGGGCGGGCGGGGGAGGGGGGGGTTAATACTTTTGAGGTTTTAAAATATTGAATGAGTGTGTGGCTAGTATTTAAATGAGTAATACATTCGTTAAAAAAATTAGTTTAAGTGAAGAAAAGTCTATGTGTTTTATTAGCCGATTGAAATTGTATGTCTTATACAGGTAAAAATTAAAAAACTAAAACCATTATGGCATTTAATTATGTAGTCCTACAATTGGTTGTGGTTCCCAAAGATGGGTAAGACTTTAGTCACAATCTCTATGCATTGATCAAATCAGTTCAATGTCTATCACCAAAGATCTTGACGATTCTGATAATCATGTTGATGAGAGTGAGAGTATAGACATTGGCTTGGATTCAGTGGTTGAAGATCCAAACAAATGACCACGCTGCATCTTCAGCGAGGGTCCTCACCTTACAAAAAACATATCCCTGCCCCCATTGCACTAATGGTCAACCTGCTTGTGACTAGCCCCCCCCCCCATTTATGCAACCAAATTCTATAGGCCCCGTCATTTGCGTTTGCTTCTGATACGGCATCACCTCAGATTCTCATTAATACTTGATTTTTTAGAAATCATTGGCACATACACGCTCGTTTTTTCCATTGCTCGAAAAAACTCACTCGCCATCTTGCAAGACTCTGTTGTGCTGTCCAAGAGAGAATCTCATGCTGTAGTGAAGAGGGAGCTCATCTCTGCTATTCAACTGCCTGGCCACTTGGACCACTATCGATGCTCAATCATCTACATACCTTCTCTCTCTCACACTCACACACATACAACCAAAGGATGAGAGAGAAAAGGATAGCAAGAGCACTCAACATTAGTACACTAAGAATGAATTGAAAATCAACTTACAATGTCTTTTATGTGGGTCACTCCATTCACATACAGACACCTACACTCGACTATTCAACACTAAATTCTTATCTCATAAAGTTTATGGTACGCCTCTCATTGGTGGTCACCCAACCACTGATCATGCACCTATGAGACAAGCCGAGTATAATACAAATAGTAATAATACCATCCTAGGAGATTAACACGCCCTCCTTCCTAATGTAGATTCTGTCTTTAAAATCTACGGGTGTGCCGATTGGAGTAGGTACTGAAGATAGTAAGCAATAGTAAACATCTTGATGAGACTAGTGGCCCATGGATGGGCAATCGAGATGTTTAGTTGAAAAATAATGCACACATCCTCTGGAATATTGTGACTCACCAGCTTTACTTGAACATTGCGGAATTCAACAAGCAAATAGCACAATAAGCATAAAGATTAATCGGTGACTCACCAAGTGTAGAAGTGGACGACTTTGGTAAACTAGCCATATCTATGAATACAAATAGATTTGATTAGGCTCTTAATAATTCTAGGGTTGTTTAGTATGCATAATGTGACATTGTGAGTTTTGCGAATATGTGATGTCTGATTCTTGTTGCTAGATTACTCTCACTCTTTTACTTCTTTTTTTAACCCCTTCTTTTGCTAGTCTAAGGAGACACACACACACACACACACACACACACACACACACACATGGCTGATTATAGCATGTTGCTATTTCCCTGATATAATTTTCTTGGGACTGTTGGCCGCGGGTACCTTTAGTGAATAACTCACTTAAATTCACTAAGTACTGTATATACTAGTACTAGTACTTGTACTGACTGGTACTACTAGATTATACTGGTACTGGTACTGGTACTGGTACTGGCACTCTACACTACTGACACTGATACTGCTATATTGCTATACTAGTACTGGTAGTTCTGGTGTACTGGTACTGGTACTAGTACTTACTGATACTACTAAACTATACTGGTACTAGTACTGGTACACACATACACACACGTGGCTGGTTATTGCATGCTGCCATTTTCCTGATATAATTCGTTGGAACTATTGGCCTGGGGTACCTTTGGTACTGGCTGGTACTACTAGACTATATTGATACTGGTATAATGGCACTATACACTACTGATATTGACACTGTTATACTAGCAATGGTACTGATAGGTTGTATTGATACTGTATACAATGGTACTAGTACACACACACACACATGGCTGGTTATTGCGTGTTTCTATTTCCCTGGTATAATTCGCTAGAATTGTTAGTCCTGGGGTACCTTTGGTATTGGCTGGTACTACTGAACTAAACTACTACTGGTAATGGCACTATACACTACAGATAGTGATACTGCTATACTACTATACTTGTACTGGTAGTAGTGCTTGTACTGGTATTGATACTTACTGGTACTACTAGACTATACTGGTACTGGTACTGGTACACACGCACACACTCATATGGATGGCTTTTACGTGTTGCCATTTCTTCCCTGGTATAATTTGCTGGAACTGTTGGCCTGGGGTACCTTTGGTGAATAATTGGCTTAAATTCACTAGAAAATATTTTTTCAGGTGGTACCTAACCCCTAGTTATTAAAGGTTTTATGGACGAGCTACCCGGCTTTGTAAACGATGTCGTCTTCTGCTTAATAGCAAGGTGGCTCCCTCCTGACGAGTCTACAACATTGCACCCTTAGCGTGTGTGTGTGTGTGTGTGTGTGTGTGTGTGTGTGTGTGTGTGTGTGTGTGTGTGTGTGTGTGTGTGTGTGTGTGTGTGTGTGTGTGTGTGTGTGTGTGTGTGTGTGTGTAAGGCGGTGCTGCTGCACCATCCCCCTATTGAGATCGGACCCGCCATACAATTGTGAAAGACGGTGGCTATCTACTTCAAACCCTATGAAAAGGTGTGATTTACATGCTCACTTAGCATTGGTTGTGTGTGTGTTCTTGGTAGTTGTTGTCTGTACAGTAGAACTGTGAAGGTTTTACCTGCAAGGGGTAATGTTAAGTGTCGGATCTATGGCAAAGGGCAAGGATAAGCAAGCTATTGTGGAGATGGATGCTCCGACTCAATCTTTGGTGACATTTGGCATTGAAATGGATTGCTGTCCAAACTAATTGATGGGTTGTGATTTACGTGTTGGTATGGGAAAACTCTCATGCATATGACGGTAGAGGTACTTTAACGGAAACTTTTGCTGAGATGTTTTTGTATTTATAACACTGGTTTTTTACTCACCTTGTGAGTAAGGAGTTGCTTTTTCCTATCAAATGCATGTATATGAACACCCTTTTGGTGTCTATGACTTTGGTTTAAAATCCACTTTTGAGTTTAGGGATATTTGTCAATGCATTTCTACGGTTGGTTATAAGCATGTAAAGAAGCATTGATAAGTTGTATCTTGAAATGCGGTGTATTGATAGAGGTTTTGCCTAAATATCTGGTGTATGACCCTAAATAGTGGGGTTGACACACTTGTGGGATGTAAGACAGCGGCCTGTATGGTCTGGTCTTATCTCATCTTAGCTTGCAAAGCTAAAGGGGCTCCAAATGGTTTTTTCTCCCTTGTAAATGAAAACATCTCTGAATATATGAGTAGCTTCACATTTCTTATTATTTATCTTTGAAAACATTTTAGTTGGGTGACATCTATGGCATGTGGGATACGGCGCCAATGCTAACTAATTGTTGTGTTGTTTCCATGGGTGCAGGTGAGGGTTACCTTCTCAACTATGCTTTTCAAAGTTCCTTGGCTTGAAGATGCGGACTATTATAACTTCTGGCTCTTGAACATTGGTGTATAAAGACTGTTCTGTACTATGAATGTGAATTATACCTCCTTTTCATTGACATAGTTTCTAGTGTCTTTTGTGATCTGAAAGGATTCTTTGGTGTATATATTACATTGTTATTGAAACAAACACACCCCCCCCCCACACACACACACACACACACACACATATTTCATGAGATTTGGAGGTTAAAAATTCACGGAAGGAAGGTTGAACAGGAATTCATAGGAAGGTACATGCTAAGCTACATTCCCCCCTTCCTTCCTTGTGTAGAACATACCATTTTTAAAAATCCCACCACCCTTTGAAATGAGTTATTCTAGTTGGTACTAGATGAGGACATTAGCCTATAGTTTTCCATCACCTTAGCTGCCTCATCAAGTTGCAAGGGTAGTAAGGCACTCTCCCACATTGAACTTGAAGTGTTTCATCATGCAATAGATTTACATTAGGAGGCATAGATTCTTTTGTAGCTTTGTGGAGATTGACGGTGGTAGGTGGAGGTTTTATGGACGATTCTACATCGATGGATGAAATACATGAGGAGCTAGAAGCTGCATGTGACTCCCACCTTCTTGAGCTAGGTGGAATAAATTAAACTCGCTTTGAAGCCCAACCTAGATCCTGGAATACGTGTGGAGTACTTCGTTGTCTTTCCCTTCCCATTGTCCTCAATCGGCTTTGGAGCTACATGATTTGACTTACATGGTTCTATAGGTGATAGGAAGGAACACAATTTACATTTACATACCTAGATTTGATCATTTCCATCATAGTAACCCTAGGCTTCTAATAGTTGTTTAGCAACCCGACACTACATAACCTTGCACTTCTTAGGTCGGTTGGACAATTTCTTACAAGGTTATTTTTGTGTGAATGAGATTGAAGAGTAGGAGGGGCCATTAACAAAGCCTTTGGGACCCATTGATGTGTCCTCTTTGTCAAATCAAGCTTAGTCCTAGGTGCAACATTGTTTGTCTTAGCCATGGAAGTTGAAGCTTTAGAGGGTTGTGCCATAGGGAATGATGGTTTAACTTCTTAGATCTTTTTGTGTGTTCTCTCAAGAGTTGATATTTCAAGTGTTGTGCCTTGAGTGGTAGTGCTGAGAGTTGGTTTTTGCATTGTGATACTATGAGCCCCCCAATTAATAGTACACTTAGTTGGAGATATCCACTTGCAATCTAGGTTTATGTTACCCAATGTTGAGCCTTGGGTGTGCTACATCTCTAATTACTGTTGAGTGATAGTTTTAGTCAATTTTGGCTATAGTCCATGACTATGCGAGTACTAGATACAAAGATGATAGGACATTGCGCGAAAAGCACAACTGGAGACAAATAAATATCACCTGCCCATTCATATTCATAATAAATGATTGTGTACAAGATAAAATCTTAACCTGAGTATAGATTACAAACCAGTCTACTAATTACAATGGCACTTAGAGGCAACCACATAATCACAGACCCATCACCCTTCAAAGCTCGAGTATTTGCTTCCTTTTATTCTCACTTGCAGTACCCATTGTGATTCTTACTTCTTGAGTCTAACTTCCCATGGCTATTGGTTACCCTTTTTGGATTTGCACCTCTAACATTCTTCTCCCCTTTTGTTAAATTAGCTCCTCAGACCCCAGATGATGTGTGTGGTAAGCCCAAGTATCAGGGGCAACAAACCCATAAACCATCTAGTAGCTAGTTTCAATCTCACTGTCAAATTCTAGCATGAGATCCAACTCTCCCCATTTAGCTAGAGCCTTGAACCTCTTTTTCTTAGTAGCCATATCTTGACTTTCCTAGTGCTTGGCTCTATGACCCGTCTGAGATCTTGTTCATGTTCAAGGTGGAGGCCTTTTGTTACTTGCTCGTCATAGGGTTTCCCACTCTCAACCTCTCTTCTTTTTAGGAGCTCTATGGTTTGAGAGCTAGGCTAGATGGATTTGCATATTTTTAGTGCTCTGGTTCTCTCAAATAGGTGAAGCCTTTGGTGCTTGCATCTTTCTCATGTCATGTACTCCACCATCGGATCATATCGTATCCTTGCTTTGGCTACTTGGGTGCATCAATAGAGGCAATTTCCAACCAAGTCACAAAGGCTATATTAGTTTCTCCCTGGGATTTCAATAGTATCTCTGCCAACAATTGCAAACCTATCTCCATGCTAGTTGTTTCTTGCTTTTTTGGCGTCATCTTCTGAGCTAAAATGTGATACCTGACCAAATTTTTTTACTGTTGAGTCCACTCTACAAGTATATCTTTGAACGTATCTCCGTGTGGATTCTTCTAAAGCATTTGCTTTATGACCTTGTAGTTTTCTTCCATTTGATTGCCTTTTTCAATGGACTTCTCCACCAATACCACATACTTTTCAACCTGGATAGCTTCATCACCCCTGGATATAGCATTGGTGATAGAATTTGGGTAGAGCTTCAAGTGAAGGTGCTATGGCATACATCAATGTGGGGTTATCCAGAAGTTTTTTTATGCGTGTTTCCATGAAGTGTACCTCTTCCTTGGCCAGCTAGTACTAGTGCTTCAGTAACTCGATGTCTTAAGCAAACACTCTTTTTAGACATTTGTGTCACACATACCTGGTGAGATCTCCAGGTTCTTAATTTCTTGCTCCAAGACTACCATCTTCAATTGGAATTGCCATTTGATTTCCTTGATGGCGTGTCTACAATCTTCCATACATTCATACTTGGGCCTATCCCCCACTAGTAATTCTAAGTCCACTGCTAGGCTCTCCAGACTGAAAATGGTCCACTTGGGTCCATGTCCCATTTCCTTTGTCAAAATTACCTTGGGTGGCTTCTCTAGTACCTTAATGCATGTGGGGTGAGGAGATACTTGGAATTTGGTTTCAAAAGATCTCCAAATTGAGCTTAAATGGGCTCAGTAGGAAGCCATAGCTTGAGGCTTTTATGCACACACTTTAATTATAGAGGTGATGCAATATGGATTGATTCCAATGCACCTAAGTTGGCTCAAGATTAAGCTTTATGAGCGTGAAATGAGGCTTATTAAGGAAATAAATACACTAATAAAATTGTCTACTAATGCTCAATTTATGAGATTATTAGAGAAAGCTAAATGAAAAATGCAAACCCTAAGTGATATTGCAATCAATTAAGCTATTCATGAAATGAATGGATCAAATGAAGCGATTAATAAGCCTAGGTGTGAACCATTGGCTCTGATACCACATGAAAGGGAATGGGAATATGGCAGAAACAAGAGTGAGCCATTCATGGTATAGCAAGTGTGTTAATTAGACAATATTAGAGAGATATATTGATGTTAATACATGTAGAAAATCATGAGTAGATTAACGATAAACTAGATGCAAATCATGAGTACAAAGTAGGCTGGAATGATGGGTAATGAGTGAATGTGAGCTGAATACAAAGTGTGTTGCTTAAGCTTCTTTTATAGAGTAGAGGGAGAGCATATGATGGCATAATGAATGATTCAAATGTGTAGGCTTCCAATGTAGAGAGGGTTTCCACTAGTTGGTGGTGCGGATGTGTCACACACCCCAACAATCAAGAATATTTCAATCTAGCAGTACTGTTGAGCATATCGGAGAGCATAAAGTACTACTAAAAGAGGGGATCTAGGTGAATGGTGACCAATTGCAGAGTCTCATGGAGAACTCCATGGACCTACTGATAAATCAACATAGTCACAAACTATTACAACAACTGAGCAGAAAGGAAACCAGGTAGTCATCTATCCAGCAAAAGGATGAGGATGAGGATGAGTAGGATAAAGATAAGTTGTACTTTGAAAATGATGATGACGATGATGAAGGAGGAGGAGGAGAAGAAGAGGGAGAATGAACAAGCAGCAAAAAAACAGGGAACCAAAATAAGAGAAGGAACCAAAGAAGCAAGGAAAAACACAAGGGGGCACTTCAGACAAAAAATGAGAGGAGACAAAAAGGGACCATTGAGGAACCAAAAAAGAGGAATAAAGTTGATGCTTGGTATGAGAAGAAACCCTTCATTGTCAATTTAATCAACAAACTGGTAGAGGAACAGAGGGAACTGAAGCAATTTAGAAGGGACACCAAGTTCAATAGATAATTTACCAGTGAAGGAGTCAAATATGATGATTATTTGGCATAGTTAGAACACATATATGACCATGAATTTTCTCAAGAAGTGACTAGGGAAATGCCCCTATGATAAGACCAAATTCCAAGTACCACCTCACTTCACATGCATTGAGGTACTAGAGAAGCCACCCAAGGTAATTTTGACAAAGAATATTGGACCAGGGCCCAACTAGATCACTTCCAATGTGGAGAGTTTAGCGGTGGACTTGGAATTACTATTGAGGGATAGACCCAAGTATGCATGCACGAAAGATTGTAGACATGCCATCAAGGAAATCAAATGGCAAGCTATATAAAGAGGGAAGGCTTAGACCAAGAAATACATAATTTGGAGATGTCACCAAGTACGAATGATGTAAATATTTGGGAAGAGTGCCTGGTCAAGATCATTGAGCTACTCAAGCACTAATATCATCTAGCTAGGGAGGAGGTACACTTCATGGAAACATACATAGAAAAACTTTCAGATAACACAGATGGATGCATGCCATAGAACCTTCAATTGAAGCTCTACCCAAATTCTATCAGGTGCTATATCTAGGGGTGATAAAGCCAGAAGATGCTAAAGAGTATGTGGTATTGGTGGAGAATTTCATTGAACGGGGCAATCAAATGGAAGAAAACTACAAGGTCAGGAAAAAAAAGCCTCAAGAAAATCTAAAGGGGGATACGTAAAGATATATTTGCAGAGTAGGCTTGACAGAAAACAAGTTGGTCAAGCTGTGCAATATTGTGGTGCAACATCACATTTTAGCTCAGAAGATGTCGCCAAAAAAGCAAGAAACAAACAACATGGAGATAAATGTGCAGCGGCTAGCAGACAGACTACTGAAAGCAAGGGTGAAACCAAATAGGATGGCCTTTGGAACTTGGTTGGAAACTACCTACTGGTGCACCTAGTTAGACAGAGCAAGGATACGATTTGATCCAATGGTGGTGGAGTACATGACAAGAAGAAGATGCAAGTGCCAAAGGCTTCACTTGATCAAGAGGATCAGAGCACCAAAAATATACAAATCCATCCATCCCAGTTCTCAAACCATAGAGCTCATGGGGAGAAGATAGACTAAGAAAGGGGAACCCTATGGAGAGCAGGTGATAGAAGGCCGAGCCACCATGAACATGAACAAGATCTCATGTAGGCCATAGTCATGCACCAGAAAAGTCAGGATATGGTTGCCATGAAAAAGAGGGCCAAGGATGTGGCTAAAGGGAGATAGTTGGATCTCAAAAAAGGGGAGAAGAATGTTAGAGGTGGAAATTTAGAAAGGGTAACCAACAACCGTGGGCAGTTAGGATCAAGAAGCACAATGGGTATTGCAGGTAAGGATAAAAGGAATCAGATACTCGAGCATTGGGGAGTGATGGGTGTGTGAGTAAGTGGTTGCCTCTAAGTGCCATTGTAGTTAGTAGACTAGTTTGTAATCCATAGTTTGGTTAAGCATTTACCTTGTACACAATCATTTCCCATGAATATGAATGGGAAGGTGATATGTGTTTGTCTCCAATTGTGCATTTTTGTGTTTGTCTAGTGCTGGCATAGTCATGGACTATAGCAAGAGTTGACTAACCGTGTCACTGTAATGACAATTAGGGGTGTGGCACTAGTGCCAACAAGCATGACCAAAAGGGTTTAAACCATGGTCTCATTGTCATAGACAACAGAAGTGTACATGATTCCAAAGATAGTAATTTTTTTCCTACTAATACCCTTGAATTGGATGGTACTTTTGGATAAGGTGGTTTTCATCACTTGCAGCTCTACCCAAATTCTATCACCAATGCTTTACGACCTGGATATAGCATTGGTGATAGAATTTGGGTAGAGCTTCAAGTGAAGGTGCTATGGCATACATCAATGTGGGGTTATCCAGAAGTTTTTTTATGCGTGTTTCCATGAAGTGTACCTCTTCCTTGGCCAGCTAGTACTAGTGCCTCAGTAACTGGATGTCTTAATCAAACACTCTTTTTAGATATTTGTGTCACACATACCTGGTGAGATCTCCAGGTTCTTAATTTCTTGCTCCAAGACTACCATCTTCAATTGGAATTGCCATTTGATTTCCTTGATGGCGTGTCTACAATCTTCCATACATTCATACTTGGGCCTATTCCCCACTAGTAATTCTAAGTCCACTGCTAGGCTCTCCAGACTGAAAATAGTCCACTTGGGTCCATGTCCCATTTCCTTTGTCAAAATTACCTTGGGTGGCTTCTCTAGTACCTTAATGCATGTGGGGTGAGGGGGTACTTGGAATTTGGTTTCAAAAGAGCTCCAAATTGAGCTTAAATGGGCTCAGTAGGAAGCCATAGCTTGAGGCTTTTATGCACACACTTTATTTATAGAGGTGATGCAATATGGATTGATTCCAATGCGCCTAAGTTGGCTCAAGATTAAGCTTTATGAGCGTGAAATGAGGCTTATTAAGGAAATAAATACACTAATAAAATTGTCTACTAATGCTCAATTTATGAGATTATTAGAGAAATCTAAATGCAAAATGCAAACCCTAAGTGATATTGCAATCAATTAAGCTATTCATGAAATGAATGAATCAAATGAAGGAATTAATAAGCCTAGGTGTGAACCATTGGCTCTGATACCACATGAAAGGGAATGGGAATATGGCAGAAACAAGAGTAAGCCATTGATGGTATACCAAGTGTGTTAATTACACAATATTAGAGAGATATATTGATGTTAATACATGTAGAAAATCATGAGTAGATTAACGATAAACTAGATGCAAATCATGAGTACAAAGTAGGCTGGAAACAAGAGTAAGCCATTGATGGTATACCAAGTGTGTTAATTACACAATATTAGAGAGATATATTGATGTTAATACATGTAGAAAATCATGAGTAGATTAACGATAAACTAGATGCAAATCATGAGTACAAAGTAGGCTGGAATGATGGGTAATGAGTGAATGTGAGCTGAATACAAAGTGTGTAGCTTAAGCTTCTTTTATAGAGTAGAGGGAGAGCATATGATGGCATAATGAATGATTCAAATGTGTAGGCTTCCAATGTAGAGAGGGTTTCCACTAGTTGGTGGTGCGGATGTGTCACACACCCCAACAATCAAGAATATTTCAATCTAGCAGTACTGTTGAGCATATCGGAGAGCATAAAGTACTACTAAAAGAGGGGATCTAGGTGAATGGTGACCAATTGCAGAGTCTCATGGAGAACTCCATGGACCTACTGATAAATCAACATAGTCACAAACTATTACAACAACTGAGCAGAAAGGAAACCAGGTAGCCATCTACCCAGCAAAAGGATGAGGATGAGGATGAGTAGGATAAAGATAAGTTGTACTTTGAAAATGATGATGACGATGATGAAGGAGGAGGATAAGAAGAGGGAGAATGAACAAGCATCAAACAAACAGGGAACCAAAATAAGAGAAGGAACCAAAGAAGCAAGGAAAAACACAAGGGGGCACTTCAGACAAAAAATGAGAGGAGACAAAAAGGGACCATTGAGGAACCAAAAAAGAGGAATAAAGTTGATGCTTGGTATGAGAAGAAACCCTTCATTGTCAATTTAATCAACAAACTGGTAGAGGAACAGAGGGAACTGAAGCAATTTAGAAGGGACACCAAGTTCAATAGATAATTTACCAGTGAAGGAGTCAAATATGATGATAATTTGGCATAGTTAGAACACATATATGGCCATGAATTTTCTCAAGAAGTGACTAGCGAAATGCCCCTATGATAAGACCAAATTCCAAGTACCACCTCACTTCGCATGCATTGAGGTACTAGAGAAGCCACCCAAGGTAATTTTGACAAAGAAAATTGGACCAAGGCCCAACTAGATCACTTTCAATGTGGAGAGTTTAGCGGTGGACTTGGAATTACTATTGAGGGATAGACCCAAGTATGCATGCACAAAAGATTGTAGACATGCCATCAAGGAAATCAAATGGCAAGCTATATAAAAAGGGCAGGCTTGGAACAAGAAATACATAATTTGGAGATGTCACCAAGTACGAATGATGCAAATATTTGGGAAGAGTGCCTGGTCAAGATCATTGAGCTACTGAAGCACTAATATCAGCTAGCTAGGGAGGAGGTACACTTCATGGAAACATACATAGAAAAACTTTTAGATAACACAGATTGATGTATGCCATAGAACCTTCAATTGAAGCTCTACCCAAATTCTATCAGGTGCTATATCTAGGGGTGATAAAGCCAGAAGATGCTAAAGAGTATGTGGTATTGGTGGAGAATTTCATTGAACGGGGCAATCAAATGGAAGAAAACTACAAGGTCAGGACAAAAAAGCCTCAAGAAAATCTAAAGGGGGATACATAAAGATATATTTCCAATGTGGGCTTGACATCAAAACAAGTTGGTCAAGCTGTGCAATATTATGCTGCAACATCACATTTTAGCTCAGAAGATGTCGCCAAAAAAGCAAGAAACAAACAACATGGAGATAAATGTGCAGTGGCTAGCAGACAGACTATTGAAAGCAAGGGTGAAACCAAATAGGATGGCCTTTGGAACTTGGTTGGAAACTACCTACTCGTGCACCTAATTAGACAGAGCATGCTACAGACCGAAAACGTCGCGGACCCTGCAAAATAGCAAAAACAATGTACTACAAGCCGTGAAATGAACAAATCTGCATACCTCGAATCACATAACGCATAATCCAAGTTGTACACGAGCAAAGAGAGAAAGAGAGCGTGATAGAATGAGAGAGTAAGTGCAGGCGCACCTCCTAGAGTGGCGTGCTACGCCGGAACGGCGAGAAAGAAGAGGGGAGAGGAGAGAAGAAGTACACAGACACTGGGTGAAAATCTCCCCCCGTGCAAGAGTGACCATTTCATCTTGCACGTATTTGTTTTATAGATTTCTTGAATGGTCAAATTGGTTACAAACTGGCCGGCCGGTCATAATTGGCCAAAGCTCATAAACGAGCACTTGAATAATAAAATGTACATGATATACAAATACATTTACATAGTCCAAGCTGGGTCTAGTCTTTTCCACCTGTCAACTGCAATAAATCATAAAATATCATTTCTATAACATACCTCTCCGTTGGAAAGCAACTGTCCTCAGTTGCGAATATAAAAATCTGCAAACAATACTTGTCAAAAACAGTGATTAGTATGTTGTGTCAAAAACATCACATAATTAAAGAAAAATTTATGAAAGTAAACAACATTAGCTTATGCCTTCCGTCATCCACATACTACCTATTCTAGTGTTCCATACCACTAGAATAAGCAGTATATGTCATACCCTGATGAATCAGGATATCATTGGTCACACTCATCATTAATCTCATAATGTCAAGTCTCATCACATAAACACTGCCATAATAATCACCAAATACCAAATCCCAATCCAATTCCAATTTCAATTCAACAATATAAGTCCAAATCCAAATCACTTTCATTATGTACCCGGGTAACAAAATCATACCAGTTGTTGCAGTGGTGGCCAGCCACCGCAGCATGATCTTGTGATTGGTGTTGCCTAAATCGGCGAATCTACACCAATAAGACGTGCTGCCTAAATCGGCGAATCTGCATTTTGTATAAGTTTAAAAATCATGAATCTGCAATTATCAATGTGCTGCCCAAATCGGCGAATCTGCAGTAGGAGGAGTATCTACACACTGCCTAAATCTGCGAATCTGTGTGTCTGTGACCAATAGACTAGGCTAGGCATAAAAGCATACAAAACAATGACCTGGTATGGAACATGATGTAGTTTAGAACGCGAAAGTATGTACCAAATGTTGACGATCATCCCAAAGTAATAGAGCTCATGTAAGCAGTAGCATAGCTTCTTGACAATGCATCTTAGTAGAAGTGTCAATAAGTACAAACCATGAATTTAAAAATAATTAATCTAGTAGCTGAATATAATGAGAATTTATTTATCAAAGCGATATTAAACTAGGGGATTGTCATGTAAGAGTTTTTGTAATAGGTGGTGGGAAATCTGGCGTCTTGAAGATAGCAAAATAAGTCGAGTAAGTAGTATCTTGGGTATGATATATATGGTATTTGGGTGTAAAGATACATAAAGAGAGAGCTTACTCATCAACGGTTATTAAAAAATGACCTTACTAGATGTAGATTATTGAATCGCAGTGAAATTCCATACCTAGAGGTTGCTTGATATGATAGCATTGTAGTGAGCTTCATCTGCAAAAGGGCTTGTCAAAGACAAAGCACTAAAGATGATTTTGTGTTAGACTCAACAACAATCTAGGTAGATTCATTTGAAAAGAATGCTAAATAAACATAGAACACAATTATGAAGATTTTAATACGAAAATCAAAAACTTATCGAGTGTATGAGTAGTGGTAGGGCAACTTGTGCTCCAATAGTGTTGAAACACTTAATTTTGGTTGAAAGTTTCATCGAACACTACTATCAACTCAGTGACCATGTTCAACTAGAATGAGCAAAGCTGCTCGGGATAAGCTGCAATTCGGACGTGGTTAGTGTATGACACTTGCCTTTTGCATTGTTCAGGTACCAGGTAGATACATGTTCTTCAATGTATTGTTTAATATTATTATTATATATATATATATATAGTTTAGTACAATCAGTGGATGTTATACATTGTGTAATTGTCAAAATTATAACATGATTGGCGTCAATTAGCATAACAATAGGGGGGGGGGGGGGGGACGGGGGGTTGTGAAAAGAGAGAGAGAAATGAAATGTTATAGTATCCGCCTTTAAAATGAAAAAATTACCTACGAAAACAAAGTGAGATAGTCCTTCTGGTTCTAATGCAATGTTTGGGTACGAAAATAAACTGAAGTCAACGTCGTCAAGCCCCGTGGATGCCGGCATTGGGCGTCATCACAAAAAGTATTGCATTAGTCATGGAAGCGCTTCATCGATGTCCATTGCTGTAAGTAGTCATATTGGGAGGGGAAAGAGAGAGAGCAACATAAAATGCTATATTACGCGTCTTCCAAAGGCATATGGGATAAAACTGATACAATCCGTATGGTTCGAGTACAATGTCTGGGGACAAAAAAATAATAATAATAATAATAAAATGAGTTGTAGTGAAAGACTAAAACTAAAAGTCTGAAAGGCATGAGTACAAACATCATCATCATCATAGTATGTCGAAGGATACGCGGCCAAGGGCGGCATACGATAAAGTGTTGCACTAGGCACGGAAAAGCTGCATGAACGTCTGCCTCTATAGGGAGTCGTAGGGGGGGGAAGGGGGGGAGAGCGAACCAAAATGAAATGTTATATTACACGTCTTCAAAGTCCTAAGGGACCAAACTTAGACAACCTTTATGGATTTAATACAATTTCTAAATACAAAATAAAATAAAGAAAAATCTTCAGGCTGAAATCATCATTGTCGTCGTCGTTGTCGTCACTGCCCGAGGATGCCCGATAGCGGCATGTTGTCGCTGAGAGTCTGGAAGAGCTTCGTAGAGGTCCGCTTCTGTACCAAGTCAACGCGGGGGAGAGAGAGAGAGAGAGAGAGAGAGAGAGAGAGAGAGAGAGAGAGAGTTTTGATAAAGCTAATTAGCCTGTTCTTGGCATTCAGTTGGCTTCACAGAGAGTCGCGAGGGCGAGGAAGATAGTAAGAGTCCATGAAGTGATGTCGTAGATTACTTGGATCTCTTCTCGTGGGTAGAGCGTGCAGCTCTCCTTTGCAGTTCAAGATGTGGGTGGAAAAGGTGGCTATGGAGTTGTATGCTCTGGATTTTTTACGTGAAATCAGGCTTCTTAGGTGCTTGCGGCATCCCAACATTGTCGAGATTCAGCACATCATATTACCACCTTCATCCAGGGAGTTGAAAGAATATATATAGGTGATCTTTTAGCTTATGGAATCTGTTCTGCACCACATTGTCAAAGCCAACAATGATCTCGCTCAGAGCACTATCGGATAATTTTGTATCGGCGCCTTCGAGCTTTGAAGTGTATCCACCCTGGTACTTTACTTCACAAATTTTATCAGAACAGGAAGAGTTTCTCCTTTACAAGGTAGCAAGATCTTAATGAGTATAGGGCTTTATCATGTTGGTATGTGTGTATGAGAGAGAGAGAGAGAGAGAGCGGAGGCTCTGAGAGAGAGAAGGTCGTTTGAATGAGGGTGCAGCACAACTGAGAGAGTAGGCAGCCACCCTCGACTGCATGGTGTGGGCGACAACGAGAGAGAGGGAGAGAGAGAGAGAGAGAGTTTGTCATCTCAGGAGAGAGAGGGGTGGCGGCTCAAAAAAATCCAAAGAGAGAGAAAGAGGTAAATTAGAGAGCAATAGAATGGGTAGCCGTTGTACAAGCTGCAGTCGAGAGAGAAAGAGACTGAAACCGTTCTGGTTGGCAGCTACGAAGCAGCTGCAGCCGCAAAACTAGAAGGCCCTCATGTGAGCGAGACTTGATCAATGGCTGGCCGCCGTGGGCATGCGAGAGTGGAGAGAGAGATGCCAGGCAGTGGAATTGGCGGCTGCAAAGAGATGTGTGTGTGTGTGTGAGAGAGAGAGAGAGTTAATCTGACGTGGTTGGCGCTCATGCAGCTGGACAATAAGGGTGGGGGAATGAGAACCACTGCATGAGTGGGTTAGAAGAGAGACGGCGACCTATCTATGCATGAGGAGGGAGAGATCATGAGCCGCTACGTGTGTGGTAAACTACTCATTAGCAAGGAATGCCACAAACCAGTGATTCGATTGCGGCTGTCATCACTCAAGCCCGCTAAAAAGTTGGTGCCTGCACGAGTGGAGTGCGTGAGTGGCGATTGCTGAGAGGGATAGTGAGTAGAGGAGGGCGTTGTGCGAGAGTCGGCATGCACTGAACTTGTTGTTCCTTACTATTGCGACGGTGTGAGGTTGTTAGTTGGACTCTGAGAAGCATTCGAGATCATTAGTTGGTGCATGCAAAGGGTAGAGAGATGGAATCCGTGCCAGATCATGGTGCACAATAATCAACGGGTGGTAATCGTCAAGCGCAAGACTAACTACACTAGCTGTAGATGCAAACAGTTAGTCTTCGACGGCTGTGAATTGCATGCAATAGCTGTTAATCGGTTGTGAACTGCATGCAGTAACTTTTAAGCGGAATGAGTGCGTTGTATGCACCAGTAGCTAGGTAGTGGCATATGCGAGCAGTTTTGTGGCGGTTGTGGTCATCTGAGGGGTTATATGTGATGGGTCGACCGGCCCCAGCCATAAATATTGCTGACCCGGTTGAATGTGGGACGGAGCTAGCTCATTGTGAGCTCTACACTCCACTCTGGTTATTGATGGTGATGCAAGCCATAAATTGCTACTACTTCATTGTGGTACTCTTTTGTCGGCTTAAGAGGCGGAGACGTCACAAGCCTAGGAAGGGAGAAAAGGCACAGGTCTACTGGAAAAGATGGGCGGCTTTTGCTAAAGAGCTAGAGTCCGCTGGAGAAGCAACTGAGTCAAACGAAGGAACCGACATCAAAAGAGAGGATGTTGACAAGGTTGGTCAAGGGTGGCGATTCATGGCGGTTCATTGGCGAGCACATTAAACTTTGGCATCTTTTGCCCTTTTATAATGGGTGGCTTGGTTTCATTCAAAGCACTTTTTTTAAAAAAAATTGTTTCCCCAAATCTTAAATATCAATCTCCTCGAACAATTCTCTAGCTTCTTCTTTATCTATTATAAATGCATCCAAAGCATGCAATTTCATAGCTATCTCTTGTACATGTACTACCACCAAAGCTAAGCACATGTCTTGACATTTTCTTAAACGAGAGCGTACTAATTCGAGGTATGAACATGTACTCAAGGAAATAGACACACATGAATCACTTGATACATGCATCAAGATTTTTCTAGTAACAAGAGAGTTCTCTTAATATTTATATAAAGAAGAAAATAAAAATAAAAATTGACGACAATCATGGAAAGCACAACTTAGCTTCATGTGGCATAGAAGCCTTTCTTGCTACATCCACGTCTCACCAGGAGCGATGATCTAAGCTCTGATACCACTGCTACAAACCGAAAACATCGCGGACCCTGCAAAATAGCAAAAACAATATACTACAAGCCGTGAAACGAACAAATCTGCATACCTCGAATCACATAACGCATAATCCAAGTTGTACACGAGCAAAGAGAGAAAGAGAGCGTAATAGAATGAGAGAGTACGTGCAGGCGCACCTCCTAGAGCGGAGTGCTACGCCGGAACGGCGAGAAAGAAGAGGGGAGAGGAGAGAAGAAGTACACAGACACTGGGTGAAATCTCCCCCCGTGCAAGAGTGACCATTTCCCTCTTGCACGTATTTGTTTTATAGATTTCTTGAATGGTCAAATTGGTTACAAACTGGCCGGCCGGTCATAATTGGCCAAAGCTCATAAAAGAGCACTTGAATAATAAAATGTACATGATATACAAATACATTTGCATAGTCCAAGCTGGGTCTAGTCTTTTCCACCTGTCAACTGCAATAAATCATAAAATATCATTTCTATAACAGAGCAAGGATACGATTTGATCCAATGGTGGTGGAGTACATGACAAGAAGAAGATGCAAGTGCCAAAGGCTTCACTTGATCAAGAGGATCAGAGCACCAAAAATATACAAATCCATCCATCCCAGTTCTCAAACCATAGAGCTCATGGGGAGAAGATAGACTAAGAAAGGGGAACCCTATGGAGAGCAGGTGATAGAAGGCCGAGCCACCATGAACATGAACTAGATCTCATGTAGGCCATAGTCATGCACCAGAAAAGTCAAGATATGGTTGCCATGGAAAAGAGGGCCAAGGATGTGGCTAAAGGGAGAGAGTTGGATGTCATGCAAGAATTTGACTAAAACAAGCTACCATCCGGTTTATGGTTTTTGGCCTCTAATACTTGGGCTTACCACACATATCATCTGGGGTCTGAGGAGCCAATTCAAAAAAAGGGGAGAAGAATGTTAGAGGTGGAAATATAGAAAGGGTAACCAACAACCGTGGGCAGTTAGGATCAAGAAGCACAATGGGTATTGCAGGTAAGGATAAAAGGAATCAGATACTCGAGCATTGGGGAGTGATGGGTGTGTGAGTAAGTGGTTGCCTCTAAGTGCCATTGTAGTTAGTAGACTAGTTTGTAATCCATACTTTGGTTAAGCATTTACCTTGTACACAATCATTTCTCATGAATATGAATGGGAAGGTGATATGTGTTTGTCTCCAATTGTGCATTTTTGTGTTTGTCTAGTGCTGGCATAGTCATGGACTATAGCAAGAGTTGACTAACCGTGTCACTGTAATGACAATTAGGGATGTGGCACTAGTGCCAACAAGCATGACTAAAAGGCTTTAAACCATGGTCTGATTGTCATAGACAATAGGAGTGTACACGATTCCAAAGATAGTAATTTTTTTCCTACTAATACCCTTGACTTGGATGGTACTCTTGGATAAGGCGGTTTTCCGAATTGACACCACACTCCATAGGATAGGAAATTATGTTGAGCTCATGTATTCAATAATGCATTACATAGTACTTTCCCACAATAGATATTTAATTTAGTTAGGTATCATAGAGGCAGGTTAGAGTATATAGAATTATCATCATTTGTTTCAACTTAGAATGCATGTGTAACTCCAAGATTAACCTCTCGTTGGCACCTAATACGCTCTTGTCACTCTTAAGCCTCAATTTGGGCTTATATTGTTTTCAAGTTTGCTTGTGTCTTGGCTATCTTCTTTGATGGATAGACCTTAGCTCTCTTACCTTAAATAATTGTAGTATCTTTTGAATTTACTCCCATTGAGGAATCCAATAGTTTCAACTCCATCAAGAGTCTACACATGAATGGTACCTTGTGGAGTAATTTCACATACTCTATATGGACATTTTTCCAGTGTATTTCAACTTTTTCTTTTCAATATGCACTCCATACATGAGGAATTTATCACCAATCTTGATATCCTTGTTCTTTAAATGGTGGTCAAACCACTTCTTTCTCCTATTCTTCTCCACAAGAGAATTCGACACAGTTGTTGGGACTGATGGTGGGTGTGTGTGTGTGTGTGTGTGTGTGTGTGTGTGTGTGTGTGTGTGTGTGTGTGTGTGTGCAGACATAGCTTACACAGTTAGAGAGAGAGAGAGAGAGAGAGAGAGTACTCGTGATTTTGACTCAAAAGGTGTTACATTAAAAGTACACACCATAGCATACAAATATTTACACAGAGGGCTTTATTTATAAGCCTGGAGTAGATATCCGGCTGGATCAGCTCCTCCCTTTCTACTTAGCTTACACATAGCCATACAACACATAGGCCAAATTTCAAACACTACGATATACAAGTGTAGAGGTGTTTCCCATGGTTACAGAAAGACATGCCTATCCCAACAATAGCCTCTCAAGGACATAAAAATTCTTGACTGATGGGTTGTCATAATAACTAATATCTAATTCTCCTAAATGATTTTCTCATGTTAAATTGATCATTTAATATGGGGAAGTACCAAGGGAGAAAAAGATACGATATTGGTAAGGCCAATAGACCGGTCTCAGTAGGGATCCAAAGGAGGGAGAATAGGGATCCAAAGAGGGACGATCTGCAAAAGATCAATGTGTATCAATGGGCTTCAAAGACCCTAAGGTTCAGCCCATTAAGACTTCCAAAAAGCTTAGGTTCCAAAATTAAATGAACTCAATGGTCAAGCCTTAGGGAAATTTGGATGCTTGTGGGAAGACTCAAAAGTCTTCCCACATCCCTATCAAGGAGGTGGCGAGCCATTTTTGCAGGGGATGAGAGAGAAACACACACACACACACACACACACTCTTCCAAGCTCCTCTTACACAAAGGGCATAGAGGACACATGTCAAGTTCCTAGCCCAGTTGCCCCCAAGTTGCATTCAAATCCTATTGGATGGCCATAGAGGTGGACCAATGAGAATTAGGCTAGAGTAAATTTAGTTTAATTCATTTAAGAACACTTGATAAAAGAACCAATAGAAATTAAGCTCTCTAGAAGACTATTGGATAGTCTACCAAGAGGTCCAATGAGCATTCAGCAGCCCAATGGCTTGCATGATTTCTCTCGGCCAGAAGACTAAGAGGTCCAATGAGAGTTTAATTGAATTATTTAAATACCTAAATCTCTCACAAAAGGGGAAAGGGGGACACATGTCACAAGACTAGTAATTGTGCTTCTAATTTCCTATTGGCTAAGCTAAGCATGAGCCTATGAGGGACCAGCAAGAGGAAATAGCAAGAGGGGTCGACCAAGAAAGAGAGGGGGCTGATTTTTGCAAGGCATTATCACACACACACTCACACAAACTCATGTGTAAAGTGAAGAAGACTATCTCCTTATCAAGCTTTAATGGAAAGCTCATCATCTACTCCAAGCTTGTGAGAAGGGAGGCCTACACCAACAAGTCTTGGCTTTGTGATGCAAATCCAACCAAGAGCCAAGCTCCAATGCATGCTCATCTCCTCCACCATGCTAATTACTAAGCTATGCTAAGCTATTAAGAGTGATTATGTGAGGAGAAATACTTCTTTCTCGTAAGAATACTTCTTCTTCCTCTCGATCTACTCTCATACCCCGCTAGCTCTCACCATCTTTGAAGGTGTGAGGCCTTGTGTCTCATACCGTGAGGGAATTGATGTTGTGTTTTCAAGTGTAAGCTTGGTGCTTGAAGCTTCCATCTTCATTGCACCAGCAAGTTATTGAAGGAGCACAATGTATTGTATTGTAAAATGTCTCCATTCATGTGGGAAACCTATAATACAAAGCATTTTGGAGGGAGGACCGGCTCCATGTAAATCCGGTCCTCAATTTGTTGTCAATAGCTTAATTTCTCTCTCTTTTTGAAGTATTGTCCATGCCTATTTGACTAGGTGTTATTATTTTGTTGCTCTCTCCAACCAATCACTCTTGCTATGCTCATTAGGAATCTATTCTTAATGAAATGCTCTCTATGTCTATGTTATTAGAGCACAATGTTACATTGGTATTCAGAGCACAATTTTACATTGGTATCAGAGCACAATGTTACATTGGTATCAAACCATTAAATGTTACATTGGTATCAAAGCACAATGTTTTTCTTTTCAAGCTGACTATAAATGGTTGGTATTATTAATTGCAATTGAGTAAATAGAATAGGGATTTTTTAACCTTGCAATGCGCCTGCTTTGTGTAGATAACGAGGCATCACCGTCGAGAGCTATGGTCTTAATAGTGGAGTCCTACGGGGCTTGCTTACAGCTTAACTACTATTGAGCTATTAGAAGCTTGCCAGGAGTCGGTACTGTTTTGGTAGTGAAAGACCCTCTGTTCTATTACTTGCAATTAATGATATTTGAGCCACGGGTCCAAGAGCTTGAGTGCTTTTCTAAAGGGTTAAGAGGACTAGCAATTAGGGCCTGAAGTGCCAAAGTACACTTAAAAATTGTACACCTAAAATTTGTTAGAATGGCTGACAATAGTAAAGAGAGTGAAATTAATGTTGATAGCTTTGATTCGCTATGAGCAGGCTACTAATGATGCCCCTATGCTTATTAATTACCTTGTTACTAGGCCTCAACAAGCCATGGGCAATCCATCCCTCCAAGGTGAAGTGCAACGGCAGCTACGTACTCATGGGATTCTCCAACCTCCCCACCAAGAAGAGAGAGTATCTAGGAAGCCTCCTTGTGAGATTTCCAAAAGATGCCTCTCTCTGATAAGGGAAGAAGAAGAGGATTCGTACGAAAGGCTCAAAAATCTACTACCTGACGACGCATCTCCTTCCCAAAGGAGAACTCAAGTTTCAAGGGAGCCCCTACCAAAAGTACGAGAAAGAAGTGAGTCTCCTGCCACCTTGGCGGAGATGGCTCCACAAAGACGGTGGAAAAAAGCTCTCCAACACCCCCTGAATGGAGAATACCATCTCACACTTCTCTACATGTCCACCTTAAGACATGAAACTAGGACATATTTAGATTCTGCATACCTACAACCTATTTATCTACCTATATTTTATTGATTACTTATTATATATCTCTCTATCTATTAACCTAAATAGATATATTCATAGCTTAACAAGTGAGAAATAGATAATGATATAAATTGAGAAATGGAGGTGAGAGAGGAAGAGACCTAGAGATAAGAGAGAGAAAGAGGAAAACTTTGAAAATAGGAATCACTTTAGGAGTCTTATTCATCAATCTCACTCTAACTAAATTGCATATACTCAAAGTATTGCTTAATTCTTGCAACCTTAAATTATCTAGCACAAAACAATTAAGAGAGTTTAAGAACAACAAAAATTATACAAAAGGATAGATAATTGAACAAATACATAACCAACATAATTCATTAATGAATGTGATTATAAAATCTTCTAGTATTTTAAATTGAAAAAGAAAAAAGAGATATGAGAATTCTAGACATGTTTCTAATATGAATAAGAATATTCTTGAAGAAAGATAGATCTTATTGTTGACACGAGAGAATTATGCAAGTGCAGCTTTGCCGTCTTGAAGGTTATCATGGCATCATCTTTTGATCATACAAGGGCTTTCACATCTAAATGCATATTGCAATGAAGACTTTCCCAATGTAGTGTACATTCCCCGCTGCCATTGAAGAGGACAATGGTAGGTATTTTTATGCTCATTGGCACCTAAAAACTCACTCTTGATATTGCTTTCAAGTTGCAATTAAAATTATGCTTTTGTTGTTCAAACCTCTATTCCTTGATGTGCTAAGTTAGACCAATAAGTTTGCAAGCACGTTGCAAATGGTTTATGAGCTACAAAGTGCTGCTCAAGAGCTTTTTTACCCTACAAGAGTAGAATATAGACATCACCCCATATACTTACACAAATCTTTGCATGACCACCTAAGCATTTAAGAAACATCTACTTTCACAAATGCTAGCATGCTTAGCCTAATCATTTTACGTATGGCAACATATTCACCCAAAGATGTAGTCACCAAGGCAACAAATTGACACCTAAATCACACAAACATAACTTACCTCAAATGAAAAATCAACTTCAAATCAACTTAAATCAATATTTAGATATCTTTCATGATTTCAAAAAGCCAAAAACTCACTATAATTATATTTTGGTTTTTTCATAAAGAAAAGCTAGGGAGCATTACATTGAGAGCATTAGAAACATCATAAGGAGAAGCGTGGTTGATGCATGCATTTGTCTTACTCACCTAAAATTTGAGTCAGTGCACTATGCTAATGCGCCTTTGAATAATCTGTGATATTGTTCAAGCCTCATGAACTAAAACCGGAAAATTGTCAAATATTTGAATAGTCAAATAATGAATAACAAAAAATTTACCTCAATACATCCTGCATACAAAGAAGCTAGAATATATCATGCATTGTTTTTTTATTTTTATCCACCAACAAATGTGTAGCATGATGAAATGTGTAACAAATAGCACATCAATGAATGAGCCGACACATCTCACGCATCCCAATGTGCTTTTTCCAATAGTGGACAACACAACTCTAGGAGAAAATTTGATAAAACCCACATCATCATCAAAGAAATCATGAAACAAAAACTATATTCATAGAAGCTGAGTGTATATCTTGACCTCACATTTGTAACAAGAATATGTTTCATAATGTAACTATCTGTAAATAGTTGTTCCCGTCCAACTTTTCCTCAGAGTACACATGCAAAACAATCATTGTTGTCACCCATGGCCGATGACTTCACCTTATGAAAAATTTGACTGTGTAGAGAACAAACCACACAATACAATATGTGTGATACCGCATGACATAGAGGGACAACAAAGTGCCTATTTTTCATGAGTGCACTATCAAAAAAAATTCACAAAAGGACGATATTACGTGCAAATGTTGTTTGTGGTGGAAACAGAGGTCAAAATGAGCTTACATTAAAAAAATCAAATACCAAGCTCTATGAGCTTGCTTAAAGGTAGATCGAGATGTTAAAGGTTGCCTTGATACCAACTGTTGGAAATATGCTTCCAAGGATGCACACATAGAGCTTGGGAGGAAGTAGCAAAAACTCAAGGGTACACAAAACATAGGAAGTAGTATTATATACAAAGATAAGGCTTGCCCTAGGATATGGATGTATATACAAGGCGGGAGGTCGCACGTGGGGGGACGGGGGGGGGCTCCTTGCCCACTCCTTGTTAGGAAAAAAAGTGTCCCAATGCTTGTTAGTGTGTCTACATACATCACTACCATATCATGGTAACATATTCATCTCTTACAAGAGTGATAAATTGAAATTGTGGAAAATATTTTGATCACTAATGAGTTATTGCTACACAAGGAATGATCCAACTCTAGGCCCCATATACTATCTGAGTATCATGATAGTGCAAGCACATGTGATCTCAGGATACCAAAGATATATGCACTCTTATTGACAACAGACCAAAATTTCTTACAAAAGTCAAAGAGTACACCTTGCATTATCAAAAGTGCTAGCTAAAAAAAAAGGTGGAATGCTAGAAAGAAAGCGAGCTACAACATCCTTTATAAATCCCCAATGCAAAGTGTCAAAAAGAATCTATTGACTTTATTGTTATTTTTAGGATTATTTGACATAACATGTGACAAGTCATTGCAAATGTTATGTACGTTAAAATGCTCACCTGATGTAACTTGTAGGCAACCTACTCACCTTGATTATTGTGAAAAGTTTAAATTTTTTGAGAGAAGCTGGGTATTTTTCTTGCGGGATTCACTCTATAAACAAAATGGGACGCCACCTACGAGCGGGCAACTTTGATAAAACCCATGACCCCCTTTCTATGCTTATACGACAATTAATGAAGAAAATTACCATAACCCTATCTTACATATGAAATTTAGGTCTCATATGATCTAATTAAGTAAAACTAGTCAAAAAGTGTATTACATAGTGATTGGCAATGTACTAAGAAACCACTTCTGTTGATAATTAGATGTACCCTCAATGTGTCTTAATTTGACTTTCAAACTATGTGTCCGATTAGCTTGCACTCTGGATACTCTTCCAATTCTGACCCGTCCAAAGCTGCTGTAAACCAACCCTTGACCTGCTCCATATCAGCCCTTATCTATGACCGTCTTGATGCAAAATTTGATGTGTGACTTAATAAAATACTTCCCCAAAATTCATCCAAGTTCTAGTGCACACACCGGTGACCAATCTTTACAAGTAATCAACCCGGATAAGTCCCCCCCCCCCCCCCAAATATGATACCCCCCTCCCTTATTTTTAAGCTTGGGAGATAAATAATTGGGGGCCTGCCCCTAGCTTATACGCTTATGTAACTTGTAAAAAAAATCCCATCCCCTACACTTACGTGGTGCGATAAGTTTTCCATGGTGAATCTCCCGGGGGTATTTTTCTAGTCTTTAGACATGCTAAATGCTCGAGTACTGCAATTAAAACAGGGTCACCTTCCTCAATAGTGCGTCTTTATTTCATGGTTTATGTGAGTTGTTTGAGAAAACAGCTATTAAGGGTGGTAGTGGCAATGACCAATATACATGATACCATGTCAAAAAACAAGTACTTCCCAAATGAAAAGATAGATATGAGGACGGTTTGACTTGGAGGAAAACAATAGCATTCTCATGAAAAGATTTTAATTTGTAAAAGCGGTCCACAAGAGAGGACTAGTGTTAGGATCTGTATTCTATGAGAGACACCCTTAGAAGAGAGCTAGCAGAAAAGAGGGAATGCATTAGGAATAGAATGAGCTCTAGGAGGGTCTCTTTATTTCGCATTTAAAGTGCAAGATTAAAAACAAATAATAGACTTCCATGATTTTGGCTAGTCGAGACTTGTTGCAGGTGGTTTTCCACTTAAATATTGGGAAGGGTGGTTTCCTCTAAGCATTTGAAATGAAGGGTCATGGATTATCTTTAAATAAAATACACAGACAATTGCACGATATTTGTGATAAGCTAGAGAGCTATGGAGGGTGATGGCGTGCAGCCACGGCGACGAGAAGTGCACAGAGAGAGAGAGAGAGAGAGAGAGAGAGAGAGAGAGAGAGAGAGAGAGAGAGAGAGAGAGAGAGAGAGAGAAGGCTTGCAAAAATAACGCTATTCAATTGATTACAAAGGTGTTTCCATATATCTATATAGAGTTTTCTCTATTTCCATGTCAAGACACCATGCAAACTCCAAAAAGGAGTGGCTCTTATCAGTTGTAAAACAGGGATTGTATCATATGGTGTTGGACGGCTACGCCGCGACGGACGTCAACATAGCGAGAACTCACCTAGCATATAATGTCAACTGAGGACGGAGCTCGACCCGTAGGCGCGTGGAAGCAAGCAAAGGGTGTCGACCGACTAATGACTACTTCCTACACAGATATCAAATCTACATGCCATCGGTTCTGTGAATGTGAGAGTCTCCTATGATGCTACCACAAGCCAAAAGCCCATTAGACGTTCTCGAAACACCACAGAACTTGAAGGAGACCCTACTAACACCAATAGGTCGCTCTCCCTAAGGTCCATGAACCAAAATCCCAACCCTAAACACCTGGTGCAAATCGCGTAGGATGTCTGGTCAAAATTTGCAGGTCGTTGTTTCCGAAAACTAAAGTGCCTAATGTGTAGCTCTACTCGCTCTGATCGCGTGGATATGCTGAAATGCAAAAACGGACAACATTTACTCGCCGAAACTCCAAAAGTAGCTCACAAGTGAATCTGCCAAAACACAGACGAACGTGCGTGATGTAAGCATCAACGCGTAGCTCTCCTCGTGGGCAACACAATGCTGCTCTCCGTTTGCGATTTCGACCACCGTGGCTCCTATAGCACACACACACACACTCTCTCACTCTCTCGCAGTCTCCCAACGACACAGAAGATCAGATTATTCAAAGTCCTCTTACAAAGCTTTAGGTTTTGGCTTATATACTAAGCCTTAGAAAACCTAATGTCCGACCAAAATGACATAATTTGTCCCTAGGCTTCTATAGAGCTTAATTACAACACTGTGAGTTGGCTTTGCTCATCCAACAAGCATCTGTGGCCAAAATACAATTGCCGACTTAAAATATGAAGTTCCCATAAACATTACAAAAGTGGCTGTAATGGCTCAAAATAATAATAAGGGGATATTCGATGATGTCCATGAGCTTGTATCTTCACATTACAGCATCCATCTTTGTCTTCATCACTTCATCAACATCTTATTTGGAATCTTTAGAGAATCTTTGAGGAATCTTCATGGAATCTTTGTGGAAGCGTTGTTGAAAGGTTGACCTGTCAACACTCTCCCCCTTCGAAGTCTTGTCGTCCCCGACAAGACCCTATGTCTGCAGTGGCCTTGACAAGTCCTTCATGTTTTGGTGTTGGTTGAAGCTTTTGTTGTTGCAGTTGCTTCTACCATATGCTTTGTATGTTGTAGAGTTACCTTTTTCTTGTACAGGTATTGTAGTTGAAGCCATAGCTCTCCCCCTCCGATTGGTTGTTGTAGCGTGAATAGATTAAGTGAGGTTTGTTGTTGCAGCAAGTCATTTTCTGGGCTGCTCCCCTTTGATCTTCTAGTTGATGAGCATGTAGTTGTTTGGGGATGTCGTTGATCTGCTTTTCTGTGTTTTTATAAGAAAAATAAATAGTAAAAATAAAATGTGGAGTATATTACAAAATGAAGGTCTTGGATACCTGGATAGGACTAAAGGGAAAAACCCAGTGGGAAAAAAAATGCCTTTAGTCACAATTAAATGTGAAGCTATATGTACTTATGTTTTGATGTAACCAAGTTTTGTTGAGTTAAAGTACTTATGGCCGTATGGCTACTATTATTGACTGGATATACATTGGATAAGTGTTAGTAGCTTGAAGTCAGAGTCATTGTTGTTGAGCAAATGCTTATGAAACCTGTTTCTGCTTCGTCATCGTCATTTTGTTGTGTAAGTGCATGGGTGGAACACAAATCGTGTCAAATGCAAATGTCCAATGATGGAACATTATATATGCTTGCACAGATAGATGCATGGGAAACAATATGTTAGGCGAGAAGAGTTTGAATGGGTGCTTCCAGGAGTGGACGTAGCTAGAGAAGCAAAAATATATTTGACTTCAAGAGCTGTCGTTACTCACAAGAAGGGTTTTTGTCGACGAGGTTTTTTCCACTCTCCTCACTGTGTTCATGTGTGTGAGTGTTTTCTGGACTACTCTGCCACTCCATCATTTAAAATAGTAGACTTCGACTCTTATGCTCACCTCTTCCAGCATGAGCGACATGAATTTATTTATGCTCAACACTCTAGCTAGACTCATAGACCACAGAGAAAATATTAGACTTGAAGCTTGGTTTGACACTTTGCTCATTTAGTGGCTCAGCTGCCCGACTCTAGACTCTTATGCCATGTATTTTTAATGGACTTGGACTTACCTGATCACGTCCTGAAATCCAATTCCATATGCTATTGAGGTTTAGGCCATTCTCTTTGGTTTGGTTTTGTGATGTATTTTGTCAAATACATTGACAAATACCTGCTCTTCATGCTTTGGTAGCACATTGATGTTGCGTGGTGAGACAGGTTTTGAGGTTGAAGCAATGGTTGATGAAGTCTTCTTCCAGACTGTGTTCTTTAAAACTATGACTTCTTCTTGTATCCTTGCTTTACCTTTGTTGATAAGAGGCTGTAGACTAGTTGTGGGCCTCTGTTGTTGAGTTCCGGCTATAGGTTTTGGAATCCAAGTTGTCCTTGGTCTTTGTGTGACCTGCTTTTCCACTTGCCTTGTTGCTTGTTGGACTTGATGGTCCTTTGGCTTCAGTGTCCAAATATTGTTGTTACCTTTGTAAAAGCCTTGCTCCTGTAGTAAATGACGAGGGATCCACCTTGGAGTTGTAGCACTCATGGTTGCGTAGTTGGGTTGTCGTTGTTGGGCACGTTGTGCTACATGAGTTTTCTTCATGATCTCAGAGGAAGCTTTAATCTTTGGCAACCAAATTTGAGTGTTACCTGTATAGTATCCTTGTGCTTCCAGTAGCTTGACTGGGATCATTCGTTGCACTGCTTGCTGTGTGACCTTAGCTTGACGTTGTGGGGTATTTTCACCGCAGATCTCTGACATTGGTACCCACAACTGCTTCAATGCTTGTTGCTTGGAAGGTCTTTGCTTCTTCTTCCTGTACCTATTCTTACTCCTGTATGAACAGTTAGACCTGCGCTTGATGCCCTGTTGATCTTGTTGTGAAGAGATACCACATGTTGGGCATGTCCAAGCTGTTAACTTTGGTTTTCTGACCCATACTTTGATGTTCTCGTCATGGTAGCCTTGAGCAGTGATTGAAATGTTTGATGCTATCCAACCTGTGACTTTTGCTTGTCGTGGTTCTTTTGATGCTGGTACCCAAATTGGATCTTTTTCCTTGATGTACTCCTTGGATACTAACACTTGGTTGACCTGTTTCTTCCTTTTGTAGAGGCTTTGTTGCGATGGAAACTTTGGTTGATAGATTTTGCGCTTTGGTTTCCATTGTGTTATCGAGGGTTTGGATTTTGATGTAGAGGCTTCTTCGTGCACGTGAATTGGATGGGCTAAAGACTCTGACTGAAGTGAAGGATTTGGATTGCAGAACACTGTTTCACTTGCTTTAGCTTTTCCTTTGTCGATAGTGGCCGAAGATCTTTGAGTTGTCGTAGGATTAACCACTGTTGAAGATTCAGGTGCTTCTTCAAACATTTTCGCACATTGCTTGGACAAAATCAAGTGTGTACTCATTTTTTGAGAGTCCACCACTAGGAATTTGTCTTTGATTACCTTTGACCGTAGTGTAAGGGTAGCTTTTGCAATCCCTAAACTTGTGACGGCTATTCCATGTGATATAGGAACCTGTACCTGAATTTTATATAGTTCTGGTTTATCTAGAAGTAACCATAGCCCATAAGACATGACATCAGTTGTGGCAGTGCAATCTATCTCTGCTGTAAATTTGAATTCAGTTTCTCATGCACATCCAACGAGAATTTAATCTTCTTGTTGGCTGCCAAGTAACTGATGTTATCTTTGCTTTTGGTACATGTCTTGGACTTTTGTGTTTTGGAAGCTTTGTCATCCTCTTGTATGTTGAACTTCTTTGTCATTTGACTTGTTGTAGCATGTCCCAAGTGCTTACTATCTATTGTTGTAGCTGCTTGTTGGTGTTCATTGCTAGTTTCTGACTGTGACGCCTTGATTCTTGATTTCAGAAGCTCTTTATTACTATTTACTGCTTCTAGCACTTGAAGGTAATTCAATGGTGACTTTTCTTCTTGGAAATCTTCTGAAGCTTGTGTAGCAGGATGTTGAGGTTGACTCTCTTCTTCTGATGCAATGGTCGCTGTGGCCTTTGGTTTCCATTGTTCCATGGGTTTTTGTAGAGTCTCTTCTCGAAAATATTCATTCATATCCTGTATTGCTTGTCCTTGGTAGTCAATCTTGGACTCAGTCATTTCCTGTTCTTCTGTGCATTCTATGTCTTCAGTTACATCTTCTTTTAGCTTCTCATACTCTTTGATTTGTTCAATCACCAATGAAGAGTCCACAGTAGAGAATTTATTTGGTAGAAGTTCAGCTTCATCCATTGATTCTATTTGCATGTCTTCCACTTGTGACGTGGCACTAAGAATTTTTGCTACCTCTGCCACCTCTTTTGGTGTTGGCTCACTATCGTCGGAATCTTGGCTTCTTTTGCTCTCGAACCTTGAACTGCGAGCTTCATTTTCATCACCTTGTGGATGCTTTGACTTGTCCTCACTGAGGTTCCTTAAACGATCTTGAATCAGCTGATTCAATTGATCTTTTTTGAAAGCCTGATTCTCTATGATAATGTCGTTGACACCCTTGACTTCAAGAAAATGTGTCTTGAGCCTATCTTTTGTGCTCTGCGACAAGATCTGCTTCTTTTCAGAATATCTCGTTGGGGATTCTTGCTTTCGTTCCCTTGTTGTCACTGTCTGAACTTTGCTTTTGGCTTGTTGCTTCTTCTTTTCCATGTAGAGCTTTGTTGGGTAGTCCTTCACTAAATGACTGCTGATAATGGTTTCCTGTGGTATTTAGATACAGATATGACCTCTTCTTTGCATGCATGAACCTGTAGATTACGACTGACTTAAGTGTATCCACTGGCTTCGTCTCTTTATCCTTCATCGTCTTGTCCTTGAGAAGCTGAAAATAGCTTCCATTATTGCTTGCATACAAGATCAAATCACTATCCATGCTTTCTAGTAGTTGTAATGCTAATTCTTCCATCAATATATGGTCTTTGTCGTGGGGCTTTTGCATAGCCTTAGGGCTATGTTTCTGAGTTGATTTTGGCAAGGTTTGCACCGAGGGTGAAGATCGAACCGAATCAATGTTTTTTGTTTCCCTGGATGGTGCTTTTGGACGGGGTCCAAGTATGTGACTTACAGGTTGCCCACAAATGCTAAACTCATCCATATTTTTCACATCGGCTATTTCATAGTGCCTATCATATTTGTCGACCACATGACATCTTGACCTGACCTTCTACATTGGGCATTGTGAATTTCCAGTGGTCTCTCCTCCGGCTCGGCATCTTCCAATGCTTCTTGAAATTCCACTTGGGATCCTGAAAAGGAGACTGCTTCTTGTAAAGCTGGACTTCTTAATCCCACTCTTGAAGATATAAGGTCTCTTCGTTGAGTTTGAACTCCCCCCATCCGAGAGGGTTCCATATCTAATATTGGCATCTCTTCAATGCCTGATGATATGACTTGTTGTGCTCTGTTAAGTAGCTCTAGAGACCGAGCTAGTTCTTTTTGAAGTTGTGCTATCTTCATAGATGGTACTTCCGGCGTATTCCCTGTTTGTGCAATTTGGTGTGTTTGTGCGTTGTCTTGTGCTGGTGCGGTGCACGAGACCTGTGCCGTGTGTTTCCATGTTGGGCCTTGTATTGTGCCACCCATTTGTGCAGTGACAGCTGTAGTTTTAATTCTTCTAGCTGCGTATCAAGAGGTAAAGCCATGACTAGATGATAAACATTACCACCTTCAGATTTGTAGTCTTCCCCTCTTGATCCAAATATTTCAACTGCAAAATATTGGTTACTCTCTGCTGGAACTTCATGATTTGTGGCAGCTTTGTAGTAGCGACCGTCCTCATCTACATAGACGGTACCAATTTGCCATTTCCCATCTTGAGCTTTGTACAGAAAAATACTTGGAGGATATGTGTAGAGTTATGTAAGTTGACCCTTGTACAACATTTCTATCTCATTGTCGATGTATTTTCCGTGCCTCATGTAAATTCATCCTAGACAGTCTTCCATGAAATCTAGACGTGGGTGTAGTACATTCTTCGTTGTTTCAACTTCCACATATTGAGATGTCTGAGTTTCCTTTGTATCTTTCTTTGTCTTGATGTACAAATTCCGATTTATATCCTCATAGCATGGAAATCCTTTGTAATGGCCAATTAAATAGAGCCCACTTTGCTCTCTTGTAATTTCTGTGGATGTACTTGAAGCTTTGTCTCGACTGGTCTGATTCCTTTGAGACGCCATTGCTTTTTGTTGGAATTAGGGTTGCAGAGAAACACACACAGCTTGGAGAAGACGAAGGAAGCTCAAGGCACACAATAGAGAGTGTGTTACTCGGTGTGCAATGGAAAGATAGATAGCCCTACAGTGATGGGCGTATATACAATGCACGGGGGAAAAAACCTCCTAAAGAGGGAAAAAATGCCCCGGCGGTCCTAGTGTGTTCACACACATCACTACCACATGTATATGGTAACAAATCTCCCCTGGAGTGATGCGGTGAACGAGAGCTGGCACATGAGTAAAGGGAAGTGCCATGCCCTGAGGACAGGATCAGTCCACAAAGGGGAGTAAGCCCAAAGCTTTGCGGAAAGCTTCAAGCTTCTCACGAGACAATGCCTTTGTGAAAAGATCTGCAAGGTTGTCCTGTGTTGGCACATAAGCCAAGCTAATCTCTCCTGCTGAGAGCCTCTCCATGACATAGTGGAAATGCACCTCAATGTGCTTTGTGCGACCATGAAAAACTGGGTTCCTTGCAACTGCCAATGCGCTCTGACTGTCAGTGTAGATAGTATTGGCAGTGTCCTATCCAACACCCAAATCAGCCATAAGGCGTCTGAGCCATGCACACTCAACCGTAGCTGTGAAGACTGCCATGTACTCAGCCTCACAACTCAAAGTGGCCACAGTAGGTTGCTTCTTGCTCAACCATGATATACATGAACTGCCAAGCATGAAACAAAAACCACTTGTGGACACTCGCGTATCAAAACAACCAGCCCAATCTGAATCCTGGCAGCAATGATCCCCCCTTGGGATAAAACAAGCCAAGATGTAAACTGCCACTAAGGTAGCGGAAAATCCTCTTGACAGCTTGCCAATGCTTAGACCCTGGGCTATGCATAAATTTGCTGACCTGTGAGACTGCAAACTGAATATCTGGCCTCGTGTTGCATACATAAATGAGGCAGCCAACAGCAGTTTGGTAAAGAGTGACATCAGCAGGATCGCCAGCATCATGTAGACTCAACTTCAAACTTGTTTCCATGGGAGTGGCAATAGGTTTGCAATCCTCAAGTCCAAACTTACATAGCAATGTCTCTATGTAACTTTTCTAACACAAGGCAATACCACCATCACACTGCTTAAACTGTATACCCAAGTAATGATGCAACAGTCCCAAATCTTTCATCTTGAAAGTAGCATTCAAATCAGCCTTAAATTCAGCAATATGTCTCTCATTTGGTCCAGTGATCAGAAAATCATCGACATAAAGAAACAGAATGAGAAATACATCATCCTCACGCTTTACATACAATGTGCTTTCTGTTGGACTGTTACAAAAGCCTCATTTAACCAAATGAGTGTCAGCTTTCTCATACCAAGCACGAGGATATTGCTTCAACCCATACAAAACCTTCTTACATTTGCACACTTTGTCCTCTTGTCCTTTTATGACAAAACCGTGAGGCTGCGTTACATAAACTTCCTCAAATATGTCACCATTCAAGAAAGCAGTAACAATGTCTGATTGATGTACATCCCAACCAAAATGAGCTGCCAATGCACATAGAAAACGCACAGTAGTCATACGACAAGTGGGAGCAAAAGTCTCTTCACAATCTATGTCTTTTTGTTGTGCATAACCCTTTGCAACAAGTCGAACCTTATGGCGATCGATCTCACCATCCGGCTTGCGTTTCAACTTGTAAACCCACTTCGTACCAATGGCCTTTTTACCAAGAGGCAAATCACATAAAGTCCATGTGTCATTTTCTATAAGTGCATCATATTCTGATTGCATGGCAGCCATCCAATTTTTTGAATTCTGTGCTTCATCAAAAGACAGAGGCTCCTCAACATCATGTAAACTAGACACAGCCAAAGCATAACAATCTGATGCATAAGATGCATGGCGAGAGCCTGAACGAGTACGACTAGACAAAGGTGCATCCAATTTACTGTCACGCAAAGTGTGCACCAGCCATTTTGGCATACCTCTAGCCTGCTCATTTTCAGGCCTTTCCTCATCAACTACATCATGTACATCTGCATCAGTAATAGGCTGATCTAAAACATTATCAGAAACCCCCATAGGCTGTACATTTACCTCATTGGAACTTACATTCGTATTTCCACCACTGAAAAGAGGCAACAAAGTGTCATAAATGTCCTGTGAGCTTACATTACTATCTCTAGTACATGAAAGCAAGGGCTAAACAGAATCTTCCACAAACACTACATCCCGTGAAACCAGAATACGTTTTGTTTGCGGATGATACAACCTGTATCCTTTGCTTTCAGCACTATAACCAACAAAAATACATTTGACAGCCTTATCATCCAATTTTCTGTGCTGCACTTGTGGCACCAAAGCATATGCCAAACAGCCAAAAACACGCATGTGCTCAATAGAAGGCTTTCTATCATGCCATGCTTCATATGGAGTAATAGACTGCAAAGCTTTCGTAGGACACCTATTAAGTACATAAGTGGCACACATGATGGCCTCAAGCCAAAAAGAATGCGGCAAAGCTTGACTCTTGACCATACATCATGCCATTTCCATTAGTGACCTGTTTTTCCTCTCGGCAACACCATTTTGCTGAGGTGTATAAGGCACTGTACATTGGTGTTTTATCCCACAACTAGCCAGAAATGCATTAAATTCATGAGACATATACTCCCCCCCTCGATCGGAATGAAGGGTGCCCATAGTACATTTCGAGACATTTTCAGCCATAGCCAGAAATTGTTTGAAGCACATAAAAACTTCGGACTTCTCTTTAAGCGGAAATACCCATGCATGCCTGGAGTAATCATCAATGAAAGTCATGAAGTACAGGTAATTGCCCAAGGACGGAGTTTGCATGGGCCCACAAACATCACTATGCACAAGCTGCAACCTACATGTGGCCCAAACTGAACCATCCTTTGGAAATTTAGAACGCTGCATCTTACCCAAAATACAGCCTTCACAAACATGTTTGATAGGTGATTCAAGAGGTGGCAAAGAAGCAACTGTATCAGATTTCTGCAGACACAGCAAACTGGCAAAATTCAGATGACCGAAACGTGCATGCCAAAGTTTTGCATCTGAAATAGCCCTTGAATCTGCAACAGCATTTGCAAAATTTTGTCCACACTTATCATACAAAGTGAGCTTATACAGCCCACGGCACAAAAGCCCGGATGCAACAATTTCATCACCAAAACTGAGATCATGAACTGTACATCTGTCATCCACAAATTTGACTACAAGTCGAAGTCTAGCAAGTGCGGATACAGACAAGAGATTCTTCTTGATCCCAGGTACATAAAGTGCATCAACAAGTGTGAAGAAACTGCCAATAGCAGCAGTGAGCACAATCTTTCCAACTCCCTGAACTGGATAAGAGGCGTTGTTGGCACAAGTGACTGAATTCCCATGAGGGACAGACTCGAGAGAGGTAAACAATTCACGATGTGAGGAAATGTGCTTTGTAGCACCACTGTCGAAATACCACACATGTGAATCTGCAGCAACTGACAAGCATGCATCATGGAAAGCAGGATTGTAAGTGCACTCTGCGCTAAAAGCCCATTCTGCATCAAAATCAGCAACACAATCTCCTTTCACAGAAGACTCAACAATGACTGCATTTGTAGTGGAACCAGCATTTGCAATGGAACCATCCTCTTTCTTCTTAGCCTCTTTGGCCTTCAACTTAGGACACGACTTGATCAAGTGATCATTGGCTTTACAATAATGGCAACGCATCTTCTTTTTGCCCTTATCACCAGAATTTCCAGACGAAGTGCTGCCAGCAGAAGCATTAGGAACATAATTTTTGCCACTCGCAGCAGAACCATAAGAAGTGGCTGCATTACTGTTACCACCCTTTCTTTGACAAGCAATAAAAGCCTGTTCAATTGCACGCTCCCTAGTCCTGTTTTTTCTAGAAAGTGACTCTTGCAACAGCAATGTGCATAATGCATCAAACTTGACAACTTCAGGATTTCCTTGGGTCATCAGTCTCCAAGTACTAGCAAAAGTCTAGTAGGAATCTGGTAAGGCATGAAGAACAGTCTGCACAAGGGAACTGTCTGAAATGACTTCACCTGCCGAAATAAGTTGCTCATTGATATCCTTGACACTAGAAGGGAAAGTGTCCATATCATCTTCCTCATGCATAATCTTCGACTCCAGCTCTTTACGCATCAAAGCAATTTTAGCCTCATTGCGGCTTGCATAAAGACCTGCTAGAATATCCCAAGCCTGTTTTGCAGATTTTGTTGAACGGATGTGAGGAACAATGGTGCGCTTCACAAAAAACGCAATCAATGCATGAGCCTGCGCATCCTTAACATCCCAACGAGCTTGTTCTGACGTAGGCAAAACAACTCTAACAGTTGCAATCCTTGCAGCAAGACCTGCAACATCCTCAACATCGCCTACATCCTCAGAACCAGGACGTACATCAATGCCCTGCACAATGTTCCAGACACCCTTTGATACAAGAACATGTTGCATCATATAAGCCCACATAGGGTAGTTGTCCCCATCCAACCTGTCCTCAGCAGCAAACATCTTGAACACATCTGTGTTGTTGTTGTCAGCCATGGTAAATGTTGCACCTGACGTGAAAACTGTCCAAAAATAGGAGAAATGGAGCGGGAACAACCTGTGCTATATAGCACAAACTGTAGAAGACTATAAGGCACCTATTATACAGAAAATAGTACTGACAGAAATTCTGCACAAAATGATGAAATAGCCTGTGCAGTACTGTCTGTAGTGGAAACGGAGGCCGAAATGAGCCCAAATCAAAATTCTGAGCAGACCAAGCTCTTTGAGCACTCCCAAAATTTTTGTCGACCTACGAACGCTCGCCAAAGCTCACTGAAATCGGAGAAAGTGAACGCGCGTGTGCTGGAGCAGCTGGCGACTAAGCCCGGGAGGACGTGACCTGCTCTGATACCAATTGTTGGAATTAGGGTTGCAGAGAAACACACACAGCTTGGAAAAGACGAAGGAAGCTCAAGGCACACAATAGAGAGTGTGTTACTCAGTGTGCAATGGAAAGATAGATAGCCCTAGATTGATGGGCTTATATACAATGCACAGGGGAAAAACCTCCTAAAGAGGGAAAAAATGCCCCGGCGGTCCTAGTGTGTTCACACACATCACTACCACATGTATATGGTAACACTTTTGTCTTGACTCCCTTGTTGTATCTGTTCAATGATAGCTCTAATTGCTTGCCTCAATGCTAATAAAAATTATTAGCACCCTTGTGTCGGTCTTTTTCGCTTAAGGTCCTTCAGCTTTTGTGGATGCCTTAATCTCTGAGTTTTGTGAACTGGGCTTTGCTTGAACTTCTTAGCTCCCTTGCTTGCCAAGGCTGATATTGTCTTGTCTGGCTGCTTGCTTTGCCTAAAGCTTTTTAGCAGGCCTCGATCTATTGGAAGCACTGTGATAAGTTATGCAACTTACCACTATACTGCAACGACTGCTCCCTTCGTAGCGATTCTTGATTCGAGCTAACCTGTGTTCGCTTTAGCACACAATCTGCAAAATTCTATTTAGCTGGCAAACTTTTTCACAATGAATGCAAAAATTCTTGATGTGCCTTTGACGGCCACAGCTGTTTCATGGACTCGGAAGTGACTTTCAAGTTCGCTTTTAGTTGAACTAAACTTAAGCTAGCACAAGAGAATTATGCACAAGTCGCAGTGATTTGCTAGCAAAAAGCTTGTGTTAAAGTTCTCCAAAACTTGCGATTGTTGTTGCAAAATCAAGAGTCCTTGTGTATGGTCTTACTGCTACCGGATTTGTGTATGGACGCTCAAATTTTACACTAGGCCGTAGTTAACTTTTACACCTTCCCGTGGGTGACCAATGGTTTTCCCAAAAGATAATTTCAATCTGCTAACTTAGCTGTCTTCAAAACCGTGACCGTTTTCTCACAATTCTTTCGAACTATCGGTTTTAGACACTCCTAACTTCCGGATGCATTTTGAGGCCTTAAACGATGTTTTTTTCAAAGTTGAACTAAATGGTTGCCGTAGGCACATTTAGTTCAAGTTTTGCTCTAAGATCTGTAGAGTTGCTCTCAGGCTATGTTTTGATATAAAAACTTTTCCGATCCAATACCGTTTGTGAAAGTAATGGCCAAAATAGTGAAATGCAGTTTAGAATGGTCAAAATGAGTCCAAATTCAATTTTAAAAGAAGATTTGGATCTCTGTCGGACACTGTGAACACTCCTATATCGTCAGAATTACAGTTGGACCCTAAAACTGGCCTAGAGACATCCTACGCGTAGGATGCTACATGCTCAAAATTTAACAAAATTTGGTCCAGAGACTCCCCTTAAGTCCAACAACACAATGGTTTACTCAGAATTTCATTTGGACCTAAAATGGCCTTGAGACATCCTACGCGTAGGATGTCTTTTTGCTCAGAATGACTTGAAATTTTCACCCCAGCTTCTCCTTGATGTGCTGATCACAGTGGTGTGCTCATAGGTTGGTTTGGAGTCCTAAATCAAGCTGGAGACATACTACGCGTACTATGTCTAACTGCTCAGATTTTGTCCAAACTTGATCCCAAGATTCTCCTAGTGCTCAACAACCCAATGGTATGCTCAAAATTGAATTTGGATGCCAATAGGTCAAGATTTGGGCTGCATAAGCTTCTAGTGCACTCCAAGAGTAGGATGTCTAACAATTCTTGTCTTTGCTTGGTAAATAGGCCAAACAAGGTCCAAATTCACTTTTGAAAAAAGTTCTGGAATCCTTGAGACACTTAGAACCTCCCTATATGGCTACAGTAGAATTTTGACCACTTTATGACCCTGGAGACATTCTACGCGTAGGATGTCTTTTTGCTCAGTTTCAGCTCAAACTTGCATTGTAGCTTCCCCTTGATGTGCTAAACTCACAGCTATTTTTACTTTTTGATTCTGACACCTATAGGTTGGTCAAATGATCAAGAATCTGTTCCAAAGCCTGATATCTGTTCTGATGAATTCCCAAGTCAAATCAACTCCAAGTTGGACCAAATTTGCCTACGAGGCTTATCTAAGGCTATATGACAGCATGGTATGGTCACATTAGAATTTTGGTCTCAGAATCATGCAATAGACATCCTACGCGTAGGATGTCTTTTTGCTCAGAATGAATCCAAACTTGGACCAAAGATTCCCCTAGTCTTCAGCAACCCATTGGTATGCTTAGATTTGAGTTTGGATGTCAAAAGACCCCAAAACTAGCTATTCTTGCCTTTTGTCCATCCAAAAACGCTAAAGTCTGTTCAATCTTCACTTTCACTGACCCAAATGAGATGAAATTTATCACATGCACTCAATACAACATTTAGAACATGCCTATGGAGTCATCCTATGGTTTGGTCTCAAAATTAGGCCTTGGACACAATTTGGGTAGGATGTCTGGCAATTCTCGTCTTTTGGCTTAAATCTGTCAAAATTTGGTCAAATTTCCACTTTCCAGGTGAAAATAGGGTAGAACCTACCTTCTAAACATACTGGTAACCTCAGTTTTTCCAAAAAGTGCCCATATCACCCTGTAGACATCCTACGCGTAGGATGTCTACTGCTTATTTTTTCAGACTGAAGTGTCTCTGATGCTTCCTTATGCTCTTAGTAAGTGCAAGTATGCTTCACAATTGCAAAAACATGCAAAAATCACTCAATTTAAGCCTTTTCTGAACTTTTACGTTTTTTGACTCCGCCTTTTGGCTTTTGGACAACAAAAATAGGAAAAAACACTCAAGTCAATATGTTACTAGGGTAAAACCTACCCTCTGAACACATTGGTAACCTCAGTTTCCTCAAATTCCCTGCCAAAAGTGCCCTGGAGACATCCTACGCGTAGGATGTCTATTGTCTTAAAATACAATTTTTTTCTGGTAGTAGTATTCCCTATGCTCCGTAGAGCTCTCAGCAATAATCACAAAAACTTTTGACCTCAAATCAGCTTCCAAACACAATTTACCGTCTTTCCTACTCAACATTTTCCACTTCTCTGATAAGCCTAACAGCAAATAAGACATGCATAAAGTACTCTAGATCAGCAATCAAGATATCCTACTTACCCTACTTCTACTCGTCATGTGAGATGGTGATTTTAATGTCTTGGTTGCTTCCTAGCCTCACATGGACTCCCAAGTCAACCTACCACCACATCTACCACTCCAACTCCTACTCTCTACACCACAACCTACTACTACCTAATACTACCTAAAACGGAAGATCCAGGCTAGACACACGCTCCATAGACTCCCTAGAGAGTCCACCACCCTCTGATCCTATCTAAATGTAAAATAGTATTCTGGCAAGCCAAAGGGACCTCTATCCTCAAGGACTAGTCTCGGTCACCTACTTAGGGCCCTCGTCCCCGGCGACGGCGCCAATGTTGGATAGCTACACCGCGACGGACGTCAGCATAGCGAGAACTCACCGAACATATAATGTCAGCTGAGGACGGAGCTCGACCCGCAGGCGCGTGGAAGCAAGCAAAGGGTATCAACCTCTACTCGACCGACTAATGACTACTTCCTACAGAGATATCAAATCTACATGCCATCAGTTCTGTGAATGTGAGAGTCTCCTATGATGCTACCGCAAGCCAAAAGCCCATTAGACGTTCTCGAAACGCCACAGAACTTGAAGGAGACCCTACTAACACCAATAGGTCGCTCTCCCTAAGGTCCATGAACCAAAATCCAAACCCTAAACACCTGGTGCAAATCGCGTAGGATGTCTGGTCAAAATTTGCAGGTCATCATTTCCGAAAACTAAAGTGCCTAATGTGTAGCTCTACTCGCTCTGATCGCGTGGATATGCTGAAATGCAAAAACGGACAATATTTACTCACCGAAACTCCAAAAGTAGCTCGCAGGTGAATCTGCCAAAACACAGACGAACGCGCGTGATGTAAGCATCAACGCGTAGCTCTCCTCGTGGGCAACACAATGCTGCTCTCCGTTTGCGATTCCGATCACCGTAGCTCCTGTAGCACACACACACACACTCTCACTCTCTCGCAGTCTCCCAACGACACAGAAGATTAGATTATTCGAAGTCCTCTTACAAAGCTTTAGGTTTTGGCTTATATACTAAGCCTTAGAAAACCTAATGTCCGACCAAAATGACCTGATTTGTCTCTAGGCTTCTATAGAGTTTAATTACAACACTCTGAGCTGGCTTTGCTCATCCAACAAGCATCTGTGGCCAAAATACAATTGCCGACTTAAAATATGAAGTTCCCGTAAACATTACAAAAATGGCCGTAATGGCTCAAAATAATAATAACGGGATATTCGATGATGTCCATGAGCTTGTATCTTCACATTACAGCATCCATCTTCGTTTTCATCACTTCATCAGCATCTTTATTTGAATCTTTAGAGAATCTTTGAAGAATCTTAATGGAATCTTTGTGGAAGCGTTGTTGAAAGGTTGACCTATCAACATATTGTCAGGGGCTTGAACCCAACAATCCCCCCCTCAACCCCAAACTAAACAGACCCTCTAATGATACCTTGAGTTTTTGGTGTACTCGTCAACCGTGAGTTTTAGGTTCTCTCACAACCAAGGATTATTGGCGTATCCATAACCTGTTGCTATGATAGTAAACCCCCCCCCCCTCTCCTTGAACAGATAGAGTGTAGGTCAAAAAATAAGCTACCAATAAATGGAGGTTTTGGATCACTGCCAAACTTTGGGTTTAAGGTGTACCCAATAACCTCATGAGAAGCAGAACAAAATAGGACTTGAACAAAAAACTGATATTTTGGGATCTCTTACCACTCATGTGTGGCAGTGTCTATAGCCCGTACAATTATTTTGACTAAGAAAAACATGAAAAGAGTTGATCTAAAAAGCTTCATTGTCAACAAAAAATATTGGAGATTCGGTGTCTCCCTCAATCACATGAATTTGATTGTTATCCTTTTGAAAGCATCTATTTGAAGGATGATTTGTTTTACCACAATGAACACAAGGATTCTTCTTGAAACAATCTTTTGTCTGATGATTGTTGTGCCCACAAATGGCACAAGATCTGGTACAATGGATGGTCGGTCGAAGAAACACAATTCGTGTCTGCATAAGCACTGGAAGTATAAGAAGAACTAATGGGAAATACTGCATTGGAGATTGTATATGCATTAGGAATAATATGAGAATTGGTACGGGATACCCTTCGTTCTTCTTCCTGCAATGAATTGATGAAATTATCCAAGGAGGGCAGCGGATCTTTCTTCTTTAAAACGGTAACAATCTGATGGAATTTATCATGGAATTTTTTTAACAAAACAACTATGAGATCGTCTGGCATTGGGGCTTCGACATAAACAAGTTGAGTTTTAATACTCTTCAGTCAGTTAACTAAAGATGTAATGTTTTCATCAACACGCATAACAAGAAAGTACAACTGCATCTTTAGGGTCATCATTGAATACTTAGCTTTAGCACCAAAAACCTTCTATGGTTGTATCCAGACAAGGTTGGCAGATTGCATGTCATCCAGATAATGAATAAAATCATCCTGAAGAGATGTCATAATAATACCTGATGCTTGCTCGTCCTTGCATTGTTGCTCATCAGATAATGCTCTGGTAACTGCAACCGATGTACTTGCTTCGTCGGTTGATAACGGCTTCACGACACTCCATAATTTTTTGCGCATAAGGTAGCCTTTTACTTTAATTTGCCAAGTGTAGAAGCATGTTTCATTGAACTTGTCGACTTTCGACGCCATATTGAATCTGCAAAAGAATTGATGTTGAAGACTACTGTAGAATACGATTGGATTTTCTACACCACCGTTAGCAAAAAATATGCAGTCGTTTTTTTTTTATTTATTTAATTTGTTTTATTTGAGATGTGATGCCGTTCGAATTGTGGCTTTTAAATTCTGAGCCAAGGCTTGCCGATTTTCTGCAAATCTGGAATTCACAGTTTGTTGAGCTTGAAAGTAAGACTCCAAAATCACTTGCTTATGTACTATGAGCACCGAGCATCGAAAGTGTGATAGGGTGGAAATGGCCTCTTGAAGGGGTTAACAAGGTTGCACAATTGATTGGAGTGTGAAATCAAAACTCTGTAATGAAGCAGCAGTAGCGCAGACGACAGTGGCGCAATGGGAAATCAACTCGCAACGGGCAGTAGAGGGCGAAATAGAAGGAGATATAGTGACGAAAAATCCTCAGCATGCCAAGGCGAACTCGTTGATGCTGGTTATGGATGAATTGCTGCAGACTGATGAACGTGTTCTCTCCTCTACAGGCGACGGTTCCCGCAAGCTAGGTCGAGCCGAGGCCACCAAGCAAAGCCATGCTCTGATACCAATGATAAGCTCGAGAGCTATGGAGGGTGATGGCGTGCAGCCATGAACGAGCAGAGAGAGAGAGAGAGAGAGAGAGAGAGAGAGAGAGAGAGTTTTTTCTTTATTGCCATGCCAAGACGCCATGTAAACTCCAAAAAGGAGTGGCTCTTATCAAATGTAAAATAGGGGTTGTATCCTACGGTCAGGGGCTTGAACCCAACAATTTGGAACGTGGAGAGTGGTGAACAATGATTGCCCTGAAAGGTGAGGATGAAAAGGACAAGCCATGATGGTATTTTTGAAAGTTTTTGGTCATTGGAAGAGTCAATGGGCACGTGGGGACATGTGAAGAGGCGCTTGTGTATGAGAGCGTGTGATTTGGGCGAGATCAAAGGGTCAAGACTCAAACCTTCGAGGGGGGTTTTTGGGGGGGGGGGGGGGGGGGAGGGGGGTTTTCACTCTTGGATTGAGGATCTTGGGCCACAACCTTTGATTCAAATAGCATCCAATGGCCCCATGTAAACCCTCTTCACACATACTTTAATAAAGAGATGATGGCCCTTCAAAAAAGCTAGTAGCTTATCCTCTTCCCACAGAAAATGGACGCCCAAAATTTTGAATTAAGGAAACCTTTTGACATCTCCTAAACTTTTTGACGTACCCAACATTTTGGTACACATACAAACCTTTCAGTTGGGCATTTCTTAATCCTTCTTTATATATAAGCTTGTGGTCAATCTATAGGCAAGCTGGGTGGTGATTTTCCAGCGTCTCAACTCATGTTCCAATGAGAGCTCAAGGGACTACTCAGGAATGCTGGCTATGAACATTGTCATCACATTGCCATCTAGTAAAGGCCTCTAACTGATGTCAATGTTTTCATTGCATATACTGGGTCTATCTTTATTATACTTTGCACATATCATTCTACTCTTGTAGGTGCATTTCAATCACAAAGTCTCTAGGCAAGTATCGAAGTGGCATGGAGCTGTCTTTGACTCTACTGCCGCTGAGATAACCAACTCACCTAGTGGGTTTCAACGCCTGCTATGTACCCCTTATTTGATATTGAAATACCCAATGCACTATCCCCTCCCCGTCTTCCTTCACGGTATCTACCAAGATTCGGCTCGGAAAGGTTTTCTCAAAAAACATCATCAATGAACATCTGCCTATTGAAAGATCTATAGGCTGATCTTTTCCTTAGCTCATTAAGTGCATAGGCCTGTCATTTAAAGTTTTTTCTCATGTTACACACTTTTATTGAGCAGCTTCAAAGATAAAGTGGGGAAGAGTCAGGACCACAATAGTCACAAGGAATACAACAAGGATTTTTCCCAATTAGACATGATATGGCATCCCTAAACTTAACTTGACCATATATTGACCAAAAGAGACAAAATGAAAAGAAAGGAGTCATCCTTAGTTTGTGAAAGAAATATTATGACTATTGCTGAGACACTAGGTTTTTTATTTTCAGGGAGAGGAGTTGGGGGCAATGCTCACAAATCCTGATCTCTAGAGTGAATTTCTGGTTGAAAATGAAAAATCTCAGTGGTAATTTAATTGGATTGATAAATGTCAAGCTAGAAAATTAGACTTGTCAGGTCCTTTCTCGCCTTTCTTTTTTCTTTTCTTTTTTTTGGGGGGGGGGGGGGGGGGGGGGGGGGGGGGGGGGGACTCAACCTTGCTTTCAAATGTTTGAAATGGGTGCTACAATAGCAGACATGGGCACACTATCAGCAGCACGGATCTCCTCTTCAACTGTTTTTCTTACTATGTTTAAAAGGGTCCCTTGTATATCAAGCTCCTTTGAAAGCCGATGGCTGTCGCTATTATGAACCACCAACTTCACCTGACAAAGGTCAATTATACCAGCATAAGTTAGTAAATTGCAAAAACCCATCACCAAAGAGAGATGCACCTTAAACCTAGCCTATAAAACATGAACTACAAAATCAAAGGAGCCACTTGCCTTTAAAGATCACTCTAGATACCCTCAGTATACATACCTTCTCAGGAAGTAGCTTTGCTTGATAGAGGTCATGATCCCAACTTCCACAGTGAACTGTTATATGGGCTGAAGAGGCTATTACAGCATTTATTAGCTCCTCCTTGTAGGCATCAAACCAGTCTCTTCCTCTCCCAGGCCGTATAGCGGACTCTGCCATATCTACCTGAAACACACACACACACAAACAAACCTTCTCTGTCAGAATTGCATAAAGCCATGAGTCTTCCGAGGAAGCTCCTGCAATTTTACGTACTTGCGGACAGAAGGCAATGACAGATGTGGCCAATGGTGAGAATAACAGCCCTGCCGATGCACCCATAGAGTCACCAATCATAACTACCCGCTCGTAGCCTTTAATTGCTTCATGCAGCTCCTGTTGGTAGTAAGCGCCAACTTTCCTACATTCCTTCACTTTAGAATCAGCACTTGAAAGGCAATTAGGGCTCGCACCAAGTGACGATGCCTGTGAAAAAGTCCAAATAATCCATGGTTTTCTTGAGATTTGCACTTTCGAGGTGATTTTCATGATATGGATTGAAAAGAAAACTGCTCATCTTTTTCGTACAGGCTGCCATTCCTTGCCGGACTTGGTCTCCGTGAACCATGATCGCCTGGTATCAACGACAAACAACACATCAAAAGCAGGTGTCTTCTTATCAGCCAACATTGCTCCTTTCATCCGCCCGAGTACTCCACCCCTGAAATTTCAAATCTCCCTTAGTTTCTGCAATGTAGAATCAAAAATATACTTAGGATTTTAGTAGGCACTGACCAGTTAGGCACCCCCGGTGCGCTCCCAAAAGCAACAACCAGAACCTTCACCCGTGTTTTGAAGGATGACTGGAGCTGCCTCACGAAACGACAAATCTGTCACATTTGATTCCCTACACCTATTAATATTATTGAGAAAACAAGGACAGTTTACCTTGAAATAACCCCCTTGTGACGCAACAAGGCCAGTCCCAGCCAATCTGCAAATCTGAAGCGGACTATAGTATTGACCATGAGATCTTGTAGTAGGGAGTGCCTGGAAGAAGAAAACCTCTGATAAATGCATGGATGCGCAAATGCCAATGCACACGCCGTAGTCACATGGAACAGAAAGCGGTAACGAGACCAGCAATGCCATCTAAGACAGAATGCATGCATGCGCAAATGCCAACGCACATGCCATAGTCACATGGAATGGGAAACAGAAATGAGACCGGCAAGGCCATCTAAGATGGAAACAGCTTGCTGTTTGCAATGGAACAGATTACAAACGGCTTGTTACGGTTATATTTTGTTTGTAACTGTCAAAATTTTATTAAGAAACAATCAAAGGTAATGAGAAACAAGCGACTTTGGAAACAGAGTTTCTTTGTAACTATGAAACACGCACATGCGCGCAAGCACCATCATTTCCCTTGAATATGGCCAACGAACCATCATAGACAGCACCTCATAGCACAAACAACACATAGAAGAAATGACACTACATCTACATGTTACATATGAACAATTAATGCAACCTCAACCCTCCTCACTTCACCAGATTGGAATCCACACCAAGAGCTTTCAGACTGGATGCCGATAACAATGACTCCGGTAGCCCCTCTAGAGGATTACACTGATGCAAACAACAGAAGTCAGATTGGTGCATTTCAAAGCACTGGCAGATTTCATGATTCATTCAGAATCCAGGACAAAACTAGAACCTCTAACCATAAACTTCGCAGCTGCTTTAGGCTACAAATGCTCTTTGGGAGTCGAGCAAGCCTGTTGCCATACCTATAAATGGCACGACAATAGCAATGACCTTAAATTTTAAACACCAAGCAAGAGAAAAAGGAAAAACTTATCAACAACTTTAAACAGCTGACAAGAGGAAGATAGATTGGCATGAGCAATTTTGAAGATTTGCAATGGGGCATGCACACACATTAAAAAGATGCGTCTTATGTGAGCATACATACAGAGTTTGAAATTGCAGCAGAACATTGACATATCTTTAACTTGATAAATCTCTAGACTGTCTGGCCACAAGAGTTTGAACTTAGTGATCAAGGTGTTTGGGTAAACACATACTTTACTACTTTTTTGTTTTGTTTGTAAATCTTGCTGATATAATTTACAAGTGGGAAACCTCAAAGCGAGGAAAACACAAAAAAAAAAAGAGATACAAAAAGTGGAGCACCATAAGGCTCCCAGGGCTAGAAACAGCCAAAGTGAATCCTACAGGCATCAAGAGTAATGTCCCCGGCATCATAAGCAAAATACAGAGCTTGACCAAGCGACAATTTGAAATAGGGGAATGGGTCAACATCAGTGCCTTGAAACATTAAGAAGTTGCGATGGTGCCAAATGGCCCCCCATGCTGACCCAACCAAAAAGAAAGCCGAAGGGGAGACTGTAGAGACTGAAGCACCCCAAAAGGTTAAAACCGTTTGTGAAAAGTGTTGGAAGGAAAACGGAGCCGAAGAGCCGCCGGCACCTATCGACCGAATGAAGGATCTGGAGTAGCGACAACCACACTTATTGACAACCCCACAATAAGTGTGGTACAGCTCCATGGCATCTGACAGAGCGAGAAGGTGCAATATGCCGTGCATGCAATAGGCTGCCAACAGGTAGAGCTCCCACCAAGCAACGCCACAAAAAAATACCTTCTTTCAAAGGGAGATGACTCTGCCAAATGCTAGATAATGTTCATTTCCACCATAAGGATGACTAGGAGAGAGACCACAGCTGATAACAATGACGCACAATCCACGCATCAGATTTCAGGAGGGCATAAACATTGCCGGCCTTCCCCCGAGTACAGAGGACAGTCTCCCTTCTCTATTTTGGATGATGACATATGGGAGTTCTCTAGAGATGGTGACATTGTCATTCTAGGGGATTTCAATGCTAGGACTGCCCATCATCAGACAATATTTTATGATACTTCAGAGGAGATGCTGAGAGAGCTGGATGTTGCAGAGACGGGCCTATCCAAACTATCACAGGATGGGGAGCATACTGAGTATGGACGGCACTTGCAGCGACCACGCTATATGGACACCTCATGCAACAGCTCACGGGTGGCGATTGGTTAGCTCATAGTGTGACCACATAGACTGGATATCGAGGTGGGACGAGCTCGTGACATTCCTAGGGAGGAGAGAGTCTGTCGAGTATGGAGAGAGGAAGTGGAGAGTGAAGAGCATTTTGTTTGCAGATGCAGAGCGTATGGTGATATTAGAGGTCAATACGAGCCACTATTCAGAGTGGCAACCTACCCTCCGAGAGCTCATGCACTCTCGAGATCAGAGACAACTGAGGTGCTACTTGCTAGAGATACAGAGCAAGGTGGTTCAGAACATATTGTACGTGGCGTATATGTACGCATTGTACGTTGTTTTGTACGGGGGAAATTTTTATGTACGTAAAATACGTAATCTTGTAAAAAAACCGCAAAGTACTAAATTTTCTAGGACATTTCCAATAAAAAACAAGAGAGAAGGCACGCTCTAGACCCTAAACCGGAGATCGCTCCTTCCAGTACGGGTTGCATGGCTTAGGCAAGATGATTCTGTTGCAAGCAGCAATTCAAACACGAGTAAGAGAGAGAGAGAGAGAGAGAGAGAGAGAGAGAGAGAGAGAGTGAGTGTGTTTATTTGCGCAGAGCTCTTTGCAACCTGCTATTTCTCTGCAGTGAACAGTCTCTGTACCTTCAATACACGTCTACAATTGTGGCCTAAAAACTGCTCGCATAGTTTAGGCAAAACCCTCAGCCACGCAATAGAGCCGGAATTTTATTTTTTTTTTTAAACCAAATCGTTCCATACGGTATGGATCCATACAGAACGTCCAACGGTACGCATACGTTCCATATGTACTTGTTGATCCTACCTTGATACAGAGGCACAGTGATACACTTCTGCAGCCACCTACAAAGACCCACGTGGAGGGGAGAAATTCAGAGCTTACAGATAGCCACACCCCATCCACTCCCTGACCCACCGAAGGGAGTGACCCTTCAGCAGGCTGAGACAAGCCGAGCCAGTCGACGCCCGCGTGCTACCATATGCCAGGCCCCACTACTCCACCGTAGACAGATCGAGGAGATCCGGACCCGAGCACATCGAGCTGCTGAGGAGAGACAAGCCCAGATGATGGCTCGCCCAGCTGCGTTCATTAGAGCAGCCCTTGCTCCCGATCATCCCATGTACCACATTTTACATCCTCCCATTAGCACAGGATGGAGATAGCTAGAATCTAGATTGATGCATTTGCATGGTTGTACCACCTTGAGCATATAGACATGCACATACCCCTAGTTCTAGAGCTCCACCCATCCCCATGGATCCCATCATCCACCAGAAGCCCTTTTCTTTTATTTTGTACCGGTTTGACCTTTTTTGTCTTTTCCGATAGACAGAGGACATACACACATGTATACTTGATCTGTCTCATAGGCCGACTTCGGCCTCACATAGACGATAAAAAGCTCTCTCTCTGCAGATCTTGAGCTCGCTGCTGCTGTTCCCCCCTCGCTGCGCCATTGCCTCGAAGGTTATTCTTTTGCCCCGGGTGAGTGGGGGTTGGTTTAGACAGAGTGTAGAGTATTTGGGCCTCCCGAACGAGTGCTTCATTTGTCGAGAGATGGGCCATCTAGCGAAGGCCTGTCCACGGAGGAGGCCTCGACCTACACCACAGCCTCAGCCCCAGCCTGCCAGGGCTGGCCCGCAGCCACAGACAAAGACACAGTGCACACGTGCAGAGCCACCCTCCGAGCCTGGGGCTCCAGCGGAGGAGGGATAGCAGCAGGCCCGTGGTAGACGACGACAGGGGCCACAGCGTCAGCCTGGCACTCAGAGTGGTTCTCACACGCCTACTCAGCAGCAGTGGGTTCCCACGGGGAACCGCTTTGGTCCTCTTGAGATGGAGGAGGTCCCTGCTACAGTCCCCACCCCAGCTTCACCTTCGACAGCCTCTCCGCCCCCTAGAGTTCCCCCCCTCTTCCTCATCCTCCCCCCCGCCGCCTCTTCACCTCGCCCCTCTACCTCTATCGCCCCCTCCCGCCCCTCTTCTCCAGCGCTTTCCCCAGCTCCTTCTCCCCCCCCCTCCTACTCCAGTTCCACAGTCGACCCAAGGGGCAGGGCCTTCTCCAGCGGCTAGGAGATCTCTTGGCAGCGCCTTTGCCACGAGTCACCTAGCGAGAGAGGGTCAGCCTTTTCTTACAGCCCCCTCTGCAGGTACAGATATCTTCCCTTGCAACTATCCCTCGTGGTCTAACGAGCATTGACATACGGCGCCGCTGGGACTTCTTCGACTACGGCTTCACTCGTTTTCTCAGCGATCCCTCAACAGACCATGAGGCAGCCTGCTTCAGGGTCCATGCTCTGTTCCTTGCCGCTAGGGGGACAGAGGCCTTGGACTCGGCAGTTGGTTTCTCCTTCCCCCTTTGCGGCAGGGCCCAGACAGAGTGGACTCTCGACTCAGTGTTGGGATGCTTGCATACACATGTCCTAGACTTCTCTCACCACATGGGAGAACTAGGAGTTACAGACATGCTACAGACTTTGTGGCCATTGGCCAAGTTTGCGGTGACACCCCCAAACTCAGCAGGATGTAGGCACATTGTGGTTTACTTCTTTGCTGATACACAGTGTTTGCCATGCTATGTATACATTCATGAGGACTCCTGGACAGAGGAGGTTGCTTTACGCACAGCTCGCTCTGCTTTGGCTTGGGCTAGGCACTCATTGCAGCCACGCCTATCTAGAGGACGCTCGGATGCGGATTACTCCCCATCCAAGCCAGCCTCGAAGATAGCCCGTCTAGCTGCTGCGGCAGCATCTGTTCTCTCTCGCTCCCCATGAGGATCGTCTCATGGAACGTGTAGGGACTAGTTGGGCCCCAGTTTCAGCGTCAGCGGGGCCGATTGCGTCAAGAGCTTCAGCGTTGCCTTGTGGGAGGAGAGATTGATCTCCTTATGCTTCAAGAGCACCATCTGTGTGAGAGCCGCATTCAGCAATGTGGTCAGCTTTTGCGTGGACGATATGATACTTTTTGGTCGGCTGCTTTTGGACCTGGAGGCATCCAGGGTGGGGTATGTATGACTATTGCGGACTGATTGCAGCAGGCCATTCTGGGCAGAGGGATCATTGTGCCAGGCAGACATCTATGCGCCCAATGTGGCGAGTGCTCGTGCAGAGTTTTGGTCACAAATTGTTGAGTCTCTGCCGCAGGCAGATCATTGGTGCATAGGAGGGGACTTCAACATGTTTGAGGACCCTTCTGACAGGATTGGTGGCAGCCATGCTACTGTGCATGGAGTCGCGTTGGCAGCTTGGGAGAGGTTTTGTATGACTCTGAGGGTCTTGGATACATGGCAGCACTCTGGTTTTGTGAGGCCCCCAGACAGTCTTGCCTTCTCTGGATCAGACCGCAGAGTGGGAAGAGTGAATCTATCGCGGATAGATCGCTTCTACACTAGTGACCACTTCAGTGACTTGAGTGGGCATCCTGGCAGGGACCTCCTTCTCGGACCACGCACCAGTGATCCTCACAGTGGCAGACAAGCAGAGGAGTGGGAGCACGATGCTTTGCATCCCAGAGAGGGTCTTGTTGGACTCAGCACTGGGAGAGAGGGTAAAGGCTCTCTGGATAGAGGGCATGGACAGGCAGGATTCTCCTGCTGACAGAGTGGCCTCAGGCCTAGCTCAGATTAACCATTTCTTTTTTCAAGAGTCTCTGGTTCGCCGGGCTGCAGCAAGAGAGGCGGAGCAGCGTCTCCGACGAGATCTAGACAGTCCTTGGTTGGAGGAGCAGTTACAGCAGGCTTGACAGGAGCTTACTAGCACAGACGAGAGGCGACATGAGTTTCCTTTCCATCGACAGGCATCTCAGTGGACTCAGATGGGCGACAGAGTGACTGGTGCTTTCTTTGAGACAGTGGGACCTCGGCACTCGCATGACAAGGTCAGTCAGTTAAGGAGGCCCGACAGGTCAGTTGCTTGTGAGCCCGAGGATATGCGTGCAGTTGCTACTGACTTCTACCGTGAGTTACTGTCAACAGAGCCCCAGTCAGAGCGGCAGGATGCATGCAGGGAGCAGGTTTGGGCACAGATGCCTTGTCTTGTGACTGAGAAGATGCGTCAGAGGCTAGAGATGCCACTTCAGCTTGAGGAGCTGCACACGGCTCTTAGGGCCCTCCCCCGTGGTAGTTGTCCAGGTGAGGATGGGTTGACTCCCAGCTTTTTCTTGGAGTACTCGGACCTGCTTGGCCCAGATCTTTGTAGTGCTTTTCAGTACATTTTGCACACAGGAGTGATGCCTGACAACATGAGTGAGGGCCTGATCTACCTCATTCCCAAGGAGGGTGGCTCCTTGGATGAGATTCGATAGTGGCGCCCCATCACCATCCTCAACTCAGCCTACAAAATTCTTGCCAAGGCTCTGAGTTTGAGGATTCAGCCACTTTTAGAGAGCCTTATACATGGGACCCAGACAGGTTTTGTCAAGGAACACAGTATCCTTGACAACATCTTTACTTTTTGGGAGGCTTCTGCCCTGGCACGGCTCCGTGGTGAGGACTTCGTGATTCTTCTTCTCGATTTTGAGAAGGCATACGACAGAGTTGACTGGAACTTTCTAGAGGGCACTCTACGCAAGATGGGCTTCTCAGATGCTTGGATCAGAGGGGTGTCAGCCTTGTACAGACAGGCTCACAGTCAGGTACTTTTGGCAGGAGGTAGAGGTGATAGCTTCATGCTTACACGCTCGGTCAGACAGGGCTGTCCTCTTGCCCCCTTTCTCTTTCTGTTCTATGCGGAGGCGATGAGTAGGTTTTTGGTGTCACAGCAGGTTGGTCTACGGGGCTTAGCACTCCATATTCGGGGAGATGAGCTACTGGACACTGAGTTTGCCGACGACTCAACTTGTACTTAGATGGCCAGGAGGCCAACCTTCACAGATGTGAGCAGGCTTTGAAGACCTTCTATTGTGCATCGGGCACAATGATCAACTAGAGAAAGACAGTGGCTTTCTCAGTTGGTAGTGCTCCTGTGCCAGATTGGATGCCAGGAGAGGGTTTCAGGTGGATTCCCCCAGGGACTGCAGTTCGGTACTTGGGTTGCAAGGTTGGTTTGGACTTGTCTCCCGAGCAGCAAATTGCTCCCCTTCTCCCGTCTATCAAGAGAAAGTTGTTACATTGGAGCTCAGCACGACTTTCTCTCGCTGGCAGAGTAGTAGTTGCCAACCAGGTGTTGTTGGCGACTATGTGGTACATCACTTCCTACTGGATCTTCTCGAGTTCTTGTATCAGCCAGGTAGAGAGGCTGATTAGGAACATCCTTTGGTCAAGACGTGACACTCAGACAGCCCGAGCCAAGGTGGCTTGGCAGGTCATCACGCTTCCTTGTTCTCAGGGAGGGCTTGGGATCATTGATCCAGCACAGCACAGCAGAGCCCTTCTTGGGAAGTTCATCGTCGGAGGACTTCTTCCAGGTGAGGAGCCCTGGAAGGAGTTCTTGCTCCAGCGACTTCATGCCAGGGTGGCTCAGTCAGGAGGCCCTTGGCAACCTTCGACCAGATGGATCTTTACAGAGATGAGCAGAGTTGGCTTGAGCAGGAGACTGGAGGACTGCTTCGCTGTGAGTTCGCTTCGATCTTGGGAGCTCTTACGGCGTGGCTTGGAGCAGAGACAGCCGACGTGCACGGAGGAGCGCCTACGGCAGCCCCTCGTCTGGAACCCCATGGTTAGCACTCAGAGAGGCCACTTGGTTGGTAGTCGGCCTCATGTTTCCTGGGGTCCCATGGCAGGAGGTCCAGCGCGCTCTCTAGGTGACTAGCTAGAGTTCACAGGTTTGTCAGAGGAGGTGCCGGGGCTCCAGTTGCAGGGCATGAGAGGGGTGCAGAGCATGTGTCAGGACATCTCAGAGTCAATTCCAGTTGAGTGGCTCACGCCTCTCGAGCCAGTCACTGGCACGAGTACAGTGGGATCCTGGTGAGTGGCTATGGAGGGACCCCTTCTCTTCTGCAGACCACCCAAGAGTCCCGTTCTTTCAGTACACTGTTCAACTGGGGCGTCATATACTAGCAGCAGAGAGAGAGGCCCGCCCCGCTGCAACACGTCATTGGCAGGAGGAGGGTCTCACAATCGAGTTCTTGGTAGCCTTTTGGGAGAGGTTGTGGGACTCCAGACAGCCGAGGCGAGTCACCTTGTTTCAGTGACTGGTCGCACACAGAGCTACAGCAGCAGGGAGCTGGCTAGTGCATAGTGGTCTCTCGGCCGCATGTGCAGCTTGTGACCATTTGGTGGAGAGTCAGCGTCACTGTCTTTGGGACTGTCCCTCGGCCCAGCAGGTGTGGCTACGAGTTCTTCGGCTAATGCCTGCTCTCTCCATGGCTCGACAGTACACTTGGGGGGCAGCGGCTTGGTCCACCCTCATGGGCCCGGCACTTCAGTTTGAGCTATCTTCCACCAGCAGGATGATAGTGATGCAGGAGGGGCGACCTACACTCCAGCCTGCCACAGAGCTTACTCCACAGGAGTGGTGCAGTGAGAGAGAGGAGTGTTGGGAGCTCATCAGTGGCCTGACACTTTGGTTCATCTGGCGGGCCCGTTGTTTCCGCATCTTTGAGGCTCGCCCTGTGCCACCAGTAAAGACTGTTCGTGACTTTTCGCTAGAGCTGATCCATACTCTCAGAGGACAGCTTGAGGGACTACAGGGCAGCTCCGATCGCATGCGGGAGGGCCGCGAGGCTTTCCTTCGACTATGGCGCCCTGGGCCTTTCTACACCATAGTCCAGGGTGTGCTCAGATGGCACTACCGTCCACCTGTGTGGCTCTTCCCTCCTCCCATCTCTTGATTTAGCCTCATTGTATATATGCTGTTTTTTCATTGGGAGAGTCTCCCCATCATGTTTGTTGTAGCCCTCTCTTGCAGAAGTGGTTGTAGCCCTGCAGAAGTGGTTGTAGCCCTATGGGCAGTTTTCATTAACTAAAAGAAGGATCTTTTTCTCGAAAAAAAAAAAAGCTCTCTCTCTCTCTCTCTCTCTCTCTCTCTCTCTCTCTCTCTCTCTCTCTCTCTCTCTCTCTCTCTCTCTCTCTCTCTCTCTCTCTCTCTCTCTCTCACACACACACACACACACACACGCACACGCACACGCACAAAAAAAAAGAACAGACACAAATACACATAACAACTCACAAAGAAAGTGTCTGTAAACATTTTGTTCCTCCAATTGAGTCTGGAAGGTCCAAGAGCTCATTGTCAGCGGCAGTTAACTCCTTGAGCGAGCTCAGTCCAGTTAAGTTTGTTGGAAGGTTCTCAAGCCTGTTTCCCTTAATAACATTCAAGTTCAATGCAATTAGTCCCTCAAAGGTGAAAAGTGTCTTGGCCCTTGGGCTATTTATCACACACACAATCAACTTCAGCAGGCTTTTCATCGTGGCAGCAGATCTTCAGTTTTACGGTTTACCCAACCCATACTTTTGTACTCACCTCTCTTAAGTAGCTTTGTGATAGTTTCCATTTGGGAGATACTTCACTTCAGCAGTTTGAAGTCTTTCATGTTGTTTCTAGCCTTCTTGCGACTCCATCCATTTTGGTTGGTTTTTGTCTTGTACATGTTGTGATTATCACCAAGAAGAAGTCTATGCGTGCGTGCGTGTGTTCTAAATCAAGATTTACAACAAAAAAAAAAGTGTGCGTGTGTGTTATGAACAATGTCTACAGCAATCTCTCTATTAAAAAACTCCGACAAAATACAGCTTACACAATGCAGCATAAATCTCTTTAGAGCAACTTCAAAGGAATCAAATTCCTCGATAGAACTCAGAATTCACCAATTGCAAAAGGAACATTAACTCTATTGTGCATGACCATGTAAGAGCACAACCCCAGCACACACAAGCCAGATAAGAGAGTATGAGAAATCATCACTTAAGGTTCTGTAAAAGGGTAAAATTATCTCGTGCCTGTATTGAGAGCTTTTCCAGCAATGAGAGCCTTTCCAAGCTCATGGGTAGCGATTGAAGATAATTTCCATTCAATGTCAAAATTTTAAGAGCTGCCAAGTTTCCAAGCCCTGCAACAATCCCAACACAATTCTAACGAGAGCTGCTTGCTCTATTGACCCTGATCAAATATGCCTTGAACAGAAACAAGAGCAAGTAAAATCATCTTATGTGTATACTTGCACAAAAAATGTGTTCCCAAATTCCTGTTGCTCAAACCATGACTAAGAAAGAAACTAACTGAGCAGCCCATGGCTCAATTGAGATTGCAAGCTCCAAAAAGCTTGCCATTGCCATTACAAAAACTGTTCAGCGTGATTAGTTTTTATGCCCTTGGTCATGCACAAGCTGCAAATTGACCTTTCACATTTTATAAAGGAATGCAACCAACAAATCTAGACAACATTTCAGAATACTGGCAAACGCTGTAATACTCATAGAGTTTCTGAGCAAAAAAATTCAGGTTAAAATTCAAGGAAAACATCCAGAAGGTGCTTTGGTGATCCGACTTGAATGATAACACCCATTATTAAAAAAGGAGCTAAGTTACTCCTTTCAGCAACTAACAAGTCTCTGAATACTGACAGATAAGAAATTCCTCATAAAATGCTGAAAAGCTGCCCCTGCCCACCATGTTTCTAACAGACATTGCAAGTTTCCTTGCAAATTTCATCACCACCAAAACCCTTGGCCATGCCATGCAACCAAAAACATACGATGCTACGGTCTATCCACAGTACAAAGTTTCTTTAACTTGAATACTAGTTTGAGCGTGAGATTTTGTGTGGCCCTACGCACATTCTACATTCTCATTCAATCAAGGAGATTTTAAATACTCTCAGTTGGTCAATAGTAAATACATAAGCCACGAGTGAAATACTCCCAATCGGTTAACTGACGCTGTAGAATGAAGAACAACAGAAGAAGCACTATAAGAAGGAAAAAGAGTTAATGGTTCATCGGGGTGTAAGGCCTCAACTCCACAAGGTTAACACTCTCATCCTAAATGCTTCCATACAACAACTCAAACAGCCATAACCATGCTTCAAAGAAAATACTAACCTTCTGGAAGCTGCTTGAGCTGATTTGCAGACAATGACAAGAGCTGGAGAATAGAAACACCCATAAGTGCACATTTTTTAAAACTCAATTCAATATAAAGTAGGTGAGTAAGCACACAACTTACGTTAAGGTTTACAAGAGAACCAACCGTCTCCGGGATATTTTCCAGCATGTTTCCCGTCAGATTAAGGATACTTAGATTCTTAAGAGTTCCAATCTGTTTCAACAAGCAACACACCCCTTCCAACTTCACAAACTTGGAAAGATGTACGTCCACACAATTGTAATTCTCACCCAATTCTACCCATTTAAGTACTTTTTACTGAAATTAACAAACCTCAACTGGTAACTGTTGGAGCAAGTTTCCTTGTATCCACAAGCTCTCAAGCTGAACAAGCTTGCTGATGTTTGGAGGCAATCCCACCAGCCAATTGCCTGAGATTCCAAGGTTGCGTAACTGCTCTAACACAAAAAGATGGATGTTCTCTTTCAAGAAGCACCAAAGAAATACTTTTTTTATATACGTGATGAAAAGATTCATATGTCCCCCTGCTCTATTTCCCTTAACATTGTAAACACCGCAGCTTGTGTTTGCAAATCCAGACAAATGAAGGTAACCCTAAAACCACAATCTAAAAAGCGTTTTCCCGATATTCTACTGGATAGAGCTGAAATGACAATATTCACAGGCTACAGCGAAAGACATCATGAATAACACGTTCCTGAAAGGTCAAAAAGTATAACTATAGTGAAGGTTGACAGACCTTATAACTGAGGACTTGACGCGGCATCTTAGCTGCATAATATTCAAAAACAACCCGATCCAGACCCATATAGGCATCTCACAGACCACAACATACAATACATGAAACTCACAATTTCCATGAACGAGAGTTAAAACCCCACACAACTGATGGATGCACCAATCTCTGTGTCTTTCTAGAAACAAATAGCCTTACATTCTTCAGATTCTCGATGCTATCTGGGATGTGAGAAATATTGTTCCATGCCAATGATAGATGCTCCAAGTCTTTCAGAGCAAAGACTTGCGGTGGCACTTCTTCAAGACCTAGTATGAAAATAAGACAAGTGAACCTTAAATACACCTAGTATGTGGATAAGACAAATGAACATTAGACACAAAAGAAGTTGGGACTTTATAATGATGATAGAGAACTTAGACAATGACTGACTCTCTGCATTTGAATTAGCAATTATTATGAGCGCAAACACCTATAAAAGCGTTTAAATCAATCATATGTTGTCACATCCACATGGCTCTATGTGCCACGTAGACATGTTACTACTACGTCGTCGCAACCAAGGTTTGTCTATCATGCTGATGCTAGAGGCTGATATGGTGATGTTGGACATTTGGATACAGTCCCTACGGACGATGAGGGAGTGACAAATACCCTCGAGTCAGGATTGACGCGTCCTTGCATGACTAATTCTAGTGGTGATGCAGTGAGCGTTGAGATACCTACTACGGATAGATTGGCAGACTTGCAGTCTTATAGGTCCAAAAAGCTGGTGGTAACTTGCACTCCCTAACCTACAGAATTTGAGGTCTGACACTCACACACAAACCTGGTGGTAACTTGTAGTCTTATAGGTCCAAAAATAACGAGAAAAGCAGCCCGCTTCTTCCTCAGATTTGAGCAAGTTTGCTAGCCTTTTTGTTGAGTCCACTGTGCTCTTCTCTCCTACAATTTGAAGCCCATCTCGTGTATCCATCAGCCCCTTGAGCCAGTGTAACAAACTTGGACACCCCCAGTCAAGATTCTGCCGCAACACAGCAGAGATTCACTTCAAATTAACTCACAAACAGAAGAGAGTCGACATGGCCCGGCGTAGTTCCGTGCCAAGAGATATTGGCCCCAAAGACTGGCGCCCCTTTCGGCATTTATTTTTGTATTAATCTGTGAGCAAAGTACAAGTGAGCCCGCGGGTACTCGCTCTCAAACTCTGCGACCAGGTACTCTAAGAAGTGAGCCCCTAAGGCCACTTATAAACATTACATGGGATGCCAAAAGCAAAGCCCCAAAAACTTCCAAGAGGCCCCAAAAGCAACCAGCACGATTTGCGGAAATATATATGGTCAGCACGATTTGAAGAGATCCGTACAGTCAACGGGATTCGCGGAGATCCGTACAGTCAGCGGGATCCATACGCCTTGTCACGTCAACAAGTCAGTGCGAAAAGCGGTCGTCCGTACAGTGCCACATCAGCCTATCGGCGCATTTTCCGGGCAGCCTGTCGGTCAACCTGCAGGGTGTGTGTGTTTGTGTCCGGGTGGCTCTGCCACGTCACCAGTTTGTGACATACCCCCCTCTTGAAAGAATTGTAATTGCCCTCTATTACGCCTGCAAAACAAACAAAGGCCATAAACTGTCTTAGTAGACACTGACTGTTAGTACCGACGCACTAGACACGACACATCTAGCACTCGTACAAAACGACAATCACATCACAGGACATCACAGAACATCACATGACAAATCACACAAAAATTCATTCCAAATCTCAGACCATGACCATCGGCAACGTATTTAGTAATCGCATCTAGATCCATTCCGGACCTCACTGATGTCTGATTTACTAATCCTTATTGCAATCATGTCTATAGAGATTTATGAGACCGAAATGCTACAGTCATTTCGTCTTTCAGCTCCTGCACTCAAACAAGTCAAGTACAAATCAATCATATTTATGTTTGGGAATTCTTGTCATAAAGTCATACAACAGAATACTAGTCAACCTATTAGTATCCCTGAAACCCAAAGGGGACATCAGTGACTTTATTCAAAATCGGGGTAAACCATTGACAAAGGAGCGGGGTGACTCCCCTCTTGTGTAAACCGTTGCACTAGATTCACCTCACTGAATTCGGGATTCTATCGGAGTAGACTATGCTAAACCGAATGCTTCAAGGTAAAGTTCCAAAATCTGAGAAGTATCTGCTAGGTCCTCCTCCTCCATCCACTTCGCATCCAATGCAGGATAGTTCTTGAATTTAACCAAGAACCGCCTAATCGCTTTACCTTTTATCTATTTGTCCTTGTGTGCCAAAATATGTTCTAAACGAGTATCTCCTCGCTTTCCTCCACTTCGGGTTGCTCATCAGGCTCCCCATCAACTGGCACGTCGCCTTTAAAAGGCTTCAATAGACTCACATGAAATGCATTGTGAATCTTCGGAGTATCAAGCAGCTTGAGTCTAAAGAAGACGTCATTTATCTTTTCTTTTATTTGGAAAGGGCCATAATACCTCATGCTGAGCTTTGGGAAAAGCCGCTCCTTTCCTTTTCATTTTATTAGGCGTGCCTTCTCAAAACGTAAGAGCACCCAATCGTCTTCCTTCAATTTCAAATCTCGTCGATGTCGATCTAGTGCCTTCTTATGTCGTTCTTGAGGTTTCGCTAAAGCCTCCCGGACCTTGGCAAAAGCAATGTCCAAGTCCTTCGTGTACTAGTCAGCTTCGAAAATCTTACCTTTAGTGCTAAGGAACGGTGGAATCGTCGGAGCACTTTCAATGATCTCAAATGGCGCCTTCCCCATCGAAGAGTGAACCGTGTTATTGTAGGCAAATTCCACCAAAGGCAAATATTTTTTCCATTAGGAAGGGTGGAATCGTCGAAGCACTTTCAATGATCTCAAATGGCGCCTTCCCCATCGAAGAGTGAACCGTGTTATTGTAGGCAAATTCCACCAAAGGCAAATATTTTTTCCATTGAGTCTTTTGATCGGAGATGTAAAAATGTTCTCCCAAATAGCCCTCCAAAACAAACTCGTGAATCGGTGATCTCTATCAGAGACTATTGTCTCAGGCATTCCATGTATTCGGAAAATATGTGCAATGAACAGTCTCGCTAAATGGTACGGCTTGACTATTTTTTTCACTGAATTGAAGTGAACTTGTTTGCTAAATCTGTCGATGACAGTCCAAATGCCATCATGCCCACTCTGTATCTTCGGGAGATCAAAAATGAAATCCATTGCAACACTTTCCCAGGGGCGGGTAGGAATGGATAAAGGCTGTAGTAATCCCTGTGCCTTATGCATGTCAAACTTGACCTTCTGGCATACTAAACAACTGCGAACAAAGTCGTCCACATCCTTCTTGAGTCTCGGCCAAAAGAAGTAATGTGTAATGCAGCGGAAGTGAATGTTGAACTTTGCTCAAGATGAGTGCTTCGAACTGTGCTCAAGGGTTCCTTTTACTTACGGAAGGGAGAACCTTCCATTCCTTTAGTGAGATAGTGCAAATGATCACAACAAAGTGGTAAACACTGTGAATGGAGAGAGAAGAATATGACACCAGAATGTTGTCAAACCCTCCTCCGAAGGCCCCACTCTCTATGGCGAGAGTGGTCTACTATTGATTGCACAAATCTCTACAATGCTATGGACTTGCCGATGATGTTGACGACGATGAGGACGAGACGGGCTGAAATCTGAAAATGCTAAGGGCTGAAATCTGCAAATCTTGTCTCTGCTGAATTCTGTGTAACAAACTGCTGACATGTCAAAGCCCTAAAGAATGGAGTCAACTTGCAGATGTCGACCGAGGGGCCTAAACCCTAAGAAGAACAAGTAACAGAAGAAGAAGCCCTACCAACTTATGGGGACCCCGTTCGATGGGGCCCCAAGTGACAAAGGATTAAAATAAAGTAGGACCTCCGCACACACACAGAAACTGATGACGTGGCAGAATTCCGAAAATTGCGCTGACATGATGACGTGTCAGGCTGTACGGATTTCCGCGTTTTGCACTGGCTGATGACGTGGCAGGCTGTACGCATTTCCGTGATTTATGCTGGCAGCTTTTTGGCTTTGCTTTTGGACCAGATGCTTTTAAGTTTGAAGGCTTTTTACTGTAAACTGCTCTTTAGGCCACGGGCCTTTAAATATGAGGTTAGGGCTCATTCTCTGGCATGCTTCCTGGAGAAGATGCAGAGTTTGGAGTACCGGCTTGTACTGTGTTGATGTAATATAAAGAAATACGGAAAGGGGCGCCAAGGTTTGGGGCCAATACTCTCTGGGGTGGAATTCCACCACTCCGTGTCGCGTGTCGTCTCTCTCTTTCAATTCAGTTGTTATTGAAGTGTTAAAAGTCTGTTCAGTTTGTTCTTTTCTATTGGCACGTGGTGCCGCCTTGTGACAGTGGTATCAGAGCATCAGTCGTGTGCTTTTCTGCAAGCATACCGGTCCTACAAAAGAGCAAACAGAGCTATTGGAATTTTATTGGAGAGATCTTCGCCCTCCAACCCGGACTTATTAGCCACTCCCACCCTTACTTCATCGCGCATCGAGCGCGCTCTCATCTTCACCGCTCATGTCTTACAGGGCATAAGCCAATTAAGATCACTTGCAAGAGAAGGATCCAGATTTGTTTCAAGTCACTGTTTTTCTCAGAAGCAGTGCCATGCAGATATTGATGTCTACAGCTACCAAGCAGCATACTCCAAAGTACTTGGCAAGCTTTCAAAAAAAAAAAATTGCCCGAAGCTATATGGTATTCTGGCATCTTCCTTCGGAGTGCAAATTCTGGCAGAGTGGGGTATCCTGAAATGCTTGCCATGGAAACCCTAGCATATTATAACTTGAAGTTTCTCGACATCTCCCAGTAGATGTCTCTTCGCGAGCAGATGACCTTGGAGGTCCAGTGCGATTGCTATCTTTCTTGGGACTACCATCACCGTCAAAGAAACATTGTTTGTCCAAGAGTTGATGGACCATGCTGTGCTCGGCTACGACCTTATGGAATGAACCTAACCCTAATTTTTGGTGCAAGTTTCAGGGTGGAAAGTCAATCGACTTTTCGAGCTCGACTGGTGTCGAGATTGCTTTTTAAGTTTAAAATCTGTTTGAGAACTTGTTTGGTGATCCTGTTTGGAATTTGTTTGAAATGGATGGTATCTGTTTTGAACCTGTCTTGGTGCCGATTTGAATTGCTTGACTCTGGTTTTAATACTGGTTTCAATAATTGGTGATTTTACTCCCGGGTGGAGTAGTGAGAAATGATGTTGGAGAATGCTTGTTCATACTCATGGCCCAGACCCTTGTGGTTATTTGCGGGGGGAGTATTGAATGATTGAAAAGTGATGTTTTATTTACTCATGGCCCGGACCCTTGTGGTTATTTACGGGGGGAGTATTGTTGTTGTGACTCCCGCCCCGGACCTGGATGGTTATGCGGGAGGAGTGTTAAGAAGTCTGAGCAGTGGTTACTCTCAGCACCTCCAAACGACGCAAGCTGCAGTCTGGGGGGTGTTTGGTTGTAAAAGGCCTCTATATCTCCTGGCCCGGACCTTTTTAGGTTATGCGGGAGGAGTGATGAGGGAATCGTTGAACAGCTCATGGCCCGGACCTGGATGGTTATTTGCGGGGGGAGTGTTCATCAGCAGCTTTATGTTTCTCTGTCTTGTAACGTTTCTCTGTCTTGTAACATGCATATGTGAGCATTTGTGTTGCATTGTGATGTGCCAATTATTGAATATTCCTAATTGGATGAGATTGCCTGGGTATGTAATTTTTTAGTGCATCAAGACACCCGTGGAAGATCAGTACGGTCTGGGTGTGATGGCTAATTTTACTACGCCAGAATATCAAGAGTTCCGATCTGGACGAAAGGAGAAGCTAACTCCCTGATCAAAAGAGCAGAAAGGAGAAGCTAACTCCTTGATCAAAACAGCCGAAAGGAGAAGCTAACTCCTTGATCAAAACAACAGAAAGGAGAAGCTAACTCCTTAATAAAAAGAGCAAACTGATTGTCCCTCGGAAAAAATTTTTAGCTAACTTGAGTTGTTTTGCAGATATGTTGTAATCGCAGACGATTACTCTCTTTCAAGAAGGGGAGATGTAACAAACTACTGACGTGTGAAATCCCTGAAGAATGGAGTCAACTTGCAGATGTCGGCCGAGGGGCCTAAACCCTAAGAAGAAAAAGCAACAGAAGAAGAAGTCCTACCAACTTATGGGGACCCCATTCGATGGGTCCCCCAAGTGACAAAGGATTAAAATAAAGCAGGACCTCCGCACACACACAGAAACTGATGACGTGGTAGAATTGCGAAAATTGCACTGACATGATGATGTGGCAGGCTGTACGGATTTCAGCGTTTTGTGTTGGCTGATGACGTGGCAGGCATACGGATTTCCGTGATTTACGCTGGCAGCTTTTTGGCTTTGCTTTTGGACCAAATGCTTTTAAGTTTGAAGGCTTTTTACTGTAAACTGCTTTTTAGGCCAAGGGCCTCTAAATATGAGGTTAGGGCTCATTCTCTGGCATGCTTCCTGGAGAAGGTGCAGAGTCTGGAGTACCGGCTTGTACTGTGTTGATGCAATATAAAGAAATACCGAAAGGGACACCAAGGTTTGGGGCCAATACTCTCTGGGGTGGAATTCTACCACTCCGTGTCGTGTGTCGTCTCTCTCTTTCAATCCAATTGTTATTGAAGTGTTAAAAGTCTATTCAGTCTGTTCTTTTCTATCGGCACGTGGTGCCCGCCTTGTGACATTCTGACTCTATTCGGTGAAGACGACAATGACGACGATGCGACGACGACACGCTAAAAACGCAAATGCTAAAATCTGCATTTTCCGGGCTGAATCTGCAAACGCTAGCTGATCTAACCGTGCCGCGAGGATCTGCTGCGGGAAGGTGAGATCTGCAAGGTTTGGAGGCTGCAGTGCAGAGTCTATACGCTGAATACTGAAAACGCTGATGCAGGAAGTGGGTTTGTCATCGGGAAGCTGCAAAACGCTAGGCTGAATTTTTGATGCAAAACGCTAGGACTGTGTTGAGGTCTTGCTGCGAAAACGCTAGTGGATCTGTTGTCGCCAAGCTGATCTGCAAGTGGCAAAACGTTGGGGCTGCACTTGATGCAAAACGTTGGCTGGTCTTGGTGGCTTGAAAATGCTAGGTCCTCGGTGCACTTCAGTTGTGGACCGCTACCTCTTCTGCGAGAAAGTTCTAGCGCTAGGTTTTCTTATATACTCGCTTACTCAATTTGCCCTACCCAGTTTCCCAACAAAGTCACTTATTAATAATAAGTAAAAAATGGCTAAAATAGGGAAAATAGGTCTATGCACTGTAAAAATGCTCTTGATGGGTTCTGACGGTAATCTGGTGATCATGCTATGTGCAACCAGAGGATATGCATCTACTCTTAAGTGTCTGGACATGCACAGTCTGCGAACAGACTCACAAAAGTGTCAGAACACTTCCTAAGCTAGGCTGATTGAACCCTAAACATGAAGTAGCTTGTCCTCGTACACATGGGATTAGATGTGCACGTTACATCCCCTCCTTTTCATAGTGAGGTACTGGTACCGAATTGTATGGCGTCGAGGGAGATCGCCAACAGCGTCTGGAAACCTGGGAAGGACTCTTCGTCGGCCCACTCTGATGCGTGGGTCGTGCGATACTTGAACTTCATAAAGGTCTCTAATGCTTGCTTCTTTGAGCCGCGCCGAAAGCGACACAAAGTTATTTGCGGCTGCTTCAATGGTCCAACTGCGTCTATGGACGTAGGTCCACCTTCTTCAAGAATCTCCGAGCAGGAAAATTCCTGAAACCACTTCCAACACAAAAACATAAACGTACCCATTCCATGTAAGTGATTGAAAAATATACCTTCATAAGTTCAGAGTAGTCTGAACTCACGAATTATAAGAGGGAATAAAGCACTCATAAAACTACAAAAGCAAGGGACACAAGAAAAGAAAAGAAAAAACAAAAACAAACAAACAAAACAAACTAAATCACTTTGTTTGCTACGAAACAAAACTAGATAAAACAAAACATTATTAACTTAAAAAAGTTTTTAGAAAAGGCATGCATAAAATAAGTTGACGCAACTTGCTTGGCTTAAAATAAGTACTCAACTTTAAGCAAAAAAGGATAAGACATCTTAAAAACTTAATCCTAGAAATCAAACTTCACACAACTACTTCTAAAGAAACAGTCCTCAGGCAAGCTAAATACAAAATCGAAAAATGAATACTACTACAAACCTACGAAGAGCAAAGATCTAAACTTGACAATATGTGACCTCAACTTCGTTGCTTGTCCAAACAGGAAGAGTAAGATTATTACCTTTATCATGCATAGCTTGGACAACAGCTATGACATCCCTACTCACGTCGTCAGTGCCCAAGAGTAGGTGCAGGTTTATATAGAGGTCATTCATGCTTTGAACGTACTCTACAAAACCAACGAGCTGAGTTTCTATCACCCTCCGGAGGTGATGGACATACTCAACCATGATAAAGGCTAGCATTTGTCAAGCTATAGAAAAAATACTAGAAGCGCTCAAAACAACAACATAAGGTGTTATTAAGTCAAACAAAAGTCAAACAATAAGTGGGCTTTTTAGCTCCCCACTTCAATTTAATTTACTACTAATTATCTTGAACATTCCAAAGGAAGAAACATTAAAAATAAACTTACTACGATGCAAAAATGAACGAACATTTTTCATGATTCTTTTGAATGAGTATCCTTTTTCAACTAGAAAAGAAATAAGATGGCAAGACTGAACAACAAAAGTAGATGTACTAGAACAAAGACGAGAAATTCTAAATGTTTGAAGAAATGTGAGGCATACGGATGATATTTAGATTGGCATATTTTGGTTTGAGGCGCTTACCATAGATATCTACTTCTAATCCCAAGGGAGTCCGAAAAATCTTAAGGTATAAAAAGGCACAACAATCACTATTTGTGGTACAGTTAAGTTCACAAAACTCCTTAGGATAAATTCCTCCACCTACAGAACTCGAATTCAAGTACATAAAATCTTGAAAAGAAGGAACGTCAGGAACAAAAAGATCATCTACAAAGCGTCTTACTTTGCATACCTTGTGCAAAAATATTGGGCAAGTGTTAGCAAGAACAAAACGCTCCATAAAATCAAACTCATAAGTAAAAAGATAGAAATTAGCAAGAAAAATAGCACAATTGGTGCCCATAGCGATACCAATTGTTTGCTTGAAAAGAGAGTCGCAGATGGTTATATAAATTGTCCGAAAGAAAATCTAACCAAGATATGATGTCAATGTCATCTACAATCATGGTGAACCTCTTTCTTCCTTTCTCTACATCTACATTCTTACTTTTCAGCCATAAGAAGTCAAAGTTCAAGGCTGACTTTTCTACTACCAATGCCTTGTACCTATTCTTCTCAAGCTTGTATGCAAAAACTTTAGAAATAAGGGACTTGACTCTAAATTTAAGGTCCTCCAAATTTAGCTTCATGTATAGCGTTGTAAAGTCAAAAGTTTGGAGACATGAAGGAGAAGATATCTCCTTAAGGCTTCTTGAAGAGTTCAAAAACTTTATAACAGGAATAACACCTACTGAATCATTTAAAATCCAACTTGACTGTGCATGCAATGCAGATGAACATAGAGACGAAGTGTCAAACCGTTCATCAAACACGCGCAAAAAATGAAATCGAAACTTGTCTTACTGATCTAAATCTATGAACTCTGGCAAATCACACTGGAAATGCCGATGCTTGATGCTCAATCCTTCTTGTGCTCTTTCGGATGTTGTGTCATGCCAAGTTAGAGACATGGCATGTGAATTCCTTGGGTGCAAACAATTCATCTTTTCACGAGTAATCTGCATACATCCGTGCTCATTCATCAGTGAATCGTGTTCATCGTACAATATGGCATGCCTATGAAAAGGGATCACATAAGGACAGTGACTAAAATACAGGAATGCATCACGAATAAAACACTCGAACAATGCGTGCCAACTAATCATGCGTACACATAATACTTCCTGTGGGGTTCTTGAGACCTCGACTCGAGAGCCAAGATCGGTTCTTCTTGATTGATCGAATCTGCAACGAGGTTAGCTTCACTAGAAAAAGTATCAACTAAACCATTATCCTTGTGAACAATCACATCCATATCCTACAAATCATCATGCTCGTTCATAATCACATCTTGATCATGCAAATCATCATGCTTATCATTATCGTGCAATTCATGTTGTCGTGCTTTGGAGAAGACAAGACTGAGAGAGTCTCCTTCTCCCGATTCTTTTCAATCTGCGCCTGCACACTAGAAAATAATAGGATCAACTCTTGTATGTTTTGGTCTCTCTGCGCTTTACGCGTAACTCCAAGGCTACCCTTCTGTCTTCGGCCGCCAAGCGCGCTTGCTCACACTCGCGCTCCAAGGCTAGCCGTCTCTCTTCGCGCTCACGATCCAATTTGGCTTTTCTTTCTTTGCACTCGCGACCCAATTCTGCTTTTCTTTCTTCGGCCGCCAAGCGTTCTCGCTCGCGCTCACGCTCTAAGGCTACCATTCTTTCTGTGTTCACGATCAAATGCTGCCTTTCTTTCTTTGTGCTCGCGCTCCAAGGCCGCGCGTTGCGCTTCTCGTTGTATCTTCCTGTCCATCATCATCTTGACCAAAGCCTCCATAGGATTTGGTGCAATCCTTGGCGTAGATTGGGAAGGGGGAGGGTCAAAAAAACCTCCTGGTGGGGAAATTCTTCTTCGCCACTTCCATGCTCATCACCTCCATGCGAAGTATCCATTCCGCTTCGGGTAATGACCATACACTGAAGTCGTGGGTTCTTAAGTTCACGAGGAGCTTGGATTCTTGTGGTTCTTGGGTTCTTGAGTTCTTGAGGTTCTTCTTTCGCTTGCAATCTGTGTTAGAGAAGGATCTTCTCTTACCCGAGCTCTTCTCTTTCCCGCGGGCATACCGCTTGGCGGCCTTGCGCTCACACCAAGGTTGCTTTTTCCCACCTCACGGCTATTGGGCGGCCGCTAAGTGCACGGTCCACTTCAATGAGTGAAAAGAGAAACAAGGGGAGACTGGACAAGCCCTTCTTTCTTGGGTTTCCTGTCACTCTTCAAAAACACGATTAGGAATTGACACGCCCAAGTGGGACTTGGGTTACGTGCGACCGCAACAAGCAAAAAAAAATTATGTGGTTCTTTCCTTGAGTGATACAGAACACTGCCAAAGCTATGATACCAATGTAAGGTGCAGCAGATGTGAATGTTGAATTTTGCTCAAGATGAGTGCTCCGAACTGTGCTCGAGGGTTCCTTTCACTTACGTAAGGGAGAGCCTTCCGTTCCTTTAGTGAGATAGTGCAAATGATCACAACAAAGAGGTAAACCTTGTGAATGAAGGTGTTGAGACTGAGAGATAGAAACAGAAGAATACGACACCAGAATGTTGTCAAACCCTCCTCCGAAGGCCCCACTCTCTAAGGCAAGAGCGGTCTACTATTGATTGCACAAATCTCTACAATGCTATGGACTTGCCGACGATGTCGACGACGATGAGGACGACGACGAGACGGGCTGAAATCTGAAAACGCTAAGGGCTGAAATCTGCAAATCTTGTATCTCCTGAATTCTGACTCTATGTCGGTGAAGACGGCGATGATGACGACGCGCTAAAAACGCAGATGCTGAAATCTGCGTTTTCCGGGCTGAATCTGCAAACGCTGGCTGATCTAACCGTGCAGCGAAGATCTGTTGCGGGAAGGTGAGATCTGCGAGGTTTGGGGGACTGCGGTGCGGAGTCTATACCCTGAATACTGAAAACGTTGATGCAGAAAGTGGGTTTGTCGCCGGGCATCTGCAAAACGCTAGGCTGAATTTCTGATGCAAAACGCTAGGACTGTGCGGAGTTCCTGCTGCAAAAACGCTAGTGGATCTGTTGTCGCCAGGCTGATCTGCAAGTGGCAAAACGCTAGGGCTGATATGCACTTGATGTAAAACGCTGGCTGGTCTTGGTGGCTTGAAAACGCTAGGTCCTCTTGCCATCTTGCTAAGAAGGTGCACTTCAATTGTGGATTGTTTGTGGACTGTTGCCTCTTCTGCCAGAAAGTGCTAGCGCTAGGTTTTCTTATAGACTGACTTACTCAATTTGCCCTACCCAGTTTCCCAGCAAAGTCACTTATTAATAATAAGTGAAAAATGGCTAAAATAGGGAAAATAGGTCTATGCACTGTAAAAATGCTCCTGATGGGTTTTGACGGTAATCTGATGATCATGTTGTGTGCAACCAGAGGATATGCATCTACTCTAAGTGTCTGGACATGCACGGTCTGCGAACAGACTCACAAAAGTGACAGAACACTTCCTAAGCTAGGCTGACTGAACCCTAGACATGAAGTAGCTTGTCCACGTACACATAGGGTTAGATGTGCACGTGACATAACGCTCCACACCTTTCAAGGTGGTGTCGATGCCACGCTAACCCTTAAAAGGGGGACAATGGCACTCAGTCAAAACCTTTTCCCTCAACGGCTGTGTGATGCACAACATCGTTTTCTTCATTAAGTAGCCATCCCATATGGAATATCCCGCTACTACCTCCCCATTCTGTATTCGAGTGAATGCATGTTAGGTGCAGCGGAATGATTGTTTGTGCTTTGCTCAAGATGAGTGCTCCGAACTGTGCTCAAGGTTCCTTTTAATTCTTATGGAAAGGAGAGCCTTCCATTCTTAATGGAAAGTGCTATGATCACAAACAAAGTGAATGGACACTGTGCGTGCAAGTGTATGAGACTGAGAGATAGAGAGAGAAGAGAGATACGACACCAGAGACGTTTGTAAAACCCTCCTTCGAAGGCCCCACTCTCGTCGGCGAGAGTGGTCTACTTATGATTGCACAATCTGGTACAAATGGTATGCATGAGACTGATGCAAGTCTAGGCTATGTCGACGATGACGACGGTGATGACGAAGTCGACCTAATGGCTGAAATCTGCAATCTTTCTACTGCTGTCCAAAAACGCTATGGGCTGAAATCTGCAAATCTTCTATCTGCTGAATTATGACTCTATGTCGACGATGTCGATGACGACGATGCGACGACGACGCGCTGAAAACGCAGATGCTGAAATCTGCATTTTCCGGGCTGAAACCGTAAACCTTGCGGAAACTGACCGTGCAGCGAGGAACTGCTGCGGGAAGGTGAGATCTGCGAGGTTCGGGACTTGATCTGCGAAGTCTAACTGCTGAAAACTGGAAACGCTGATGGTTTTGGAGTTTCCGTCACGATGATGGTGAAAAACGCCGGGGCTGATCTGCAACCAAAAACGCTAGGGCTGAATTTTGGTGTTTCTGTCGCCGGGATTCTGCAGATGCAAAAACGCTAGGCTGATCTGCTGGGGTGGGGTCTTGTCGCCGTGGCTCTGCAAATGCAAAACGCTGGCTGATCTGCGGTGGTCTGATCCAAAAACGCTAGGCTGTTGCTTGGGAGCAAAAACGCTAGGTCACTTGGGGGTTCTGCGGGGGTTCTGCTGAGAAGGTGCATGTTGAGCATGTGCTCTTGCTGCCTCTTCTGCCATTTAGTGCTAACTTGGGTTTGCTTATATACAAACTTAGCAAAATTGCCCTACCTACTTTGTTGGAAAGTCGCTTAAAAATAATAAGTGAAAAATACCAAAAATAGGAAAAATAGGCTAAATGCACTGGAAAATTCCCCTAACTGAATCTGATGGATTCTGATGGGAATTCTGATGATCATGCTGTGTGCAACCAGACGATATGCATCGATGCTAAGTGACTGGGCATGCACGGTCTACGAATAGACTCACAAAAGTGACAGATCACTTCTAAATCTAGACTGACTGGACTGACTGAACCCTGATCATGTTGTAGCTTGTCCACGGACACATAGGGCTAGATGTGTCAGGTGACATCCCCTCCTTTTCAAAGTGAGATATTGGTACCAAAATGTATGGCGTCCAAGGAGATCGCCAATAGCATGCGAAATCTTGGAAGGGACTCTTCACCAGCCCACTCTGATGTGTGGGTCGTGCGGTACTTGAACTTCATAAAGGTCTGCAACGCTTGCTTCTTTGGGCCGTGCCGAAAGCGACACGGTCTTCTGTGGCTCCTTCGATGCTTCAACTTCGTTGAGAGTCCTGCTTCTTTCGTCTTCAAGAATCTCCATCGCTGAAAATTCCTGAAACCATTTCCAACACAAAAACATAAACATACCCATTCCATGTAAAGTGTGTGGAAAAAATCTTGGCTTCCTGAAAGACTCTGCATGCAATGTAGATGAACCAATAGACGGAGTGCTAAACCGTTCATCACACACACGCAAACAATGAGATCCAATCTTATCATTCTTTTGATCTAAATCAATCAACTGTGGCAAAACACAATGGAAATGCCCATGCTTGGTGCTCAGACTTTCATGTGCTTGTTCGGAAACTGTGTCATGCCAAGGAAGCGACATGGAATGTGACTTCCTTGCATGCATACTTTTCATGAAAAATCCGCATACAATTGTGCTCATCCATGAGAGAAACGTGCTCAACATACAATATGTCATGCCTAGGAAAAGGGATCACATAAAGACGATGACTAAAATACAAGAAACGATCACGAATGAAACACTCGAACAATGCGTGCGTATCAATCATGCGAACACATAATACTTCCTGTGAGGGTTCTTTGGACCTAGGCTCGAGAGCCAAGATCGGTTCTTCCTGAATGATCGAATCGTCCTGTGGGGGTTCTTTGGACCTCGACTCGAAAGCTAAGATCAATTCGTCGTGATTGATCGAATCTACAACGAGGTTAGCTTCGCTAGAAAAAGCATCCACTAACACATCATCTTTGTGAACAATCACATCATCTTCATGCAACTCATCATGCTTGTGAGAAATCACCTCTTGATCATGCAAATCATCATGCTCATCATTATCATCCAAATCATCATGCTTAGCAATATCATTCAAATCATCATGCTTAGCAATATCATCCAAATCATCATGCTTGTCATTTAAATCATCATGCAAATCATTGTCATTCAATTCATCATGCTTCTCATAATCATGCAAATCCTGTGGGTCATGCTTTGGAGAAAAAGAGACTGAGAGTCTCCTTTCCCCAAATCTCTTGCATCTGTGCCTGAACTTGAGAATAGAGTCGCCAGAACTCTTCCTTTTGTCGGTCGCTCTGTTCTTGTATTGCTTTTCTTTCTGCTTTGTCTTCTGCGTGTCTGCGATCCATTTCTGCTTTTCTTACTTTGGCTTCCAAGCGGGCTTGCTCGCTCGCTCGGGCTATGACTGCCATTCTTTCTTGGTACTTACGCTCTATGGCTGCGATTCTTTCTTCGCTTTCTAACTTCCTTTCCATAAACATATGGTCCAACTCCTCCATAGGAGTTAGTGCAATCCATGTCGTAGATGGAAAAGGGGGAGGGTCGGAAAATCCTCCTGGTGGGGAAAATTCTTCTTCGCCTCTCTCATGCTCATCACCTCCAAGCGAAGTATCCATTCCGCTTCGAGTGATGATCATTCTGCAATCGTGGGTTCTTGTGGGTTCTTGGGGGTTCTTGTGGGTCTTGGGTTCTTAAGTTCACAAGGAACTTGGGTTCTTGAAGATCTTGGGTTCTTGAGGATCTTGACGTTTTCTTTTCGCTTGCAAACCTGTGTTTGAGAAGGATATTCTCTTCACCCGAGTTCTGCTCTTTTCCGCGGGCGCACCCCTTGGTGGCCTTGCGCTCACACCAAGGTTGCTTTTTCCCACCTCGCGTCGATTGGCCAGCCGCTAAGTGCACGGTCCGCTCTCAATGAGTGGAAAGAGACACAAGGGGAGGTTGGACAAGCCCTTCTTTCTTGGGATTCCTGTCACTCACTCGTCAACAAAACACAATTAGGAATCGACACGCCCAAGCAAACTTGGGTTCGTGCAACCTCAACAAGCAAAAAAATTCCTTGTGGTTCTTTCCTTGAGTGATACAGAACACTACCAAAGCTCTGATACCAATGTTAGGTGCAGCGGAATGATTGTTTGCGCTTTGCTCAAGATGAGTGCTCCGAACTGTGCTCAAGGTTCCTTTTAGTTCTTATGGAAAGGAGAGCCTATCGTTCTTAATGGAAAGTGCTATGATCACAAACAAAGTGAATGGACACTGTGCCTGCAAGTGTATGAGACTGAGAGATAGAGAGAGAAGAGAGATATGACACCAGAGACGTTTGTAAAACCCTCCTCCGAAGGCCCCACTCTCGTCGGCGAGAGTGGTCTACTTATGATTGCACAATCTGGTACAAATGGTATGCATAAGACTGATGCAAGTCTAGGCTATGTCGACGATGACGACGGTGATGACGAAGTCGACCTAATGGCTGAAATCTGCAATCTTTCTACTGCTGTCCAAAAACACTATGGGCTGAAATCTGCAAATCTTCTATCTGCTGAATTTTGACTCTATGCCGGTGACGATGTTGATGACGACGATGCGACGACGACGCGCTGAAAACGCAGATGCTGAAATCTGCGTTTTCCGGGCTGAAACCGTAAACCTTGCGGAAACTGACCGTGCGGCGAGGAACTGCTGCAGGAAGGTGAGATCTGCGAGGTTCGGGACTTAATCTGCGAAGTCTAACTGCTGAAAACTGAAAACGCTGATGGTTCTGGAGTTTCGGTCGCGATGATGGTGAAAAACGCCGGGGCTGATCTGCAACCAAAAACGCTAGGGCTGAATTCTTGTGTTTCTGTCGCCGGGATTCTGCAGATGCAAAAACGCTACGCTGATCTGCTGGGGTGGGGTCTTGTCGCCGTGGCTCTGCAAATGCAAAACGCTGGCTGAACTGCGGTGGTCTGATCCAAAAACGCTAGGCTGTTGCTTGGGAGCAAAAACGCTAGGTCACTTGGGGGTTCTGTAGGGGTTCTGCTGAGAAGGTGCCTGTTGAGCATGTGCTCCTGCTGCCTCTTCTGCCATTTAGTGCTAACTTGGGTTTGCTTATATACAAACTTAGCAAAATTGCCCTACCTACTTTTGTTGGAAAGTCGCTTAAAAATAATAAGTGAAAAATACCAAAAATAGGGAAAATAGGCTACATGCACTGGAAAATTCCCCTAACTGAATCTGATGGATTCTGATGGGAATTCTGATGATCATGCTGTGTGCAACCAGAGGATATGCATCGATGCTAAGTGACCGGGCATGCACGGTCTACGAATAGACTCACAAAAGTGTCAGATCACTTCTAAATCTAGACTGACTGAACCCTGATCATGTTGTAGCTTGTCCACGGACACATAGGGCTGGATGTGTCACGTGACAATGCATCGGAAAAATCCGGATATGTGGCGTACTGATCGACCACGTCCTAGAAGCTTCTATAATGAATCGCGGAAATAGCCAAGACTAGGGGCTTTCGAGACAATGCATTTGCCCCCTAGTTTTTATGTCCCTAAACATAGACAATCTAGAAGTGAAACTATGACAAGACGTTAGCCCACCATCTGAGCTGCTTCTGTGACAAGAAGTAGCGTAAACTCTGATGATCAGTAAAGACCGTGAAGTCGGCTCCGAGTAGGTAATGTCGTCACTGAGTAAGAGCATGGATCACTGCCAAAAGCTCTTTCCATAAATCTGTGTTGTCAATTCTAGCCTTGAAAACAATCGGCTTTCATAGGCAATCACATGGCCTTCTTGCATTAAGACCGCTCCCGGCTACGACCGCAAGCATCACAATATACTTCAAATGACTTTTGCAAGTCCAGCAAAGTCAACACTGGTCCAGTAGTCAGTTTTTCTTTGAGTGTTTGAAAGCCAGTCACCTTTGTTGCTCCCCACGAGAAAGGGACTCCTTTTTGAGTCGCAAAGGGGAAGTTACCTCTGCAAACTTTCGAATGAACTGCCGGTAGTAAGAATACAAGCCCAAGAAGCTTCTAACTTTATGAACATTCTTCAAATCTGGTTAGTCACGTATAGTGTTAATATTGGCCGGGTTCATCTGTACTCCTGCTGTTGAGACGATGTGTAATAAAAACTATATCTCCGGCAAGAAAAATTCACTCTTCTTGGCATTGACTACTAATTTATGATCTCGCAATGCCCGAAAGACCTATAGCAGATGGTGTCGATGTTCTGCTTCATCCTTGGAGAAGACTATAATGTCATCAAAGAAAGTGCTGACAAAAGATCGATACTCTCGGAAAATCCTATCCATCATTCGGTTGAAAATCGCTGAAGTATTGGTAAGGCCAAAAGGCATCACCAAAAATTCATACAAACCGAAACTTGTCCGAAAGGCTATCTTGTAGACATCTCCCCGAGCGATCTTGATCTGATGATAGCCGCTTTTCAAATCAATCCTGCTGAAACAAGAGGATCCTTGAAGTCGGTCAAGAATATCATTGATCCTTGGAATCGGAAATCTAATTTTGATAGTGATTTTGTTGAGAGCTTTGTAATCAACGCACATTCTCCAAAATTCGTCTTTCTTTAATACCAACAACACCGGAGAGCAGTGGGGTGAAGTACTCGGTTGGATAAGACCCTTTTCAAGAAGGTCTTTCACTTGGTTCATGATCTCTTCATTCTGGGCTCGGCTAACACGATAACGTAGCCGGCTCGGTGGTGTGCTTCCAGGGATCAGATCAATAGTGTGATCCTCAGGATGAGATGGGGGTAACTCCCCTGGAAGGCCCTCAAAGAAACAATCAGCATGTGTGGAGAAAATCTTGGCATTCTTTGTCAAGCTCAGAAATGTTCGTTCTGTGTTCATCATTTAACTCTTTCAAATAGATCGAGCAAACAAAGAGACTGGATTTCATTAATTTGGAAATGGCCAAAGACAATACAATAGGGACGGACTCGCCCTACAGTTTTACATCAAATACAATTTTTCGGCCCTTTTCATTAGTCAAAGTTGCTTTCTTTGATTGATTGTTCTTATGGTACCAAGGGACTCCTAGGAGGACTTCACACCCTTCCAAAGGCATGATGTAGAAGTCCTCGTGCCCTAAATACCCATGACAATGCAACCGAAGTTTGCCAATGACAGGTGTAATGGCTATGTCCCGTCCGGGCACCGCTAGAACTGCCTCTGCTGGTGGTCCCATCCTATCGGGTGTAAGCTCGAGCCGCGCCGCCAATTCAGGTGAAATGAAGTTGGCCTTGGCTCCTCCATCAAAGAAAATCAGGGCTTCTTGATCTTTCACTTTGCCCCAAGCTCGGCAAAGTTCTGTACTTTCATCCATCTGGCTTGGGTCAGTACCCATCAATCTGGTACCAATCCTGCTTTATCTTGCCTTTTCTGCCACGTTCTTCTGCTGCTCTACAACTCTCTGGCCTACTTCAGTCTGTCCTTGCTGTGCCTTTTGGGGGCACTTTACGGAGATGTGCCCTTGTTCCCTGCAACCAAAACACTTCCCCTCTTTGATATAGTTAGCCCTTTCTCGAAGAGTCAGTCGAGGTCATGTATCCTTCTTTTCTTGGAGACTCTTTTTCTTTCTACTTTCATTGTCGGAGGTCTGTTTGTTTCTCTGAGTCAAGATCTCATCAAGAGGTAAGTCAAATTCCCCAAATGTATCAAGAACCCCGTTTCGCATGACCCATTAATTCTTGAATAGAATTTGACTTTTGTTTAAGGCAATAATTTCGGATCTCTGTAGGGAGTCCGCAGCAAAACTGCTCAATCTGTTCCTTAGAGGTGACCTTCTTAAACGAAGAGGCTCGTAGAAAAGAGTCCCAAAACCTCTCGCAATAAGCGTCCAAAGAATCTCCCTTGGGCATCCAAAGATGGTTCCAAGCGGTTCTTATATCTCGTTCGTACTCCCAGGTCAGCCAAGAGGAAATAAAGAGCCTTCTGAATTTCAACCACTTGACTAGAGCTTCTTTCCTCAGAAGAAGAGTAGACCACCGTGCGGAGCATTTCCTTTGAGAAAAGATGCAGCCCTCCTAATCTTGGAGTGCTCTGAGTAATGCCCTCCAGAGAAGGCTATGTCAAACTGTTAAATGAAGGCCAAAGCCCTCGGAGCATCTCGGAATCCAGAAAAGGATTCAAATTTTATTGATTGTCCACCTTAAAATTCTTTTGCTTTTTTGCTCTCGTCTTCGAGGAAGTCATATTGGTTGGCTCTATAAAAGTGCTTCTTCTTTGCATAAAACATATGGTCATCGAAGTCTGAACTGTCAGAGGATGACTCCTCCGTAGAGCTATCAGAAACTGGCGGAACCTGAGTTTCTTTGCCTTTTTCTTGCCCTTTCCGAAGCTTTACTTTTTGCTTCGCTTTTTGCCCTTTCTGTCCTCCTCGCTCGAGTCAGAAGAGCTAGAAGTACTCGCAAAAGAAGAGGAAGAAGAAGAACTAGGTAGTCCTTCAAAGCGTACACACTTCTTCTGCTTTCTTGCAGATGCAAAAGAAGATTGACGGCCCAAATAACCAGGGTAGTCAATCCCCTTCTTGGGCTTTTTCAATTGCTTATTGGATTGATTTTTCGTGTCCAAAAGCTGACTGATCTGATTCTGAACCACCTCTCTTGTTCTGTAAGCATCCTCGGAGAAGGAGGTTTCTTAATTGCCGTTTTGATCAGTCGTTCGGTGGCTTTCTGCCACAAAGTGTGCACTTTAGCGATGGATTGCTGAGTCAAAAATTTTGCAAACTAAGGGTCATTTTCAAATTTAATCATCTACTTTGTGCAGTCGTCAACCTGCTTCGACACTGCATCTCTTGAAGTTCATACTGAGTAGGCCGAGGTGGCCCGTACTCTTCCTCTGTTAATTCATTAAAATCTTCTACGTGGTCTCGTCCCGCATTAGCAGATGCAAAAGAAGTCAACTGATTCTTTTCGGAATCCATAAGTGTCACGAAATAAGGGATCGGATTTTCCAGTAGAAGAGAAATTGATCGTGCTCTGATACCACTATAACAAACTTGGACACCCCAAGTCAAGATTCTACCACGACACGGCAAAGATTCACTTCAAATTAACTCACAAACAAAAGAGAGTCGACACGCCCGACGTAGTTCCGTGCCAAGAGATATTGGCTCCAGAGACTTGCGCCCCTTTAGGTATTTATTTTTATTTTAACATGTGAGAAAAGTACAACTGAGCCCGCGGGTGCTCGCTCACACTCTGCGTCCAGATGCTTTGAGAGTGAGCCCCTGAGGCGACTTATAAACATTACATGGAATACCAAAAGCAGAGCCCCAAAAACTTCAAACTCAAAAGCAGGAGGCCCCAAAAGCAGTCAATGCGATTTGCGGAGATCCGTACAGTCAACGGCATTCGCGGAAATCCGTATGCCCTCCCACGTCAGCAAGTCAACGGAAAAGCGATCGAACGTAGAATGCCATGTCAACCTGTCAATGCATTTTCCGAGCAGCCTGTCCGCCAACCTACAGAGTGTGTGTTTGTGTCCGGGTGGCTCAGCCACGTCACCAGTTTGTGACAGCCAGCACAATGGATTATGTCATGGCAAATCTCTAGTATCCAAGACCTCACAGTTGGACCCAGACTTGTTGGTGTGGCATTAAATCATGCCCTTGTGTCGATGACCATCTCTTTCCACTTTAGTATAGCACACATGCCACGGGTATCAGCCCCTACTCGCTACACCTTGACAAGGAAGACGGACTCTGTCTACATAGATGGGATCTACAGACGCATGTGCACTGAGGAGCCAGGGTGACCTGTGAAGGAGCTAGTTCACCGGATCACAGGCCAGTTCTTGTCTTCATTGCATCTTTCGATGGCACCTTTGGCATGGCAGCTTGTTAGAGTGGTAGGCTCTTTTCAGAGGAAATGATGTGTTGACCCTGTTTTCACTACTGAGGAGGCACCACCTTGGAGATTGTTGATTTGGCACAGAAAGCGCATGTTTTAGTTGGACTCGGATCTTGGTGGGTGGCACTGGCCTTCGTTGTGCGATGATGGAGCCCTTCTATCCATTTCTGAGTTGTATCCCTTGAAAGGAGGCTACTTTTGCAAATACGGCACCCACCTCATCGTCTGCGCCAATCAAAGGTATGGCAGGATCAGCACATCCTTCGAGCTTTCCAGCGACAGTGTTGATTATGCATCTGGACCTTCAAAACCAGCCACAAGATATGTTTTTTCATGGGTTGGCACTTGGGCTGCACTCACTGGTCATGATCCAACTTGTCAGAGATATACTTTCGAGCCTGAGTCCTTAACTGTTTCTAGGTATGTCCATATGCATGCCAGTGTGGAGAGTAGTTTGTTGTTTGTTAAGTAGAGTGGCGTGGCGGGACAGTTGCATGGCTTTTGCAATTTGCGGGGTCGCACTTGGATTCCTTGTGTCCTTGATATCCTTTTCATGAGTTGAACTCGGTTGCATTGTGACAGGATTGGAAAATTATATATCAGAAGTATGTTTCAACCAAGGAGATATATCACTTATTAGGAATCATGCATGGCCCGTGGAAAAGAGTAACTCCTTATGGGAAATCAGAAAAAGGAGAGCGTGGTGGACATGATGGGATGGGTTAAGGCTTCTCACTTCAAGTATAAGGTCTTTGTTTGGCGGGGATGTTAGTAGGTTGTCTCCCGGTAGGTACCACCTTTTTGCATAACATATCCAGCCATTCCCGTTATTTTGCACTACCTTCCAGGAACGTGCATACACAGCTTTTGTTTTTCGGCCCAAAAGCATGATCTCTGCTTTCTTAAGATTGACAGTGAATTTTACAGGCGGTATCAATGATCATGCACCCGTGGGATTTTTGGGAAGCCCAAATTGGCAGTTTCTCCTTTCTAACAAATGCTTGTTGTCCTCCCCTTTGAGTTGTTGGGGCTATTGGCATGATTGGACACTCAAGAATGCATCTCTTTCACTCTCATTCTGGAATGCACCTTCACATTGGACGCCTCAAAGTATATCTTCACTGGCAATTACACGGGTCTCCCTCTGGCGGCTTTGCACATACTACATTTGCACTTACAAATTGAGAGTAACAATAGCAAATGTTTTCTTACCACAGTTGCTGAGGTCCAGCCGTCCTGTGTTGGCTGCAGTTGCAATGCGCGTTTGAATGACTTCTGTAACATATGTTGTACATTGTGATTATCATCATGAAGGAGGTCAGGCGCTCTCTCTCTCTCTCTCTCTCTCTCTCTCTCTCTCTCTCTCTCTCTCTCTCTCTCTCTCTCTCTCTCTCTGTGCCCAAAACAAAGAAGAGGGAACGCACGGGCAGAAGGCAATTCTGCCATTGCTGTCATGGAGGTCCTTGGAGGGGACTTGCCAGAGTGGAGGGCACGAAAGTCTGTCCATGAAAACAATGAAGATAGAAATGGCGATGGCGTCAGAGAATAGCGGGAGGAGGAGAAGAGCGGGACCATGTTCTGCTCTCAGCTGCTCGCATTGGAAGTACTCATCGTATGGTGGGTGAGCTCGTAGACGAGCAGAGGTGCGTAGCTGTGCTGCTGTTGTAAGCAGTGTTACATCGTGTGGAGGAGTTCCAACCCCCACAGGTCGAGCAAGACTTCCCGAACATATGTGCCAGCCAGTAGGTCCAACCAATTTTACTTTTGGGTTGAATTAGAGGGTATCTTTAAAGATACATGAAGATTAAGGCAAGGATCTCACGCGTGGATTGGGGGGGGGGGGGGGGGGGGGGGGGGAGAGAGAGAGAGAGAGAGAGAGAGAGAGAGATGACAGGTGGGAGGGCAAAGATATAGAGAGAAAAAGAGGGGGAGATGTTTTTTTAAAAGGAAAATTACCAAAATATCGTTGTGTCTATTTGGTTGGATTGTTCAATATTTTCTAATCTTTATTCTGTTTTTACAGTTGAGATCCATTTTGGGGAGCTTACCATGTAATTTGTAGCAAATTACTTGGGAAAAAGGACTGATTGTATTGATAAACAATCACCACTCTTCTTATGAAAAGCTACAAATTTTCTTATCATCTTTGGAGAAATTTAACCTCCTAGGAGAGCAGCTAGGGGTATTTTTGGAATTTAGAGAAATTTGAAGGGCATTTTGGGAATTTATCACAAAATATTGGGGGTAGTTTGGAATTTCCACTCGAGTTAGGAGATTGGCGCGTGGAGGATGAAGAGACTAACGTGACTTGGTGCAAGGGTGGGATTTTTTGATCCTTCGTCGTGATGGTATCTGACAAGCCTGCGGTGCAGATTTTGGACCCATTGGGAGGGACGCGGCGCCTTTGTTGACTGGAGGGGATCCCTTGGCTGCAACCACATGATGCTCTCTCTCTCTCTCTCTCTCTCTCTCTCTCTCTCTCTCTCTCTCTCTCTCAGGCGAGGGGCAGTGTTGAAGCCAAATTGGGGCAGCTGCCAACGCAGTAAGAGGGATCTCTCTCTCTCTCTCTCTCTCTCTCTCTCTCTCTCTCTCTCTCTCTCTCTCTCTCTCTCTCTCTCTCTCTCTCTCTCTCTCTCTCTCTTTTTCTGAGAAGCAGGACGCTGATCTCGAGACCAGCCTCCCTCTATCACCCTTGTCTGGGAGCTCCAGGTTTGTGTGTCTGTTGTGCTCATCAGGAGTAACAGAATCTTTCTCTCTCTCTCTCTGGTTTTCTCGGAGGGTACAGCCTGCTAGGCGTCGACGGGACTAGGAGGGGGATAAGAGGACCTTTCCTGCGTAGATGCCTATGCAGGTTTGAGAAGAAAAGTGGGAGATATGGCACCTGGAGGAAAGACGCACAGAGAGAGAGAAAGAGAGAGAGAGAGAGAGAGAGAGAGAGAGAGAGAGATGCCAGGTGTTAAGATGAGCCGGAGACAGGGCTGGCGCTGAGGCTGCAAGGAGGTCCAAGCTTTTTTCTTTGACCTTCGGCAGATTCCGTGGCATCTCCTCGGGTAATTAATGGGCTTTTTGAAGAGTAGACCGAGTAGGATCAATGAATGTGTGTGGGGTACAATTTTGGATGGGTTTTTTTGTTGCAAATCTCAGGAGATGCCATGCAAGAAAAGAAAAGGAATAGAAAAGCAGGGACATGTCGGATGGGATGCAAGACGAGGTGGAAGGCATAGGTGGCCGCACGAGGCATGATGAAGGAGCAAAGCAAGTCCATGTGCTCGTTTCTGTTGGCCTTCCTAACTGTGGCACAAGCTGCGGGACCAGGTGGCACACAAGGGTGGCGAGAGACTTTTTTTATTATATGTTTGGTTGGGTAGCGTCAACAACCTGCTTCGCGAGATGGTTAGTTGATTGAGTCCATTGCCAGGGGGACAACATTCGAATCGAATGTTGGGCTTATATTTAATGCAAGCAGACTCCATGTAGAGATGCAATCAGGTGGAGATTCCACCTAAACTAGGAACGAGCCAATATGCTACTATGAGCTATATATGTTTGCATGATTTCCTAAATTGACCATTTATATAGAATTTTGTGAGATTCCTCTTTCTCTCTTTCTTTCCCTTTTATCTTTGGTAGGCATGGCTACTCTCAGTTTGTGCATGGTGGTTCTCTCTCTCTCTCTCTCTCTCTCTCTCTCTCTCTCTCTCTCTCTCTCTCTCTCTCTCTCTCTCTCTCTCTCTCTCAAGTCATCAAGGCTTATACACCTTTGGCAGTCTTCTCCCTTTTGGCTTGGAGGAAATGGTTGCAAAAGAACAGGGGTAGCAAGGAGCGTGGTGGCCCGCAACGTGCTCATTCCATGGCCGCACAAGTTATGGGGAGAGTCTTGCTCCTTCTAGAGCCGAAAGACTATGTGTCTAACCATCATCGGTGTGTTGTCATGTGATCATGAAATCATCCAACTACTGAAAGAGAAACAATGTACATAGAGGCAAACTATGGGACTTTTTTTTCGGTTGGAGCCATTAGGAGCTAGAGGAGGAGAAGATGGAGAAGGTGGGTTGGGTGAGGGGTTTGGTGAAAGGGGAATCTTTTTACTATTCTTTATTTTAAAAGACCAGATAGTATGTTTGCATGATGCCTTCAGAAGGCCGTATGTTTTCTTAAAAGGCCTAAATAGACGAGAATCTTGTGAGATACCTTTAGAAATTGTGGGTGTTGGTTGCATTTAATGTAGCAATAAGCTTGAAACATGCACAATGTATAGTTTTTTTGAGGGTCGAGAAGTCTTGTGAATTGCAAGGGAAGATGTCATGGACTTGATTGGGTAAAGCTTCAAACATAGACAACATGGTGATTCTTGCAACTTCGGTATTTGAGTTTTAGGAGAGGATTGGGTATAAAGAGTCCCACTACAATGCATCTTGGAGAAGGACTCTTGACACATGGACCCAACAATGAAAGAATTTGTTTTGCCAATCGAAATGAAAATACTCAAGAGTTCTCTTACAACATCTTAAAAGAGGCAACTACTTCAAAGATGTCCCAAGACATAGAGAAGTAGATAGGCAGAAGCATAAATTAGTTTTAGAACTAGAGGTAAGAAATGAGTAGAACATGAAAGAACTCTTGGATTGAATTTCTAATTTGGAGCTACATTGAGTCAAAAGTCAAGATAAAACCAAGCTTAAGACCTTTTAGATAATGCAAATTAGCAAAAGTGGACATTGAAACTGACATTTGAAGGGGCAAACCATTCCAAGTCTTTGGGACATCATTGTAGAGAGGAAATGCAAGAGCATAGCTAAGATGGTAGTTCAAAAATCAAGGGAGGATCGATAAATTCATCAACCCCCATAGATGAAATTGAAACTTTACCATCTCATAGATCTAGCCATTGATGTACTATTGAAAAGTAGCCTATGAAAAAAAAGTGGCTATTAAGTGGAAAACTTAGTCCAAAGATGTAGAACAGTTGAGTTTGGGAGAAATCTTGGTCCAAATTCAATAAAAAAACATACCCAATGGTAGTAAAATACTCATACCAAAAAAAGTGGATAGGTCACATTCTGAATATAAGGGGCCCCATAGTTGAGCATGGATGCATGAGTGCAGTGTTGTGTGAGGATGGAGAGCATTGAGTGGGTGAAGCACAAAGAAAGACTAATCCTCTCATGGTCCTAAGTCTGTATTCAAGTAAAGAATAAGTAGCTTAATAATGATGGGTTAGTAACGGGCATCCGGCCATTTGGCCTGAATCCCAACCATCTCCCACTTGAAGGCCAACATGGACCAAGTGGTCTATGTATGTACAACATGTACAACCATGAATCATGACAGTGGCTTCACCCTACACCCATCATATCAAGCAATGTGAAAACCACTCTACGGCTAGACTCTTCATAAGAGCAGTTGGAGGGTTGTCATCCGTATGAAGCTTGATTATCTCATTGCACTTGCTAACCAATATGTCCCATATCACATGATACATGACCTCTGTGTGTACTGAATTGGAGTGAAACATGGGGTTCTTTGCCAACACAATAGCACTCCAACTATCACAATGCAATATTGGAGTCTGATAAATGCCAAGGTCTCTTACTACACAAGATAACCATACAACTTCCTTACTAGGACCAGAAACTAAAGCATACTCTACCTCTATGGTGGAAGAAGAAGTGCAATCTTGGAGACATGATCTCCATGACATGGGGTTCTTTGCCAATACAATAGCACTCCAAATATCACAATGCAGCACTGGAGTCTGATAAATGTCAAGGTCTCCCACTACACAAGCTAGCTATACAACTTCCTTACTAGCACCAGAAACTAAAACATACTCTGCCTCTATGGTGGAAGAAGAAGTGAATTCTTGGAGACATCATCTCCATGACATGGCTACTCCAGCAAATAGGAATACATAGCTAGATGTGGATCTTCAACTATCCACACAACCCGAATAGTTCGCATCTGTGTAATCCACTATAGATGCATCACTATTCCCAAAGTGTAAGCACCTGCTTGTTGTACCCTTAGGTATTTTAGAATGTGATTCACTGCTTCCCAATGCTTCTTGTCGAGATTTTCCATAAATCTACTAACCACTCCCACTGCAAATGCAATGTCTGGTCTAGTGGCTACCATGGGCCACATAAGACTACCTACTACTGAAGACTATGGCACATTTTTTATTTTTTCTTTCTCACCATCAGATGTGGGAGCATCATTCTTGCTAAGCTTTGGAAGAGACATACAAAAAGTACAATGAGCTAGACTTTTGGCCTTTCAAAATATTCAAAATTTGCTTTTGAATCATTCAAGAATCATTGCCAAAAACCATAGTATAGCCCACGCCTCCCACTAATCATCAGTGTAAACACCCTCTTTGCACTCTTTCAATGGCACTACAAGGCCCTAACTGACCAAGACATCAAGCATACAGTGCTTCCATATTGTGAATTTTGTGCCATCAAACTTTTTGACATAATACTCTTCTTTCTCAAAAATCCAGTCATCACTGACAAGAGCAAATGCAAGAGAGTGAGTGGTGAATTTTTTGCAAAAATGTTGGCAAAGTTTTGTTTGTACAAAGATCAAAATCTCAATGCAAAATAAGAAAATCAATGCATAAACCATAAAATAGTGCTAACATGGCATCAAACACTACAACAAAAAAAGGTGTCATCGACACAGATATCGACGCCCCGCGTCGATATCTGCGTCAATATCTGCGTCCCTATGAAACTGTCACTATTTGCGTCAATATCTACGTGGAAAGGCTTTATTTGCGACGCAAATATGGACGCAGATAGCGACGCAGATATGGACGCAGTTATAGATGCAAATAGCGACATAGATATGGACGGATATATAGACGCATATATCGACGACCATAACAGAAAAAAATTTCTTGGGCAGAGGGGAGGTAGCCTGGCCTGTGTCTAGTGAAAAGATGGACACAGCCACCACAGCCAGACTTCCTGCCCTCTGCCCAAGAAAGCGAGCAGCACCAAAATCAACAGTGCTCGTGTAGAAATTTCGGCAGAGTTCCCTTCGTTTTTACATAAACTTTTCAAAAAAAAAAATCATGTATACGCCTCCTACATGCTATCCATGTAGGATCTCACATGAGATTTAAGGCCAATGACCATAACGAACCATAACCATAACTTAAAACCATAACCGATCAATATAACCACTTTGATCATAACCAGAAACAAAATTAACAATAACCATAAGCATAACCAGAAAGTTAAACATAACCATAAACAAAACCTGAACCATAACTATGTCTATACAAGAATAGAAGAAATAACCATGTCTATTCAATGACAATGACAATAACCATAACCATAAGGAAAACAATAACTGTCTGAACAATAATCATAACCATATATATATGTCTATACAAAAGGAGACACATAAGCATGTCTGTGTCTCACAAAGCATATATATGAAATCCGGTCCACTGATGACTAGGCGTCACAACATGCACATAGGACAACTCACAAAATTAGTATTGATATTACTTCACATATACTTACTTAATTAAATCAACTCACCCATATTAACGTCTCACCTCAAGCGATCAGCGAGACTGTAAGGCCGCCCAGTCTACAGGCTCTCCTGAAGCATCAAGATCATTCAATACTTCATAGATACCTCTGCGATATCCATTTGACTCCTCCTGACATGTCGAGGCTCGATGCATCGCAAGATTCTGCGTTTATACAAAAATCAGAGTAATAAGAATACATGATTCATCGCATTTTAAAAAACGACATAGTTAAGATTGGATTAGAAACTCACAAACTCATAGCGAAAGGTGTCGAAGCCTCCGTTGCCAAGATGAGATGTCCCCCTGGTCATCTGTCGTATCTGCGCCGCCTCACGCTGCTGTCTGAACCGCGTGGCCGCTGTCCGCTCATCCTCCCTGATCTGCAGCCACGTCTCGTGTGGGATGCCCGAAGGCTTCGGCGAGCCGGTCCTAAAAGCCTTCTGAGCTGCATCTCCTCGATGTTTCACGGTGTCTCGTGCAACACCCTTGATCCACCTCCTCGCAACAATGTCAGAACCCGGAGCAGGCTAGTACTCTCTCTGGATGGTCTCCACTATGTAAGTGACTTTGTCCTTTTCCTGCTGATCCCAACACGTCAAAATGTTGGTCGAAAACTGTAGCTCCGCGAGCTGGTGAATCTGCTATCTCATCTCAGTCCCGACTTTATCCATGTCAACAGAACCATCTGGCCGTACAATATAGAGCTTGGAGGCACTAGGATCGTGTGCCCCCCAAGGTGTTCGAGGTGTGCCAAGAGGTGTGTCGAGAGGTGTGCCTGGGTAGGATGGGGGTCGTGAGCGAGGAGGGGTCGAAGCATCTCTGGACCCTCCTCCACAGCAACCACCACCTCCACCTGACGATCGCCGAGATCGGCGAGTGCGCATGTGCTGCGGAGATGAGGACGTACCCACCTCTGCCCCACCCCTAGGTGTTGAAGCGGCCGTGATGGGAGAAGCAGGAGTCGTACCCATAGGCGTCCCCCCCCCCCCCCCCCCCCCCCCCCCCCCATAGGTGTCCCCCCCTAGGCGTCAGACACTCGGGTGTGAAGCCCGGAGGCGTCGTACCGATAGGCGTCCCCCCCTCCCATAGGTGTCGGACCCTCGGGTGTGAAGCAAGGAGGCGTAGTACCCGTGCCTCTGGCTACCCAGTACTGAGAAGCCTCTGCCATTTGAGCAGGCGTCATCCGTGTAACGAAGCCCATGAATGCATCTGCACTCATAGAAGCGGGATCTGGAAACTGGTCTGCCATACTAAAGTCCTGCACAAAGAAAGTAAAATAAAGCGTCAGAACACAGTTGTTTAAATTAACTTTAAGCTTAATTTTAAATCAACGTCTTCACACAAATACGTACTGTTGGGGTATAAAGCCCAATGTGGTCGCCCAGGTAAGTGGGCGGGCCGCCAGGTATGTACACATATTCTTTTGTAAAAACCTAATAAGAACTCACTATGCTCTACACATTACAGTAGAGCGAGTTCACCATATCGTCGTGCTCTTCTTCTCGCACTCTCTCTCGCGTCGCACTTCCGCTCGTACTCCTTCAACTGGTATCAAAGCTCAGATCGAGGCTCGGGGCAGCAGTGCAGGAGGCTAGAGTCACCAACTCAAATTGGAGTGAAATTCGACAGGCGAAGACACGGCCCCAAATCTCGTGGGTAAGCCCAAAGGGCTTGGTGTTCTCATAATTTCATTCTGAGGTCATCTCGACCACCGTTCGGCTTCGACAAAGGTCTGCGCAGGCCATTTTCGACTACGTGGTCTCGGCGGGTGCAGATCCGACTCTGCAAATTTGGGGTTTTCAGCCTACGACTGCAGGTGCTGAGGAGATCGACACTCCCAGAGTGTTGATTTGTGGCTGTCTACACATCGAAGGACGGCTCACGATTCTTGGAGGCGTGTCACATACGACACGGGTGCATCTACACACATACTGTAGGCGACATCCACTAGTTCATCAGGTAGCTTGTGTTTGCTGCTTGATATTCCAGATTTCATCCTGAAATTGCAGGTACTTCCACATGGGATGTATTGTCAGAGATGATGTATGTTTGTTGAGGGTTTGCTGGCTGTGAGTCACGCAGCAAACAACCGCCGCAACGGTTACAGCATATAGTGGAAAATTTGTGGATGTATGACTTTGTGGGAAGTCTATGTACTGTCACATTTACTGCAGCCTTTGTTGAGGGTTGAGTGAGGTTTTATTGAGCTGGGGGATTCTCGAATGTTGAGATACTTTCGGTGATACAGGTCTTGGAGCGATCCCTCAAGCACCCTTAGATAGGCAGCTAGGATGTATTGACTGTGAGTTAGACAGTTGGGATTGCATCTTTGCTTTACTGCCGTTGAGGCATTGTCACAGTCTATGCTTACAAGATAGTGACAGGACAATGAGAAACAGTACAGGTGCATGACAGGTTTACCCGCAGCTTACAGTGTCAGAGAGACAATGTTTCTTGAGCTGTTTTTGGTCTGTTTTTAGTACACCAGATCCATTTTACAAAGGCGACTCTGCCAAAATTTCAGCAGAATCTGAAGCTTTCTAGGTTCATTTGACAAGTTGATATTGGTTCAGAGGTCAGTTTACAGGGGAAACTCTGCCGAATTTTCCCCAGGAAAGTAAACTACTGTGAAGCGTAGCTATGGCTAGATCACAGGACACTGCTCTTTACAATATCAAGAAGCTAGATGGAACCAATTTCCCATTGTGGAAGAAGCAGATTTGGCACGTCTTGGTACAAAAGAAGCAGATAAAGCCTATAAAGCTCAAGGGGATAAAACCAGAAGATATGGACGAAGATGAATGGAGCGAAATGGATGAATTAGCACTTTCTACCATTATGCTGACTTTGGCATAAAGCGTTTACTTCAATGTAGCAGACGAGATGTCGGCTTATCAAGGTGGAAAGAGGAATCAGTCTCGTACCAAGTCCCGCAGTGCTAAAGGCAAGAGTGACATAGAATGCTACCATTGTGGCAAGAAGGGTCACATGAAAAGAGACTGCAGAGAATGGAAAGCAGAAAAAGGCAAAGAGAAAGCTGAAGACCATGGTGAGAAGGACAAGTCCTCAGTGAAGATTCAAGAACTAAATGTGACAAACACTGTTGCAGAGGATGACAATCTAGTGTCAGGAGACATCTACTTCTTGAAGAATACAATGGACTCGGCTCTTCTTACAGCATCTGATGGAAATGCACCGAGTGACTGGATTATAGACTCAGGGGCATCACTTCATGTGTCTCCAAAGAAGGAGTGGTTTACTTCTTATGTGACCACTAAAGATCATGTTCGGCTAGGCAATGGGCAGACATGTGAGATCTTAGGTGTTGGAGATGTTCAATTGAAGTTTCGGAATGGCTCTTCTTTCACGCTGAAGAATGTGAGACATGTTCCCGCAATTACAAAGAGCTTGATCAGCACAGGTTTACTTGATGATGCTGGCTACGTCACCACTTTTGGACAGAACATGTGGAAGATATCCAAGGGTTCTATGACAGTAGCACATGGAGTAAAGTCTGGAGGACTTTACATGATTTATGTATCAAATGTCTCTAAAAATGTAATCAATGTAACCGAGCAGCCGAACGTTTCTTTGTGGCATAGCCGGTTAGGGCATATATCTAAGAAGGGAATGGAAATCTTGTCTCGTTCTGGTTATTTGCCTGGATTTTCATTTAATGATTTTGAATTCTGTGAACATTGTCTGTATGGTAAGCAAACACAGCAGCCACATAAGCATAGAAGCAATAGAAGAGATACACAATTGGCACTTGTTCATAGTGATTTGTGTGGACCTATGCCTAACCTACTCTAGGGGGAGCTTCTTACTTTATGACATTTATAGATGATTACTCGAGGAAAGTATGGGTTTATTTTCTCAAGCACAAGGATGAAGCGTTTAGTGTTTTCAAAACGTTTGTGACACTTGTGGAGAATCAGAGTGGCAAGAAGCTTAAATGCTTACGCACTGACAATGGTGGAGAGTATGTTTCAAAGGCCTTTCAGGACTTTTGCGAGTCAAAAGGTATAAAACGTGAACTTACTGCTCCTTACAATCCTCCTCAAAATGGTGTTGCTGAGAGGATGAATAGTACCATACAAGAGAAGGTCAGAAGTATGTTGTCTAATGCACAGCTGCCAAATGGGTTTTGGGCTGAAGCTGTATCAACATCTGTTCATCTTGTAAATAGATCTCCTAGCAAGGTTTTGCAGAAGGGTTCAGTGCCAGAGATGGTATGGTCAGGCAAAATGCCCTCATACAAGCATCTCAGAGTCTTTGGCTGTGAGGCATATACTCACGTTCCAAAGGAATTTAGGAACAAACTTGAGCCAAAGAGTAGAAAGTGCATCTTTCTAGGCTATGGTAATTCTGGTGAGATGGGGTACAGACTTTGGGATCCCGAATCCAGAAAGGTTGTCCGCAACAATGATGTTCACTTTAATGAATCCAAATATCATTCTAAACCAGAGAGGGTTGAGGAGATTAGAAGAGTTGTCTTCCAAGAAGATGGACCTGCACGTGCAAGACAAAATGTCAGGGCTCAAGAGGAGCAAGGACAGGATAGAGTGGAACCACAGGTTGTGGCTGAGCCTGAGCCACCTATTGTGCATAGATCTGGACGTGTCACGCGACCTCCTGATAGGTTTGTTCCATCTATGAACTATGTCATGTTGACTGATTGCAATGAGCCTTCATGTTACAAGGAAGCAGTGCAAATGAAGGACTCCGGGAATTGGCAATTGGCCATGCAGTCAGAGATGACAGCTCTCCATAAAAACCAGACATGGAAGCTAGTTAAATTACCACGGGGCAAAAAGGCTCTACCCTGTAAATGGGTTTACAGGTATAAGATCACCGCTCATGATAGTCAGCCAAAGTACAAAGCAAGGCTTGTTGCCAAGGGCTTTAAGCAAGAACAAGGCATTGACTTTGATGAAGTCTTCTCTCCGGTGGTCAAGATGACTACATTGAGATGCTTTCTTGCATTGGTTGCCATATTAGATTTGGTGTTGCACCAAATGGATGTCAAGACAGCGTTCTTGCATGGTGATTTAGATGTGGAAATTTACATGCAGCAGCCAGAAGGGTTTGTTGAGAAAGGCAAGGAAGATTGGGTATGCCAGTTGTTAAAGAGTCTTTATGGCTTAAAACAATCACCGAGAGCATGGTACCATAAATTCCACAAGTTTATGCTTTCTCAAGGCTACAAACGTAGTGAGTTCGATCACTGTCTATATACAAAGAAGGCTAAGGATGGTAGTTGGCTGATCCTTATTTTGTATGTGGATGACATGTTGATTGCTGGCAAGCACTTGGAAGAAATTTCAGCTTTGAAGTCAAAGATGGCAAAATCGTTTGACATGAAAGACATGGGTGAGGCAAGTCATATACTTGGTATGCTCATTGAGAGAGACAGATCAAAGAAGTTGATTTGGTTATCTCAAACAGAGTATATTGACGAGGTTTTGCAACGTTTCAATATGGAGAAGGGAAAGGCACTGAGTGTTCCATTGCCACCATATGTGAAACTTAGCAAACAAGATTGTCCTGTGTCTGAGGAAGAACAGGCTGAAATGGATAAGATTCCATATGCGTCTGCAGTGGGTAGTTTGATGTATGCAATGATTGCTACTCGCCCAGACATTGCATTTGCAGTGGGAGTAGTAAGTCGATACATGTCAAACCCAGGCAAGAAACATTGGGAGGCCTTGAAAGGAATATTGAGATACCTGAAAGCTACAAAGAGCATGCGTATATGCTATGGGAGTCAGGAGCTAAGTGTAAAGGGTTTTACAGACTCAGATTATGCAGGTGACTTAGACAACCGAAGGTCTACGTCAGGGTATGTCTTTACATTGGCTGGTGGAGCAGTATCATGGCGTTCTAGATTACAAGATTGTGTTACTCAGTCTACTACAGAGGCTGAACATGTTGCAGCATCAGAGGCATGCAAAGAATCAACTTGGCTTAATCGACTAGTAACAGATTTGGGAATCAAAGAAGAGATGCCTGTGTTATATTGTGATAGTCAAAGTGCTATACAATTGGCTCGCAATCCAGTTTATCACTCAAAGACAAAGCATGTGGATGTGAAGTATCATTTCATCAGGGAAATGCTCGAGGATAAGCAACTTCAGCTTGTCAAAGTTCACACCAAAGAAAATCCTGCAGATCTACTTACAAAAGGACTTCCCTCAGAGAGCTTTGCGCATTTTCGCAAGCAGTTAGGTGTAGAGTAGTACATCACTTCTCTACATCTCTTGTATATTAGCTTGTATAGTAGCTTCTCTCACACTTAAAGTACCACATTGGACTTTAAGTGGGAGGTTGTTGGGGTATAAAGCCCAATGTGGTCGCCCAGGTAAGTGGGCGGGCCGCCAGGTATGTACACATATTCTTTTGTAAAACCTAATAAGAACTCACTATGCTCTACACATTACAGTAGAGCGAGTTCACCATATCGTCGTGCTCTTCTTCTCGCACTCTCTCTCGCGTCGCACTTCCGCTCGTACTCCTTTACTTACAGGCTTTGGCCTCGACGAGTGAGGCATCATCGATAAGATCTTGCACCGTTTCATCGTCTATCTCTAATTGCAAACATAACTCTGCCCCAACTCGTTCTGGCAGATTGTCTTCATCCATTGCATCTTCATCTACAAGTGTCAATTCTAGCTCGTCTGCGTCATCCCTTGTATATCTTTCAACTTCCTCTGCCATACCTTCGTCCATCTCATCTAATATCACAGTAGTATGGACGTCATCTGACTGACTTTCCTCCAGGAGATCTTGCCCTTCAAATATGTCACAAAAATCAATGCCCGTTTCGTAGGAGTCGTATTGTAGATTCTGTACGGTTTCTTTAGCAAACTCTCCGTACTTGTGCACATGCTCATTACATATCCTACGCTTACACAGGATTTGATACTTGCAGAGCGTGCACGAGCATGCAATCTCTTCCTGCATGTTAGTTGATGACGTTGCCATCTACAATGATTATGAATGTTGTTTTAATATATATACTCCTCACAATGTAAACTACCTCGCATTCTCTAGTCTTGCCCAATCTCCGTACACCTAGGTTCAAAGGTGTACGGAGATCAGGACCACCGGGTCAAAATATCGTCTTTATCGGTCAAATCCTATATGGGTAGACACATACGTGCACTCCCAGGTGTACATGGCAATGCATGTAGCATGCAAAACCCCTTTGCCTCTTTTAGTTCCATAGTTTCTTCTGTCTTTTTGACCTACGGCTTGCCATACACGCTCTTGACATTGCCTTAAGACTACCTAATGGACTACGGATAGTTTCGATAAGCATAGAAGCCATTTTCGAAGTCCGTTTGCGTTTTTCCATAGAAAAACGCAACCGGATTTGACCTACGGCTTGTGTATTTGGCTTTTCTTCTATTCGTTTGACCTTTGGCTTGCCATACGCACTCTTGACATTGCTTTAAGACTACTATGGACTACGGATGGTTTCAATAGGCATAGAAGTCATTTCCGAAATCCGTTTACGTTTTTCCGTAGAAAAACGCAATCGGATTTGACCTACGGCTTGTGTATTTGGCGTTAATTCAAACCCATTGACCTACGGCTTGCCATACATGCTCTTGACATTGATTTAAGACTACTTAATGAACTACGGATGGTTTCGGTAGGCATAGAAGCCATTTCCGAAGTCCGTTTGCGTTTTTCCGTAGAAAAACGCAATCGGATTTGACCTACGGCTTGTGTATTTGGCGTTTCTTCTATCCGTTTGACCTACGGCTTGCCATACGCGCTCTTGACATTGCCTAAAGACTACCTAATCGTCTACGGATGGTTTCAGTAGGCAGAGAAGCCATTTCCGAAGTCCGTTTGTGTTTTTTCGTAGAAAAACGCAACCGGATTTGACCTACGGCTTGTGTATTTGACGTTTCTTCTGTCCGTTTAACCTACGGCTTGCCATACACACTCTTGACATTGCTTTAAGACTACTTAATGAACTATGGATGGTTTCAGTAGGCATAGAAGCCATTTCCGAAGTCTGTTTGCGTTTTTCCGTAGAAAAACACAACCGGATTTGACCTACGACTTGTGTATTTGGCGTTTCTTCTATCCGTTTGACCTACGGCTTGCCATACGCGTTCTTGACATTGCTTAAAGACTACCTAATCGTCTATGGATGGTTTCAGTAGGCAGAGAAGCCATTTTTGAAGTCCGTTTGCATTTTTTCGTAGAAAAACGCAACCGAATTTGACCTACGGCTTGTGTATTTGACGTTTCTTCTGTCCGTTTGACCTACGGCTTGCCATTGCACACTAAGTGACACACTCTCTATTGTGTGCCTTGCGCTTCCTTCGTCTTCTCCAAGCTGTGTGCGTTTCTCTGCAACCCTAATTCCAACAATTGGTATCAGAGCAGTTCACGTCCTCCCAGGCTTAGTCACCATCTGCTCTAGCACACGCCTGCTCACTTTCTCCGATTTCAGTGAGCTTTGGTGAGCGTTCGTAGGTCGACAAATAGTTTGGGATCGATGAGGAAAGTGAGCGTTCGCAAGTCGACAAATATTTTAAGCGTTCGCAGGTCGACAAATGCTCAGATTTTTGATTTGGGCTCATTTCGGCCTCCGTTTCCAATACAGGCAGTACTGCACAGGCAATTTTGTCATTTTGTGCAGAATTTTTGTCAGTGCCGTTTTCTACATAACAGGTGCCTTATAGTCTTCTATGGTTTGTGCTATATAGCACAGGTTGTTCCTGCTCTGTTTCTCCTATTTTCGGGCAGTTTTCACATCAGGTGCAGCATTTGCCATGGCTGACAACAACAACACAGATGTGTTCAAGATGTTTGCTACTGAGGACAGGTTGGATGGGGCCAACTACCCTATGTGGGCTTATATGATGCAACATGTTCTTGTGTCAAAGGGTGTCTGGAACATTGTGCAGGGCATGTACGTCCTGGTTCTGAGGATGTAGGCGATGTTGAGGATGTTGCAGGTCTTGCTGCAAGGATTGCAGCTGTTAGAGTTGTTTTGCCTACGGTAGAACAAGCTCGTTGGGATGTTAAGGATGCGTAGGCTCATGCATTGATTGCGTTGTCTGTGAAGCGCACCATTGTTCCTCACATCCGTTCAGCAAAATCTCCAAAACAGGCTTGCAGGTCTTTATGCAAGCCACAATGAGGCTAAAATTTCTTTGCTACGTAAAGAGCTGGAGTCGAAGATTATGCATGAGGAAGATGATATGGACACTTTCCTTGCTAGTGTCAAGGATATCAATAAGCAACTTATTTCTGCAGGTGAAGTCATTTCAGACAGTTTCCTTGTGCAAACTGTTCTTGATGCCTTACCAGATTCCTACCAGACTTTTGCTAGTACTTGGAGACTGATGACCCAAGGAAATCCTGAAGTTGTCAAGTTTGATGCATTATGCACATTGTTGTTGCAAGAGTCACTTTCCAGAAAAAACAGAACCAGGCAACGTGTAGTTGAACATGCTTTTATTGCTTCTCAAAGAAAGGGTGGTAACAGTAATGCAACCACTTCTTATGGTTCTGCTGCGAGTGGCAAAAATTATATTCCTAATGCTTCGTCTGGCAATTCTGGTGATAAGGGCAAAAAGAAGATGCGTTGCCATTATTGTAAAGCCAATGGTCACTTGATCAAGTCGTGTCCTAAGTTGAAGGCCAAAGAGGCTAAGAAGAAAGAGGGTGGTTCCACTGCAAATGCTGGTTCCACTACAAATGCAGCCATTGTTGAGTCTTTTGTGAAAGGAGACTGTAATGCTGATGTTGATGCAGAATGGGCGTTTAGCGCAAAGTGCACTTACAATCCTGCTGTCCATGATGCATGCTTGTCAGTTGTTGCTGCAGATTCACATGTGTGGTATTTCGACAATGGTGCTACAAAGCACATTACCTCACATCGTGAATTGTTTACCTCTCTCGAGTCTGTCCCTCATGGGAATTCAGTCACTTGTGCCAACAATGCCTCTTATCCAGTTCAGGGAGTTGGAAAGATTGTGCTCATTGCTGCTAATGGCAGTTCCTTCACACTTGTTGATGCACTTTATGTACCTGGGATCAAGAAGAATCTCTTGTCTGTATCCACACTTGCTAGACTTGGACTTGTAGTCAAATTTGTGGATGACAGATGTATAGTTCATGATCTCAGTTTTGGTGATGAAATTGTTGCATCTGGGCTTTTGTACCGTGGGTTGTATCAGCTCACTTTGTATGACAAGTGTGGACAAAATTTTGCAAATACTGTTGCAAATTCAAGGGCTATTTCAGATGCAAAACTTTGGCATGCACGTTTTGGTCATATGAATTTTGCCAGTTTGCTGCGTTTGGAGAAATCTGATATGGTTGCTTCTTTGCCGCCTCTTGAAGCACCTGTCAAACACGTTAGTGAAGGCTGTATTTTGGGTAAGATGCAGCGTTCTAAGTTTCAAAAGGATGCGTCAGTTCGGGCCACATGCAGGTTGTAGCTTGTGCATAGTGATGTTTGTGGGCCCATGCAAACTCCGTCCTTAGGCAATTACCTGTACTTCGTGACTTTCATTGATGATTACTCCAGGCATGCATGGGTATTTCCGCTTAAAGCGAAGTCCGAAGTTTTTATGTGCTTCAAACAATTTCTGGCCATGGCTGAAAATGTCTCGAAATGTACTATGGGCACCCTCTGTTGCGATCGAGGGGGGGAGTATATGTCTCATGAATTTAATGCATTTCTGGCTAGTCGTGGGATAAAACACCAATGTACAGTGCCTTATACACCTTAGCAAAATGGTGTTGCTGAGAGGAAAAACAGGTGACTGACAGAAATGGCACGATGTATGGTCAAAAGTCAAGCTTTACCGCATTCTTTTTGGCTTGAGGCCATCATGTGTGCCACTTATGTACTTAACAGGTGTCCTACGAAAGCTTTGCAGTCTATTACTCCATATGAAGCATGGCATGATAGAAAGCCTTCTATTGAGCACATGCGTGTTTTTGGTTGTTTGGCATATGCTTTGGGGCCACAAGTGCAGCGCAGAAAATTGGATGATAAGTCTCTCAATGTATTTTTGTTGAATATAGTGCTAAAAGCAAAGGTTACAGGTTGTATCATGTGCAAACAAAACGTATTCTAGTTTCACGGGATGTAGTGTTTGTGGAAGATTCTGTTCAGCCCTTGCTGTCATGTACTAGAGACACTAATGTAAGCTCACATGACATTTATGACACTTTGTTGCCTCTTTTCAGTGGTGGAAATACGAATCTAAGTTCCAATGAGGCAAATGTACAGCCTATGGGGGTTTCTCAAAATGTTACAGATCAGCCTATTACTGATGCAGATGTACATGATGTACTTGATGAGGAAAGGGCTGAAAATGAGGAGGATAGAGGTATGCCAAAATGGCTGGTGCACACTTTGCGTGACAGTAAATTGGATGCACCTTTGTCTAGTCATACTCGTTCAGGCTCTTGCCATGCATCTTATGCTTCAGATTGTTATGCTTTGGTTGTGTCTAGTTTACATGATGTTGAGGAGCCTCTGTCTTTTGATGAAGCACATAATTCAAAAAATTGGATGGCTGCCATGCAATCAGAATATGATGCACTGATAGAGAATGACACATGGACTTTATGTGATTTGCCTCCTGGCAAAAAGGCCGTTGGTATGAAGTGGGGTTACAAGTTGAAACGCAAGTTGGATGGTGAGATCGATCGCCATAATGTTCGACTTGTTGCAAAGGGTTATGCACAACAAAAAGGCATAGATTATGAAGAGACTTTTGCTCCCACTTGTCGTATGACTACTGTGTGTTTTCTATGTGCATTGGCAGCTCATTTTGGTTGGGATGTACATCAATCAGACATTGTTACTACTTTCTTGAATGGTGACATATTTGAGGAAGTTTATGTAACGCATCCTCGCGGTTTTGTCATAAAAGGACAAGAGGACAAAGTGTGCAAATGTAAGAAGGCTTTGTATGGGTTGAAGCAATCTCCTCGTGCTTGGTATGAGAAAGCTGACACTCATTTGGTCAAACAAGGCTTTCGTAACAGTCCAACAGAAAGCACATTGTATGTAAAGCGTGAGGGTGATGTACTTCTCATTGTGGTTCTTTATGTTGATGATTTGCTGATCACTGGACCAAATGAGAGACATATTGCTGAATTTAAGGCTGATTTGAATGCTACTTTCAAGATGAAAGATTTGGGGCTGTTGCATCATTACTTGGGTATACAATTTAAGCAGTGTGATGGTGGTATTGCCTTGTGTCAGAAAAGTTACATAGAGACATTGCTATGTAAGTTTGGACTTGAGGATTGCAAACCTATGGCCACTCTCATGGAAACAGGTTTTAAATTGAGTCTACATGATGCTGGCGATCCTGCTAATGTCACTCTTTACCAAACTGCTGTTGGATGCCTCATTTATGTATGCAACACGAGGCCGGATATTCAGTTTGCAGTCTCATGGGTCAGCAGATTTATGCATAGCCCAGGGTCTAAGCATTGGTAGGTTTTCAAGAGGATTTTTCGCTACCTTAGTGGCACTTTACATCTTGGCTTGTTTTATCCCAAGGGGGGATCATTGCCGCCAGACTTACATGCTTTTACGGACTCAGATTGGGCTGGTTGTTTTGACACGCGAGTGTCCACAAGTGGTTTTTGTTTCATGCTTGGCAGTTCATGTATATCATGGTTGAGCAAGAAGCAACCTACTGTGGCCACTTCGAGTTGTGAGGCTGAGTACAGGGCTCAGACGCCTTATGGCTGATTTGGGTGTTGGACAGGACACTGCCAACACTATCTACACTGACAATCAGAGCGCACTGGCAGTTGCGAGGAACCGAATTTTTCATGCTCGCACAAGGCACATTGAGGTGCATTACCACTATGTCAGGGAGAGGCTCTCAGTAGGAGAGATAAGCTTGGCTTATGTGCCAACATAGGACAACCTTGCAGATCTTTTCACAAAGGCATTGTCTCATGAGAAGCTTGAAGCTTTCTGCAAAGCTTCGGGCTTACTCCCCTTTGTGGACTGATCCTCTCCTCCGGGCATGGCACTTCCCTTTACTCATGTGCCAGCTCTCGTTCACCGGATCACTCCAGGGGATGTGTGTGAACACACTAGGACCGCCGGGGCATTTTTTCCCTCTTTAGGAGGTTTTTCCCCCCGTGCATTGTATATACGCCCATCACTCTAGGGCTATCTATCTTTCCATTGCACACTAAGTACCATATACATGTGGTAGTGATGTGTGTGAACACACTAGGACCGCCGGGGCATTTTTTCCCTCTTTAGGAGGTTTTTCCCCCCCGTGCATTGTATATACGCCCATCACTCTAGGGTTATTTATCTTTCCATTGCACACTAAGTAACACACTCTCTATTGTATGCCTTGAGCTTCCTTCGTCTTCTCCAAGCTGTGTGCGTTTCTCTGCAACCCTAATTCCAACAATATCAAGAACAGTATCCACAAGGGAACTGTCTGAAATAACTTCACCTGTAGAAATATGTTGCTCATTGATATCCTTGACACCAGCAAGGAAAGTGTCCGTATCATCTTCCTCATGCATAATCTTCGACTCTAGCTCTTTATGCAGCAAAGCAATTTTAGCCTCATTGCGACTTGTATAAGGACCTGCTAGAATATCCCAATCCTGTTTTGCAGTTTTTGCTGAATGAATGTGAGGAACAATGGTGCCCTTCACAGACAACGCAATCAATGCATGAGCCTTTGTATCCTTTACATCCCAACGAGCTTGTTCTATCGTAGGCAAAACAACTCTAGTAGCAGCAATCCTTGCAGCAAGACCTGTAACATCCTCAACATCGCCTACATCCTCAAAACCAGGACGTACATCAATGCCCTGCACAATGTTCCAGACGTCCTTTGACACAAGAACATGTTGCATCATATAAGCCCACATAGGGTAGTCGTCCCCATCCAACCTTTCCTCAGCAGCAAACATCTTGAACACATCTGTGTTGTTGTCAGCCATGGTAAATGTTGCACCTAATGTGAAAACTGCATGAAAATAGGAGAAACAGAGCGGGAACAACACGTGCTATATAGCACAAACCGTAGAAGACTATGAGGCACCTGTTATGCAAAAAATGGCACTGATAAAAATTCTGCACAAAATGACGAAATAGCCTATGCAGTACTACGTGTAGTGGAAACGGAGGCCAAAATGAGCCCGAATCAAAAATCTGAGAAGACTAAGCTCTACAAGCTTTCCCGAAATTTTTGTCGACCTGCGAACGCTTGCCAAAGCTCATTGAAATTGGAGAAAGTGAGCAGGTGTGTGCTGGAGCAGCTGGCAACTAAGCCCGGGAGGACGCAACCTGCTCTGATACCAATTGTTGAAATTAGGGTTGCAGAGAAACGCACACATCTTGGAGAAGATGAAGGAAGCTCAAGGCACACAATAGAGATTATGTTACTTAGTGAGCAATGGAAAGATAGATAGCCCTAGAGTGATGGGCGTATATATAATGCTCAACGGAAAAAACCACCTGAAGAGGGAAAAAATGCCCCGACAATCCTAGTGTGTTCACACACATCACTACGACATGTATATGGTAACATAAACCACTACATGTGTTTGTCTGAAGCTTGAGATGGTTGTGAGTATGAATCAAGAATAATCAACTCCTGATAACCACAAATAAGCATATATTAAATATAGTTGCTTCCCCACATGCAAGGCACAGAAACCACTACACGTGTTTGTCTGAAGCTTGAGATGGTTATGAGTATGAATCAAGAATAATCAACTCCTAATAACCACAAATAAGCATACATTAAATATAGTTGCTTCCCCACATGCAATGTCAATACATAAGGTCCGATGGTCTTATTCCGGGGTCCATTGGCCAAGCGTAAAACTCTTTATGTGATACATGATGGCTTTGGAGAGTAATATATAGGTCCAATGGTCTTATTTCGGGGTCCATTGGCCAAGTGTAAAACTCTTTATGTGATACATGATGGCTTCGGAGAGTAGTATATAGTCAATCACTTTATCCCCATTACGTTTTCTACATGTAAATCCATTGGCTCCACTCCACAAAGATACACCATTGGCAATGAGCATAATCGTGCTATTACACATGTGCAAAAGTAACTTTCCATAGTGATCTGTCTCTTTCTCATCCATTGAATTCACTTCAAACTGTTGAGTGTCATGGTGCAATGTTTTTGTGCGAGCATTCATATTCCCAAAGACAATAACATTACCTTTGCCTTTAATTCTAGTTCTGTAATTGGACACTTAAGTGTCCTGAGACACTAAAGTGTCATGTTTTCCTTCCAAGTTTTGGCAATTTATTTGTCAAGCTAGAAAGAAGTTTTTTATACCTTGCTTCTACCATAGGTTGGTCATGAGGGTAAGAAAACACTAGATTTTTCTCCATGTCAAAATACGATCCGTATTGATAGAATTCTGGTAAGTTCTAAGTCATAAATTTTAGTAAAATTTCAAGCTGTTCTACCAAAAAAATCATAAAAATCTTATATCTTTTTGTAGAGATGGCCCTTTTTATGTTTATAAAAGCCAAGTGTTATAGAAATAATTTCATACTTGAACACGTGCTGAATTAGAGCATAATTTTGGTCTTCCAAAGCTCCCCTCATGGAATTGGGCCTATTCTAGTGCAATTTGACAACTACAAATGACTTTATATCTTGAAACCAAAAAACCACGTATTTTTTGGGCTCCCTAACTCAATTAAATCTCATTGCTTGAACTTTATCTTGAATTTTTTATCATGGAAAAACTCTTGAAAATCTTGAGTTATCCATAATAACATTAAAACCAAGGTTTTGGGAACCCCAATTGTGTATGTACCATGTACTTTGATACATTTAGTTGATCTACATAGAAAGTTTCATATTATTTGAGTTTTTAAATGCTTATGTCTCAAGAATGAAAATATCAAAGTTCTCTCATGTGCTGTTTTGAATATTTAAAATAATCCAACAATTGTTGCATACCAAAGCCCTTCTATTTTCCACCTTGAGTCCTAGATGGAAAGGGTAAGTAATGAATCACTTTATAAAACTCACAAATACATCACAAACATATTTTTCTTTGTATACAATGATATGTTTGAAATGGCTATATCAAACACATATAACTTTCCATTATTTTATATACTCCCAAGTCAAATTTTTTGCACATGAAACGTTTAATTATCTATAGCAAAATTGTGGAAAAGACACCTTAAATTTTCTACAAAGTTGCTTTATTTTTTCTTGAGCTTATAAAGTCGATTTCTTAAAACCATCAATCGCAATCTTACAAGGGTCAACTTGATGAGTATAGTTCTTGATCATGGTAGATTCTAAAATGCAAGGTTATATTTTTAAAAGACCCTCTAACTAACATATTTAAGAATATCAAGAGGGATCTCTTAAATAAATTGTCTAATGCAAGTAGCATTTAATTTAAATTTGTTAAAAAAGGGCACTTACGTGTCCTGTTTTGGTACCAAACTAGTGTTAAAACAAGCAATGTCCTCCTCTAAATAAAAAAATGGATGATCTCTATCCATGTAAGCATAAAAGGGGAAATCATGATGAGGAATGTAACAACCAACTACAAAAATGGGTGCTCTTTTTGGTGTCATAATTTTCAGCCATACATAACGTTTGTGCTTGTCATCTTTCACAATTGATACAAAATCTTCCATTCCTTTCTTAACCATACATCCTAACCCTCCTTGCCCTCTTCATTGCTTGAGATTCATTGACCACAATATCAATGAATGTGCATTGTAACCCTTCAATTTGTTAATCCTTTGTGTATCTTGTTTCAACAAGAAGTACAAAGCTGCCTTTTCTTGTTAGTTCATCAATGCCAACCCCCGGATTCCACGGGTATCCATTGAAATTCCTAAAGAATACTTTCAATTGTAACCCAGCCTCATAGGTCATGCATTCCTATTTTCTCGAGGAACTTGCCTCCTCCTTGGGCACAATTTCTTCATGAGAAATCTCCCTATTTATTCCTCTTTTCCTTGCAACACATATTTTATTGCTTAGTAGTGCAATCTTCACATACAAAATATTTTGTATCCCTCAAATAGATCCAACTGTTATCAATGATAATATTTTGTTTGGTCTCATCCGGCATGGTGCATACAATTGGCCGTTCTCCCGAGTGAGGAGCTCCCTGCTTACCCACTCAATGTGCTCCGTAAACCATAACTCTGGCATGCCAAAGCGGGTTTTGAAGAAATCTTTGATAGCAATGGCAAGAGAAGGAGGTGTCTCTAGCTTCTCTTTGGGGATTTCACGAATAAGAATGTTCTTGGACCGTTGCTCTCGTTCCTTCAACTCTTCTACAGCCACATTCTCAACATTCTTTGTTTGAGCCATAGCTTGCATGAAGGAGGAATTAGAAACCACATTGCTACCACATACATCAACCCCAGACTTGTTTGTGCATACATTTTTCATGCCGCATACATGTGGACTCATGGTGTCAAATTTCTCCTCTTTCAATACATGGTCATGCTTTACCTTGCTCATGCACTCCTTCAAAGCACTCAAGTCCACAAGAGAGCATTTACATTCCTTGAATTCCTCTTCCTCCTCATGTTGTTTGCATCTCAAGTGTCCTCTTGAGATTCTCATTTTCAACCACAAGAACCCTTAGCATGCCATTCTCCATTGTAAGTGCCCATAAGTCTTCACCTTGTTTGTTTACGGTCTCTTGCAATGATACCAAGTATGTCATAATCGTGGTTTTCAATGTCATTAGTTGAGTGGTTGTGTTGCTATCTCCAAACTTAGGAGATTTTGGATCATTTTCTACAATGGTCGTGGACCTTGTTGAAGAAGAAGAGCCCTTGCAAGTGCCGAAAGACATTGTATGTAAACTAAGAGATAAGAGTCCACTTTTTTAAACATATTCACTTTAGAAATATTGCAACATAAATGCCTTTCATAATTTTGAATTGTTTGTCTTTACATCAATGCATAGAGGGAGTTGTGCTATTCAATTGAGGCTATAGATCACCCAGACCGGAGTTCGGATGAAGAAGTTATGATCAAAAGAGTGAATTGCTATCTACTAGGTCAAAAACGGCTGCACTAGAGAGAGAGAGAGAGAGATAGCATCAAAAATTCTCTTCTTATTAAAAACTCTCTCTCTCTCTATCTCTCTCTCTCTCCTCCCCACAAGTATTCAATTATCAAAGACTTGTCGTGCAAAACTTTAATGTCTCTTTAGATTGCTCCTACACCCTTAAACATTTTGCTCTCTCTTTCTCTCTCCCCCCTTCTCTTTGCCGCATCATTTGTTGGGCACTACAAATTTGTCCTCTCTCTCTCTCTCTCTCTCTCTCTCTCTCTCTCTTTGATTTTTTATCGACACCCTTATCAGTCAAAATTCAAAGATTTAATAATTTTTAAGTGTGGCATAGTTTAACTCTTAAAAATAAAAAGGACTAAATATCCAAAACTGGTAAATGGCTCGTTAACAGAGCCAATCTCTCTCCCCATTCAAGGTGTCAATGTCAAGATTGATTTTTGCAAGGCATTTTACTTATTTCAAGGTATTTTGTCCGTTTTCTAATGGTGAAAAATGTAGCTACCCTTTAAAAAATACATTAAAATTCAAAGAAAATCATAATATTTTGGAAATTTAAAGAGCAAGGGTGCCCTTGATGAGACATAGTCCTTACAAGCTCAATTGTATTCCTTCGCCCCCCCCCCCCCCCCTCCCCTTCTCTCTCTCTCTCTCTCTCTCTCACACACACACACACACACACACAGGCAATGCAATGGTCTCCCTCTCTCTCTCTCATGGTCAATAATGTGGATAACAACCCCTTCATTTGCATGCATGTCCTCAAACCAAGATCGCCTCAATTCGACACATGGATATGCGAGCTTTCTCTTTTTTTTCTCAATTGCTTTAAAAAAATATAAACTTGCATACTTTTTAAAAAAATATCCATACTGGTTTTGAAAAAAATCCCCTTGAAAAAGTAAAACCAAACATATAGAAAAAATTCAATTTCATCAAATGCCAAAATCTTGACAAAAAATTATCTTTTTTTTGTTATGTGCATTTAAATCGAAACATTTATTCTATACAGAGTAGAAATTCCTTCGAGTTTATATTATCAAAAATATTTTTATTTTCCACAATTTTACGCTTCACTTTTGTAGTTTAGATTAAATATTTTGTAAGGTTTTTTTTGAAGTGAACTGACGAATGATAAGTAGAAATCGTCTCTTTCCTTGAAAATTTGTGCCATTATATTTCCACTAAAATAATTTTCTTTTGCTATGTGCATTTAAACCAATACATTTATTATATAGAGAGTAGAAATTCTTTTGATTTTACATTGTCAGGCAGCTTTTCATTTTCAACAATGTCACCCTTCACCTATTGCATTTTGGATTAAATGTTTTGTAAAGTTTTCTTTGAAGATCCTAAAGAGTGAAGAAACTTCTTTTTATCTTGAAGCAATGCTTTTCATTTTCTTTCTTTAGATTAAAGAGTGAAGAATCTTCTTCTTTTTTTACCTTGAAGCAATGCTTTTCGTTTTCTCTCTTTAGATGGAATGATACTCTTGAAGAAATAGTCCTTTTGTTATAGGATCATGATATTTTTAAAATGATACTTTACTTTAGACAAAACCAAATCTTCCTCTTTATTCCTTTTACCGCTAGTGTGTGTGAGAGAGACAAACACATACATGTGGAGATATGTAGATACACACCGTTGGCTCCACACATGCTCATATATTTGTATGTGTATATATACATATATTAGTATATGATCCACATGTTGCTGCAACCAAGGAGTATCCTTCAATTTTATGTAACCCTCCCTCTTCTCTTCTTTAAAAGGATAACATGTGCAAGTCTTTGACCGCAGGTGAGACCATTTGAACCATCATCAAATTAAAGGCTTTTTGTCATAAAATCTAATATCTAACCAACCCAAATGATTTTCTCATATTAAATTGATCATTTAATGTGGGAGAATAAACGGGAACAAGTGTTAAGATATAGATATGTGCTTATAGATCTATCTCAACACGGGGCCAATAGTAAAGGGGTCCAAATGGAAGATGGTCTATCAAGAGCAAGGCTAACCAATGGAGCATAAGACCTTAGGGTTAGCTTCATTGAAGACCTCCAATAATGTGTGTAAAAGTCCTTTGACCTTAGGTAAGCTAGGACTGAGCTTGAGGTGGGAACACGACCCAAGCTCGATCGAGGTGCTTGTCGTGCTTGAGGTGTTTGTCCTGCTTGAGGTGCTTGATTAAGGTGCTTGAGGTGCTTGACTTACTCCATGCTTGAGGTGCTTGACTTGCCGCTTGATTAAGGTGCTTGAGGTGCCTTGACATGCTTGCCTGAGATGCTTGTGGGAATACCCCCTAGTCCAAGTGCTTTGTCATGCTTGATGACTAAGGTGCTTGAGCTCCTAAAGTCAAAAGCATCCCTACAAGAGGGGGGGCGAGCCCTTTTCCTAGGGATTAGAGAGAGAACACACACTCACACTCACAAGGGAAGCCCCAGCTTGAAGAGGCAGCAAGGACACATGTCAGGTCCCTACCCATGTTACCTTCATGTGTTGCTTGAAGCCTATTGGCTAGGCTTCAAAGGGGTCCAATGATAAATTACTTGAATTATCTAATTGTTTTTGCATTTATCAAGTCCTCTCTCTCAAAGGGGAAAGGGGGACACTTGTCCCAAGGCTATCCCTGTTGCTTGTAATGGCTTCTGCTTGTGATTGGCTAGGCCTGGAGGGGTCCAATGAGCTTCAAGCATGAGCTACAAGGGGGGGTCGACCCAAGCAAGCTAGGGGGGTGCTTAGGGGGTATACTCACCCACACACACTCACAAGCACTCTGATTGTGTGCTATGCAAAGTGGAAGAGCTCCCTCTCCAAGCAAGTAAAGGTTGAGAGCCTACACTAACACTCTTGGCTATGGAGTGAAAATCCAACCAGAGCCATGCTTCAATGCTTAAGCTTGCTATCTCCTTCTTCTTCATTACTATGCTATTATGTATGCTAGCAACAAGAGTATGATAAGTGAGGAACTAATTCTTTCTCCTACGAAATGTTTCTTCTTCCTCTTCCCTACCCTCATTCCGTGCTAGCTCTCTCCACCTTCGAAGGTGTTTGAGGTCTTGGGACTGAGGCTTGGTATAGTTAAAGCTTTCTTCAAGTTTAGGTTATGCTATGATGGTGATGCATGAAGCTTTCCATCTTCATTGCTTCACCTAGGTCACAAGGAACACAAAGAATGTATTGTAACAAGTCTCTCTTTATGGGAGAAATCATAATACAAATGCCTATTGGAGGGGGGACCGGCTCCACATAAATCCGGTCCTCAACTGTTGTCATGTTCTCTAAATTCTCTCTCTTGCAAAAGTATTGTCTATGCCAAGTTAACTAATTGCTATAATTATGTTGCTATCTTCAATTATGTCTACCCGCTATGCTCACAAAATCATTTCTTGAAAGTACTCTCATTAAACTCCGCTACTCTCAAATTGAATAGGCAAATTCCATTACACTTTTTCTTCTCTTTTTGGTCCCAAGGGAAGCCACACTGCGTCAAAAGACCACCACTCATTGACACTTAGGAAAAATCCAAGTTTAGTGCAATCCCACCTATGAATTTTTAGATCCACCTCTAAACTTTCACCTCAAGATGATAGCACCCACGAAAGGTGATAGCACCCATGAAATTCAAAGCGCCCGTGTTTTGGAGAAAAGCATCCTAACTTAAGTGCAATCCCACCTACGAATTTTGAGATTTATCTTTGAATTTCACCCAAAGGTGATCGTACGCATGAAACTTGGAGGAATTTAATTTAAAAATCTCCAAATATAGTGGAGGGCTACCCTAATTTGTCGTGTCCTTTGTCATCGTTGTTTTGAAAAAAAGCATTTGGCTATGAGAGTGCTCTAAACGATCAGCTCAATGTAGTCCCACCTAACAAATTTTAATATTTACCTTGAGATTTTCATTTTGACCTTGAGAACACCACAAGGTTATTGCACACACGAAACACAAAGAAAAATGCAATGTCAAGATGACCGGTTTAGTGTAATCCCACCTAACAAATTATGATATTTACGCCTAAAAATTGTAATTTTCAAATTTTCATTTCGACCTTGATATCCCAACTCAAAGGTGAGAATGGCATACAGTTAGAGAAAACCTTCAAATTTAGTCAAGATTTTCCTCCACCTTTGTCGCCTCGAATTCACTCGTGCTGACTTGGATTTGCTCACTCTCTGCCTCGGATTTGCTTGCCTTCAACCTTGGACTTGGCTTCTTGCTTTGGGCCTTGTCAATGCCAAACATCAATATATGGAATTAGCATCTTATTTCTCTCTCTCTCTCTCTCTCTCTCTCTCTCTCTCTCACTCACACACACACACACACACACACACACACACACACACACACACACACACACACACACACACACACACACAATGTTTTCGGGAAAAATGTGTCTCAGTTTAACATCGTGCCATTTTCAATTTTCAAAAATGCCAGTTGAGGGCTAGGGGAAAAGGAGAAATGCCACATCAAAACAAAGAAAAATTGTGTAAAAACCATTTAAAAAACAGTTTTTCTAAACATTTTGCTTGGCAATCAAGAACGCTAGTTGAGGGCAAGGAGAAAAGGAACTTTCGAATATAAATTTCAGTCTTTGGAACACGACATTGACAACATCGCACTCACCTTAAATTGTTAATTAAAGTTCACATTGCACAATTGGATATGAAGCATTTACAGTTAGTGATCATCCATATGTAGTTCCTAAATTCAATAAAGGAATCTCTATCTAGAGTGCTTGTCATATTTAAAACATTCTTTTCCTCAACCTGCCCCAAGCTTGGATTTTGAGTATCATATCCTTATGGCTTTACTGAGAAAGCCACAAGTCAGATTTCCTACCATTATAATAGAATTAGTTGTGGTGCAACTATGTCCACTATCACACCAATTCCTAAGCTTATACACCAATTCAATAAAGGAATCTCTATCTAGAGTGCTTATCGTATTTAAAACATTCTTTTCTTCAACCTAACACACCAAATAGGGAGCATATGTAACCCCAAGCTTGGATTTTGAGTATCATATCCTTATGGATTTACTTAGAAAGCCACAAGTTAGATTTCTTACCATTATAATACACTTAGATGTGGTGCAACTATATCCACTATCACACCAATTCCTAAGCTTATGTACCAATTCTGCCCCAAGATCAAGGAAAACAATGCAAAAACACCCTAGTTTCCAAACTTTTAACTTGTCAGTAAAAACTCCCGACTGAGGGCAAGGGGAGAAGATGCAATTCCACCCCAAAATAGAGAAAAAGTAGCGCAAAACTCTGAAAAACAACCAATTTTCAAATAAACTTTCGGCATAGCAATCGAAAAATGCCAGTTGGGGACAAGGGGAAAAGGTGAAACTCCACCCCAAAAAATTGAGAAATTTAGTGCAAGCTTGGCAATAACTTGAGGGCAAAGGGAAAAGGCCAAACTCCACCCCAAAACCACGAGTGCAAGACAATCGTCAAAGTACATGGGTTCGCCTCACAACAGTGTTTGGAAACAATGTGTCCAAGCTTAATATTGTGTGGTTCTCGATGTCAAAAATGTGTCCAAGCTTAATATTGTGTGGTTCTCAATGTCAAAAATGCCAATTGAGGGCATTTATAGTTAGTGATCTCTTCCTAGAGTGCCTGGCGCACTAAGTAGGCATTATATGTAAACTTTTTTTATTAAAAAATTCTCTTTTGGCAAATTAAAGGAAAGGAATTTTGTATGAATGAAAAACGGTTTTCTATACTCCAAAAGCAAGGTGAGGGCAAGGGGCAAACGCCAAATTCCGCTCCAAAAGCATGGGTGCGAGATAGCCGTCAAACTTCATGGGTCCGCCTCACAAGGCCTACAGTGTTTGGGAAAAATGAGTTTTAGCATAATATTGTGTCGTTCTCAGTTTCAAAAATGCCGGTTGAGGGCAAGGGGAAAAGGAAATATTCCACCCCGAAATAGAGAAAAATAGTGTAAAATTTCAAAAAATAAAGTTATTTTTTTAAAATTTCCCCTTGGCAAATTAAAGGAAAGGAATTCTGTATGTTTTAAAAGGTTTTTACACGCTAATGTCCAAAGTTTCAACTTTCAAAACAACCTATTTCCCAAAGTTTCATTTTAGGGCAAGGAGAAAAGGCAAAATTCCGCCGCAAAACCTTGGATAACAACCTTTTTATTATGAACTTTCGGTCTAGCAATCGAAAAGGACTAGTTGAGGGGAAGCGAAAAAGGTGAAACTTTGCTCTAAAAAATCAAGAAAATTAGTGCAAGCTTGGCAATAAGGTGAGGGCAAGGGGAAAAGGCCAAATTCTGCCCCAAAAGCATGGGTGCGAGATAACCGTCAAAGGACATGAGTTCGTCTCTCATGGCCCACAATGTTCGAGAAAAAATGTGTTTCAACTTAATATTGTGTCGTTCTCAATTTTAAAACTGTCGCCTCGAGAAATCCCACCCCGAAATAGAGAAAAAAGTGTAAAAAGTTCAAAAAATAAACTTATTTTTTAAAAATTTCCCCTTGGCAAATTAAAGGAAAGGAATTTTGTATGTTTGAAAAATGTTTTTTACACCCTAAATAAGTGTGGCATATATTTTTGCGCCGCTTCATTAAGCAGAATCTATCGAGATGCTTAGTCAGCTTGGAGGACTAAAAAGGTGCCGCTGTCACATGGAGGAGAGAGATCGGCAGAGAGAGAGAGAGGGGGTTGCCGTGCGTCAAGACTCCAGTGAGAGGGAGAGATTTTTGTTGTGGACGAAGTGTGAGGTACATGGGAGGGCTCCCGGATGGCCCCTTCATCACTCCTACTGCCGCATCAAGCACCTAGCTGAGAAGTTTACCGTCTTCCAAGTTGGCTTTGCCCTCTTCCATCGAGCCATAATCGAAGCCCCTGTGATGGTTCTCTTATCTCCGCCGCTGACTTTGTTGGTTTCGACCTTGAGCCGAGCGGCATCCATAGCATCCCCACCTTCAACTCCTCATGCTCAGACCTCAGCAGGTTGAAACGGTTAGCAAAACCAGCAAGGCGATGATGTTGACTATCATCTGCGGGGGTAAGAGGCGCAGACAATGTGAGGAGATGTGTCGAGGTAGGGACAAAAGGGTGGCAATAGCTATATATCGGGGTGCTTGCCCCCGTGCAAGTGCAGGTGATCGGCAGGGCCAGTCACACACTTTTTTTTTTGGGGGGGGGGGGGGGGGGGGGGGGGGGCAGCACTTTGTTTACCTTATGTACAACAGCTCGCAAGGATGCATCATGTGTGTGCGTGCAAACATAGCGGTAGAGTATCAGCCTCTTGACGCCTAGGTGTCCAGATCAAACCGTGTGAGCACCGCATTGACCTATGTTTTAGTCAACCAACTATTCTCCGCTCAGCTTGACTGGCAACCAGCTCTCACCTTGAGCTCAACTTTGACACAAACCCCAGCCCGAACGTTTGTGAGCTCAATCCCATTAGTAACCCTTATTCTGGCCCTTACTAACTCTAACTGGCCAAACTCTAATCTTGCCTTATACGACCCAAGCACCTACAGTTTGTGCCCTCATTTCAACTCTATTTGTACTTGTCATCTTTGCGCCATTATTGATAAGCAGAGCGTTGAGCTGAGAAGCTCGGTCAGTGAGCTGCACAGTGAGCTAATTCATCATTCAGATCGCAACTAGACATGCAGTAGCAGCTTCAGCTCCATCGTCGAGCTTAATGGACCATACAACTACAGCTTATACGACCCAAGCACCTATCCGTACTTGTCATTTTTGCACCATTATTGATAACCAGAGCGTTGAGCTGAGAAGCTCGGCCAACAATATATTTAGCGAGCTAGCTGAGCACAATGAGAGTGTGAGAGGGCTCAATGTCAGAAGCTCCATATTCTATGGCAATTCCTTTTGGGAGAACATATTGAGTAGCAAGCAAGATCAGTTTATGCTCACGAATACCATATTTCCTCTGTCGAGTGAGCTGCACAGTGAGCTCATTCATCCTAGCAGCTTCAGCTCCATCGCCGAGCTTAATGGAGCATACAGTTACGACTTCGATCTGAGAGAGTGGCACCAAGCACCTACAGTTTGTGGCCTCATTTCAATGGAAGGTGTGCATGTCATCTTGCAGACCAGGACTTGTGGCTCCGAGCTCATACGCGGTCTCTCTCTGTGGCTAGTGGAGAGTAGCCACACATGCAATGTCTACAGCAGTACAGACATATTCTCACCTACCTCGTCACCTACCCGAACGTGACCTTTCCTCACCTGCCTCGCCACGCTGGATGCCAAGGCTCAGAGAGAGAGAGAGAGAGAGAGAGAGAGAGAGAGAGAGAGAGAGAAACTTATACTGACCTCAAGCCGCACACGCAGTTCTTGACTCTCGACTGCTTGGTTTCCAAGCCACTCGTGATCTTATCTCTCTCTCCCCCTCTCCCTCTCCCTCTATCATGCACACACAGTCTTCAAGTGCAGCGACATTAAAACTCTCTTCTTCTTCGCTCTCTCTGTCTCACTCTCACACGCAGCAGCAGCAGCAGGCTATCTTTTCTCTCTCTCTCTCTCTCACACTCACACACACACGCACACGCACGTGCATGCGTGCGTGCAAGATGAAGCTTGCCTTGATTGGGCTCTCCATCGCAGCCTTGATTGGGCAGCGCATGCACGGCAGGCAGGCCTCTCACACACATACACACAGTGACTCAGGCGAGTGCGCCGGATGCATTAAAGGCGGCATCGAAACTCAAATTGCATGCACGAGCAATAGGCTGACACACGCACACACACACTTGCTCGTTGACCCGAGCATCATCACCGAATGCATTAAAGACTCATCGTTTTGATTGTCGACTCAAGTCAGTGCAAATTTTACCGAGCACAAATTTTTTTTAAAAGCCAAAAAGTCCACACCAAGGGAGGTTCTAGCATGCGATGCATGGAGGGGCTCTTTGAGCTTGAAAATCTCACACTCCATTATAAAGAGTATAGATATATAATAAATATATATATTGTGACAATGTGTATATTTTATATATGTGTGTGTGCATGTATTTTGCACACGGAGGGGAGAGAGAGAGAGGGAGAGAAAGAAGCTAACCACACAAAGATTCAGAAATTTTATCATGTAGGAAGAGGGAGCCTTTTTCAGTGTTTTCCATACAATACATAACAGCATGAGCTTCTATTCGGGAGGCACCGCATACCTAGCTAGGTATGATTGGGGGTAGGGGACCACCGGCCCCCCCACCTAGCCGGCGGTCCCCTCCCCCCAATCATATCTAGCTAGGTATGTTGTGCCTCCCTCGCAGAAGCTCATGATGTTGAGGTAAGTCATAATGTGCAAATTATTGTGAGAATCTCTACAAAACTTCTTGCGAACGGGGGCGTAGACATTCTAAAGACCGCATTTCGCACTATGTTTGGTCTTTATGAATATATTGTCATGCCTTTTGGCTTGACCAATGCACCAGCCACATTCAACCTCCTGATGGAGAAGCTATTTAGGCCTCATCAAACCTTTATTGGAGTGTTCTTTGATGATATTATCATCTACTCTAATTTGCTAGATGAACACAAGCAACACCTCCAGGTAATATTTCAAGTTCTAAGAGAGAATAAACTTTATGTTAATCGAAAGAAAAGTGAATTTTTCTTACAAGAGATTCAGTATTTAGGTCACATTATCTCTCAAGATGGAATCCAAATGGATCCATCAAAGTAATAGGTAATAAAAGGATGGCCTAAACCAAGGAATCTTCATTAACTAAGAAGCTTTATAGGTATGTGTGCATACTATAGACTGTTCATAGAAAAGTTCTCACAAATTGCAGGACCATTACATGACCTAACAAAGAAAAATGTTAGGTGTATATGGTCTACCAAGGAGAACAATTCTTTCAAAAATCTTAAAGAAAAGCTTATCTCTCAACCTGTGCTTACACTATCGGATCTCCCAAAGCCATTTGAGGTCCAATGTGATGCTTGTGGTGATTGCCTTGAAGTTGTTTTTCTCCAAGAAGGACACGCCATAGCCTATGACAGTCGAAGGCTCAACCCTGTTGAGCAAGCTCTAAGCATACATGAAAAGGAACTCCTCGCAGTTTTACATGCCTTAGACTCATGGAAGCACTATTTATTGGGGACTCCTTTCATTCTGCGAACGGATCACCAAAGTCTTAAGTACTTCATAACACAGACCAAGCTCTCCAACAACAAATGAGGTGGGCAGATTTCCTTTTGCAATTTCACTTTCATATTGATCACATTGTTCGCAAACATAATCAAGTAGCCGATGCACTCTCGGCATGGCCGAGAGTAAATGTGGTTTCCATAGCAACTCACAATGATCTATCTTCTATGATACATGAGTATGCTATTGATCCCGATTTTAGAGATGTGATTTCAGCCCTTGCATTAGAGAAGAAAGAGGAACCATTTACTTTACAAGATGGTTATCTTCTCTATGGAAATAGACTATGGGTTACTAACTCTGTTACCATGTACATGTGGTAGTGATGTGTGAACACACTAGGACCGTCTGGGCATTTTTTCCCTCTTTAGGAGGTTTTTCCCCCCGAGCATTGTATATACGCCCATCACTCTAGGTCTATCTATCTTTCCATTGCATACTAAGTAACACACTCTCTATTGTGTGCCTTCATTTTCCTTCATCTTCTCCAAGCTGTGTGCGTTTCTCTGCAACCCTAATTCCAACAATTGGTATCAGAGCAGGTTACGTCCTCCCGGGCTCAGTCGCCAACTGCTCCAGCACACGCCTGCTCACTTTCTCCGATCACAGTGAGGTTTGGCAAGTGTTCGCAGGTTGACAAATTCGGGAGAGCTAGTAGAGCTTAAAGCAAAGTCCGAAGTTTTTATGTGCTTCAAACAATTTCTGGCTATGGCTGAAAATGTCTCGAAATGTACTATGGGCTCCCTCCGTTCCGATAGAGGGGGGGAGTATATGTCTCATGAATTTAATGCATTTCTGGCTAGTCGTGGGATAAAACACCAATGTACAGTGCCTTATACAACTCAGCAAAATGGTGTTGCTGAGAGGAAAAACAAGTCACGATGTATGGTCAAAAGTCCAGCTTTGCCGCATTCTTTTTGGCTTGAGGCCATCATGTGTTCCACTTATGTACTCAACAAGTGTCCTACAAAAGCTTTGCAGTCTATTACTCCATATGCAGCATGGCATGATAGAAAGCCTTCTATTGAGCACATGCGTGTTTTTGGCTGTTTCGCATATGCTTTGGTGCCACAAACACAGCGCAGAAAATTGGATGATAAGGCTGTCAAATGTATTTTGTTGGTTATAGTGCTGAAGGCAAAGGTTACAGGTTATATCATCCGCAAATAAAGCGTATTCTGGTTTCACGGGATGTAGTGTTTGTGGAAGATTCTGTTCAGCCCTTGCTGTCATGTACTAGAGACAATAATGTAAGCTCACAGGACATTTATGACGCTTTGTTGCCTCTTTTCAATGGTGGAAATACGAATGTAATTTCTGATGAGGCAAATGTACAGCCTATGGGGGTTTCTGAAAATGTTACAGATCAGCCTATTACTGATGCAGATGCAAATGATGTACTTGATGAGGAAAGGGCTGAAAATGAGCAAGCTAGAGGTATGCCAAAATGGCTGGCGCACACTTTGCGTGACAGTAAATTGGATGCACCTTTGTCTAGTCATACTCGTTCAGGCTCTCACCATGCATCTTATGTGTCAGCAGATTGTTATGCTTTGGCTGTGTCTAGCTTACATGATGTTGAGGAGCCTCTGTCTTTTGATGAAGCACATAATTCAAAAAATTGGATGGCTGCCATGCAATCAAAATATGATGTACTTATAGAAAATGACACATGGAATTTATGTGATTTGCCTCTGGCAAAAAGGCCATTGGTACGAAGTGGCTTTACAAGTTGAAACGCAAGCCGGATGGTGAGATCGATCGCCATAAGGCTCGACTTGTTGCAAAGGGTTATGCATAGCAAAAAGGCATAGATTATGAAGAGACTTTTGCTCCCGCTTGTCGTCTGACTACTGTACGTTTTCTATGTGCATTGGTAGCTCATTTTGGTTGGGATGTACATCAATCAGACATTGTTACTACTTTCTTGAATGGTGACATATTTGAGGAAGTTTATGTAACACAGCCTCGCGATTTTGTCATAAAAGGACAAGAGGACAAAGTGTGCAGATGTATGAAGGCTTTGTATGGGTTGAAGCAATCTCCTCGTGCTTGGTATGAGAAAGCTGACACTCATTTGGTTAAACGAGGCTTTCGTAACAGTCCAACAGAAACCACATTGTATGTAAAGCATGAGGGTGATGTACTACTCATTGTGGTTCTTTATGTCGATGATTTGCTGATCACTGGACCAAATGAGAGACATATTGCTGAATTTAAGGCTGATTTGAATGCTACTTTCAAGATGAATGATTTGGGGCTGTTGCATCACTACCTGGGTATACAATTTAAGCAGTGTGATGATGGTATTACCTTGTGTCAAAAAAGTTACATAGAGACATTGCTGTGTAAGTTTGGACTTGAGGATTGCAAACCTATTGCCACTCCCATGGAAACAGGTTTGAAGTTGAGTCTACATGATGCTGGCGATCTTGCTGATGTCACTCTTTATCAAACTGTTGTTGGTTGCCTCATTTATGTATGCAGCACGAGGCCGGATATTCAGTTTGCAGTCTCACAGGTCATCAGATTTATGCATAGCCTAGGGTCTAAGCATTGGCAGGCTGTCAAGAGAATTTTCCACTACCTTAGTGGCACTTTACTTCTCGGCTTGTTTTATCCCAAGGGGGGATCATTGCCGCCAGACTTACATGCTTTTTCGGACTCGGATTGGGCTGGTTGTTTTGACACGTGAGTGTCCACAAGTGGTTTTTGTTTCATGCTTGGCAATTCATGTATATCATGGTTGAGCAAGAAGCAACCTACTGTGGCGACTTCGAGTTGTGAGGCTGAGTACAAGGCAGTCTTCACAGCTATGGTCGAGTGTGTATGGCTCAGACACCTTATGGCTGATTTGGGTGTTGGACAGGACACTGCCAACACTATCTACAGTGATAGTCAGAGCGCATTGGTAGTTGCAAGGAACCCAATTTTTCATGCTCACACAAAGCACATTGAGGTGCATTACCACTATGTCAGGGAGAGGCTTTTCATTAGGAGAGATCATCTTGGCTTATGTGCCAACACAGGACAACCTTGCATATCTTTTCACAAATGCATTGTCTCGTGAGAAGCTTGAATCTCTCTGCAAATCTTTGGGCTTACTCCCCTTTGTGGACTGATCATGTTCTCAGGGCATGGCACTTCCCTTTACTTATGTGCCAGCTCTCGTTCACCGCATCACTCCAGGGGGGATTTGTTACCATATACATGTGGTAGTGATGTGTGTGAACACACTAGGACTGTCAGGGCATTTTTTCCCTCTTTAGGAGGTTTTTTCCCCCGAGCATTGTATATACGCCCATCACTGTAGGGCTATCTATCTTTCCATTGCATACTAAGTAACACACTCTCTATTGTGTGCCTTGAGCTTCCTTCATCTTCTCCAAGCTGTGTACGTTTCTCTGCAACCCTAATTCCAACAAACTCACTACGTGAGAAAGTAATGTATAAATCTCATGCTCCTCTTTATGCGGGGCATAGCGGGATTCAGTCTACCCTAAAGGGGATTGAAACATATTTCTAGTTGGCCTACCATGAAAGCAAACATACAAGAGTATGTTTCTAAATGTGTGGTATGCCAAAAGACAACGTTTGATAGAGGGGAGCAACGTGGATTGCTTCAACCTTTGCCAATCCATAATTCACCATGGAAGAGCATATCCATGGATTTTATCTTTGGATTGCCTAAGTCTATCCATGGGAATACGAGAATATGGACGATAGTAGACAGGTTTAGTAAACAAGCTAATTTTATACATGTCAAAAAGACTATCAAAGCCCATCAAATGGCAACCCTCTTCATATCACAAATCTTCAAGTACCATGGCTTGCCAATGTCCATAGTGTTGGATAGAGATCCTAGAATGACCATGAATTTTTGGAAGGGTCTCTTTGAAAATTTAGGGACAAGGCTAAACTTCTCTTGGGCCTATCACCCGCAAATGGATGGCCAAAGTGAAATAGCTAACCTAGCAATCCTTGATCTACTAAAGGCCTATGTAACAAAGTGCTTACCCTTAGTGGAGTATGCCTACAACAATACTGCACATACTTCCACGAGAAAAGCACCTTTGGTGGTAATTGAGGGAAGATCAAAAAGTCCCCTGCTACTTAAGGTACACGGGAAGATTTTCACTACAGATGAGTATAGCTAGGACCTACAAGAATCTTTCCAAAATATTAAGGATGCTATCTCTATCTCACAGCAAAGGCAAAAGGCTGCTGCTGATAAGCACAAAAGATCCCAAGCCTTTAAAGAAAATGATTGGGTCTTACTTAAATTTCCCAAGGCTCGATTAAAGCACACGACGGGTAAGAATCCTACGGGACACCAAAAGTACTATGCTAAGCTGGCAAAAAGGTACTATGGTCCCTTCCAGATTCTTAGGCCAATCAATGAGATGGCCTATCAACTCAAGTTGCCCAGCCATTGGCTCATACACAATGCTTTCCATGTGAGCCTATTAAAGCCTTACAAAGGAGAGCCACCTCAAGAACCAACTATTGAAGACCCACGGGAGATCGAGGACCAAGAAGAGGTGCTGCAAGCCAAGTCCATTCTCCGACATGAAGACAAGGTATTAGAGGCGGTAAGACTATCCGACGATATCTTATTAAGTTAATAATTATCTTTTTGAAGATGCTAGATGGATGCAAGGCATACAATTAAAGGAAAACCTAAACCTTGCCAATGCTTACAATGTTTCCCTAGAGTAAGCAAACGTACAAATGTTTAAAATGAACAAAGTTTTTGTCTTATAAGACTCTTTTTTTCTTTATTGTGCACAAAAATGAAGTAGTATGCATGCTTAGATCAAGTTTGCGGAGACGAAGTCTCCCAAACACCAAGTAGAGCTTGTCACTCTGCTATGGAAGATTGATACGAGTAATGTGCAAACATGCTTGCGGCAGCTTAGGCTCTCAAGCGCCAAATGGACTAGTCATCCATTATGAACGATGTCGTAGGGTAACATAGGGATCCTCTAGCCGCTAGAAAAAGGACTAACAATAGGCTTTATCTTTTTTACCCCATAGTCGAGAATGACTATGATTTCAAGAGAGGTAATGTCATAATAACTAATATCTAATTCTCCTAAATGATTTTCTCATGTTAAATTGATCATTTAATATGGGGAAGTGCCATCGGAGAAAAAGCTAGAATATTGGTTAAGCTGGCAGACCAGCCACAATAGGGATCATAAGGAGGGAAAATAGGGATCCAAAGGGGGGGCCATCTGCAAAAGAGCAAGGTGCAACAATGGGCTTTAAAGACCCTAAGGTTCAGCCCATTAAGACTTCCAAAATGCTAAGGTTCCAAAAATCAAAGGTTGTGTCCAATGGTTAAGCTTAGGAAAACTGGATGCTTTGTGTCTGTGTACAAAAGTCCTTATGAATCCTACAAAGGAGGGGGCGAGCCTTACAAGTAGGGGATGAGGGAGAAACACACACACACACACACACACACACACACACACACACACACACAAGCCTCCTTTACACAAAGGGAATGAGGGACACATGTCAGCTGCCTAGCTCAGATGCCCACAAGGTATACTCAAATCCTATTGGATGGCCATGGAGGTGGACCAATGAGAATTAGGCTACACTAAATCTAGTTTAATTAATTTAAAAACACTTAATAAAAGAACCAATAAGAATTAAGCTCTCTAGAAGACTATCGAACAGTCTCCCAAGGGGTCCAATGAGCATTCAGCGGCCCAATGGCTTGCCTGATTCCTATTGGCCAGGAGACAAAGGGGTCCAATGAGAGTTTAGTTGCATTAATTAATTACCTAAAGCTCTCACAAAAGGGGAAAGGGGGACACATGTCACAAGTCTATCACTTATGCTACTTAAATTTCATTGGCTAAGCATGGCATGGGCCAATGGGGTGCCTGCATGAGTAAAATGGAAGAGGGGTCGACCAAGAGATAGAGGGGGCTGAATTTTCAAAGTCATTATTCCACACACTCTCACAGAAGCTCGTGTGTGAAGCAAGAAGACTCTCTCTCTCCTTCTCAAGCTTTAATGGAAAGCTTATCACCTACTCCAAGCTTGTGAGAAGGGAGGCCTACACCAACAACTCTTGGCTTTGTGATGCAAATCCAACCAAGAGCCAAGCTTCAATGCATGCTTATCTTCTCTACCATGCTAATTACTAAGCTATTCTATGCTAATATGAGTGATTATGTGAGGAGATGTACATCTTTCTCGTAGGACTACTCCTTCCTCTCAATCTACTCTCATACCCCACTAGCTCTCACCATCTTCGAAGGTGTGTGAGGTCTTGGGTCCGAGACCGCGAGGGAATTGATGTTGTGTTTTATAAGTGTTTTGTTTAGTGCTCGAAGCTTCCATCTTCATTGCACTAGTTAGTATTGAAGGAACACAAAGAATTGTATTTTAAAATGTCTCTCTTGATAGGAGAAACCTATAATACAAAGCCTTTTGGAGGGGGGACCGGCTCCATGAAAATCCGGTCCTCAACAATAGCTTAATTTCTCTCTCTTTTGGAAGTATTGTTCATGCTATCTAACTAGGTGTTGTTGCTTTTTGTTGCTCATTAGGAACTACTCTAATGAAAAGCTCACTATGTTTATGCTAATTTCTGCGACACACAAGTTACTAGGCCATTGAATGTTACATTGGTATTTTGGGAAATTTTGAAATTTAAAGGGTATATTGGGGATTTCCACAAACTAGAGGGGTATTTTGTAATTTTCTCTTTATAAAAATACTAGCTCCCCTCTCTCCTACTGCTCGCACGATAATTGGCACTCCTTGCCTCCATCGTGTGCCAGCTCCACCTACCATCTGTCTTGCTGCTTCTGCTTTTTGCACATACATCACCCCATTACTTGCACCTGCAATCAATAGGAATCGAGGGCCTAATCTAGTCGGCCATGCGCACAAGGTTGCAATCATCGGTCTCTCTTCCTTGCTTGGTAGCCTGGGACTTGCCTTTGTTACTCACCCCAACTAGGCCTTTCAATTATCCTCCCTTTAATTTTACTTCAACTTTGAGCACTCCTCCACCAACTTAACCCAAGGGATCTTTCAAGATTCTTATTAAAAAGACATGGTAGAGACCTACTAGGCAAAATGTTTCATCTCATTTGCTAGCTCTCTCCTCGATCCTTGAAGTTCTTCTACACAAACTAGGCATGCTGATAATCATCTTAATGCACTTTCAGAGCTGTTTTCTCCAAAGTGTAAAGGAGAACTATTATGCCCTACTATTACTCGGTCCTTGTTCATGGAACTTGGCAAGATGCATTCAGTTGGTGTCTCTCTGAGCTTATCAAAATTCCCATGCATGCACCCGCGGTCAAACTCAAGCACTCAAGTATCAGAGCAACCAGCCTCAGGCGCGTCACAGGCCACTCCTCATCTCCAGCTGGTTGCTTGTCTCGCATGTTGCGACCCGCCTTGCCTGAATTCAAGCAGAACCCACTCACTTGAAGTAGGAAATTGAATCCCACCTCCCCTTGGCACCGTGTCTCCCTCTACCTGTGTTGTCCACCTCCACTTCTGTTCTGCACCCAAAACTCGCCATGGATTTTGTTACGCACCTGTCTAGAGATGCACCTCATTCAACTACCCCTAATATTTTGTCATAGATTCCCAAAATGCCGTTCAAAATTGTCCAAATTCCTCGAATAACCCTGGTTGTGAGATTAAATATCTCCAAAGATTTTAGGAATTGTAGCTTTTTAGAATTTGAATTGGTTTTGTAGGCTTTGGAAATGAATGGCTTCACTATTTTTAGACATAATTGTCTTTTTTTGCAAGACAATTTGTGACAAATTACATGCTAAGTACTCAAAAACGTATCTCAATTGCCAAAAAGGAATAATGTTTAGAAAATCTTGAACAATCCAACCAAAGTTATTTTGAGAATTTTTGAAAGTTTGAAGGATATTTTGGTAATCTCCACAAATTAGAGCAGGAGCGGTATTTTGGGAATTTTCCCTAGGAAAACCTACAACAATCTAGTAAGAGAATGACTAATCTAGAGAGAGACTAAAGAGCAAAAGAGAAGCTTTTAACGAATTGAGAGAGAAGGGACAAGATGGCAAATGAGATTGAACTTAATGATGGCATTACTGTTGTCAGCATTGAAAGAGGTGGTAGAGATAATAGCATTGAAAGAGGTGTGTGTGTGTGTGTGTAGAGAGAGAGAGAGAGAGAGATTCCTCCTTTTGGTCTACCTTGATCTAGCAATGCTACCAAGCTTGATTATAGAGATTAGATAAGTTAGCATGGTGTGAAGACATGAAAGCTGTGAGAGAGAGAGAGAGAGAGAGAGAGAGAGAGAGATTCCTCCTTTTGGTCTACCTTGATCTAGCAATGCTACCAAGCTTGATTATAGAGATTAGATAAGTTAGCATGCTATGAAAAGATGAAAGCTAAAAGAAGTCAATTAATAATAAAACTTTTTTTTAATAAATGGAGTGGGTTCTAGAATTGGTTTCAATGATATGAACAGAACTGGATTCAATGTCTTTGCCCCACTCTTTTACTTGCTTCTATCATTGTATCTTTCTTATGAGCAAGGCATGGTAGTAGTGCACATCATAACTACTTAGGGTTGACAAAAATGCTACCAAGTTGAGAAGTACAAATTGGGTAAGCTAGTAAGCTTTTAAAAGATAAAGGCCCATAACTGCTACATTGTGTAGTTATAAAACTTTTCATATCTAAGAGTAGAGTTATGAAAAGATTAAAGCTCATACTTTCCAATGTACCAGGAAAGTTTCCAATTCAAAGAGATAAGTTGGATTTCTTTTGATATTAAAAATGTGATTGATGCCTCTATCTATGTTTCTCTCTAGATGCCTTGCTTGCATCTCTATCTATGTTTTGTGCACAAGCATAGCAATGTTTTACATCATCACCTAATACAATAATGCATAACTACCTTAGTTCAATAAGGTGCACACTATTTGTTCATGTACACCTTAAAATTTGATAGAAATGTAGGTCACTCAATTGTTTACTTTTGCAAAAGTTTTGGCCATTGTGTTAAACTGAAGGATGTGGTGCAAAATTGAAGTTGTGATCTGAAATCATGCATGTCATTGATCTGTATCTCCCTCTCTCCCCAAATTATAAAAGCATGTTCATTGTTGAGAGAGCAGATTTTATTCAACCATTTACATGCTTGAGTCTATTCCCTTATGCACAATCTATATCATACCAACCATTTGGCTCTTGCTACCTTAAATGTGAGACCAGACATTGAGCAGTGCAGGAGAGCCTTTTCTCATATACGCATTATGTCCCTTGAAAATATGAGAGTATAGATATCATACCCTACTTGAGTGCTCAGCTTTTGATCACATGAAATTTCTTGTCTTACATTTTAGCCTGGATCATGGCCTACATTTCTTGCCTCACATAAACTTCATGGATTTAATTTGTTAGTTACCACCATTATATCCATGGTCTTCAAGCACGCTACCTATACAATTTGGTCCCATAGGTCAATCTAATGTTTAAGGATGATGACTCTCTCTCTCTCTCTCTCTCCCCCCCCCCCAATTTCAAGTCTTAGCCAAATGGATCTTTGAATTTTTTGAAGTTCCTTTTTTGGTGGGTTGAAATTCTCTTTTTTTCTTCCCCTCTTTCTCTCTCTCTCTCTCTCTCTCTCTCTCTCTCTCTCTCTCTCTCTCTATCCAAATGGATCTTTGAATTTTTTGGAGTTCCTTTTTTGGTGGGTTGAAATTCTCTCTTTTTTTCTTCCTCTCTCTCTCTCTCTCTGACACACACACACACACACACACACACACACACACACACGGGTGTTCAAACCCCAGGTTAACCTTACTATCTCCATCCATCAATCTTTATTTTGCTATGGGCAAATGTAGGCTCGTAGCGAGCTATAATTATGTGTGTGTGTGTGTGTGTGTGTGTGTGTGAACGCATAAGCAAGGAGGGTGGATTTTAGTCCCTATAATCACTCCACAAAGATGACATCTCTCTCTCTCTCTCTCTCAACTTTGAGATCAAGACTCATCAAGTAGATCTTTTGTATCTAATCAAGGTATTCTTATAACAATAAAAATTCTCTTATTTTTCCACCTTTCCTCTCTCTATCTATCTCTCTCTCTCTCTCTTTCTCTCTCTCTCTCTCTCACACACACACACACATGCATGTTCATACACACACACACACACAAATTTTTGAAGTCTAGACTTGTTGGCTAGATGTTTGGGATCTCTCTCAATGAATAAGAAGAAGAAACTACAATAACCTTTGTGTGTGGTAGATTGGTTATCACATTACCCTCTTAAATACCAGGTATTAAGTTCAAAACTTGTTAGATAAAGATTTGAGGTCTCTTGTTGTGTTCCTTTGACATTAAAACCTCTCTCTCTCTCTCTCTCTCTCTCTCTCTCTATATATATATATATATATATATATATATATATATATATATATATATATATATATATATATAGATATATGTACATATATGTATATATATATATATATATATATATATATATATATATATATAGATATATGTACATATATGTATATATATGTGTGTGTGTGTACATATATATATGTGTATATACACATACACACACATATGTATGTATATCTATACACACACACACACACACACACATATATATATATATATAAGTCTTGACCGAGTGGATCTTTGAAGTCTGTTGGAATTCTTTTTTTTTGGTGGGTTGGAATTCTCTCTCTCTCTCTCTCTCTCTCTCTCTCTCTCTCTCTCTCTCTCTCGTGCGCGCGTGCACGTGATGCGTGGAAACATGGAGCACTCAAATTCTTTGAAGATCTTGAAGATAAAATGTCAAAGTAGAGTCACCCATCAAATGTGAGGGCTAGAGTTTCTTTATGGCCTTCAGAAGGAAAAATAGAGTCACCCTTTAAATGACACATGGATGCCTTTAGGGCTCATCTCTCTCTCTCTCTCTCTCTCTCTCTCTCTCTCTCTCTCTCACACACACACACACACACACACACACACACACATTGGTGCCCCATGAGGGGCTTTCAATAAGTGTACCCCTCTTCTCTTGGCATAGCGTGTACTCGGAGTGGTGAGAGAATGATCATGGATGTACTGGGCATTTAAATTTTCTACGTCCGTCATGTTCTTCCATTTTGGAGCTATTTAAGATTCCCAATTTTTGCAATAAACCAAGGTTTAGTGTATTTTTACCACTAAAATTGTAAATTTCGGGCTAGAATCCAAGCTTGTCTTAAAGAAAGTCCACAAAAACTTTGCAAGTTTTAGTGCAAATATCATCAATTCTTTAAATTTCAACCTAAAATTCAAAAGAGTTTTTTTATTTATTTTAAATTTTCTTCGATTGAAAATTTTATTTTTGGTAAGGCAAATTCGAGATCTCTCTCTCTCTCTCTCTCTCTCTCTCTCTCTCTCTCACACCCACACACACATACACACACACACAGCCTCATCACACTCATGTTGTTCCACATTAGTTGTAGGTAGTGCCAATTCGACTCCAAGATCATCCCACTATGGCCCTTTGTGCAAAGCTACAACGTGCAATGTGCACATTCTCGGGGCCAAAAAGGCAATGAGTGAAAGCTTTAAAAGCTCTACATTTTTTGAAGCTTCAAAAGCCTTTTCATTTTCTACCCTTCACTTTTGCATTTCAAAATAGATGTTTCTTAAGTTCTGTTTTGAAATGAACCAAAGTGTGACACATGGATGCCCTCTCCTTCTTTGAAAAATTTAAGCTGCTTCATATATAATATAGATGTTTGGTGTATTTTTGTATGCATTCGAGGTATTGGTTTGCAAAACCGGAGCCTTTGCAACCATATACGCATCATGAAAGCTAGACATTATGTATTCTCTCTCCACTTTGAGATTTAAGGCAATCTCTTCAAGGGGGAGAGTGGCACATGAAATCTAGCCCCATATGGGGCCAATCTCTCAGAATTTTGATTTCTTAATAATTAGTTAAATCAATGTGAAAAAACTTTGGGGGGTCAATCAAAGAGAATAATTCAAGCAATGATTTCATGAGCAATTCCTTTTATTGTAGCCTAACTAGAAGGTCTTCTAGGTATAGCCTCTAGTCAGCCCTCGAACATGAAATACTTTGCTCTCGCAATTAAACAACTTAATTGACCAGAGAGAATTGAGAAGCTTGCCTATGGTATTAATAGTTGACCTCTAGTACCTCTCGATCGTTAAATTAGCAACCCCATACTTGTTTATTTTTTGACCTTTACAACTACTTATGCATTTGATTATATCACAGTTTAATGTTTTACTGCTAAAAAATTGTTTAATATTTTATTACCAATCAGTTTGTGTGCCTACTCACTGCATATGCTTTTTAATTGTATATGAGAATGCAATTACTGTGCCATTTTTGGTTGATTTTGCAGTGTTTGAAGAAGGCTAAGGACATTTAATCTCAGATGCTCTTCCACCTCGACGAACGGGATTCATCTCAATAGCTTCTGAGGACGGAATCTACATCAGGAAGGAGGGCATGTTAACCGTTACAGACACCCTATCACCTTCGACGGACGTCTTATTACTTATTTGAGTCATGGATCGGGCTTGTCGATCCAATAGGTGTGTAGGTGATCGTTGATGAGAGGCACACCACTTATCTTATTTTTACAGTATTTTTGCAATGACTGGCCATTGTGGGTGTCCATGTGTGAATGGATCTTATTAAAGGTCTATTTTGACCTAAAATCCTTATTTTTTGAGGTGCAATCTAAGAAGTGCTCTTCCTCTACCTCTGTCTTCTCCTCCTTCGTGTGCTCACATGTGTATTTGCTTGTGTGTATGCTTGAGAGAGAGAGAGAGAGAGAGAGAGCATTGTGGCGGTATCGACGGCTGAACGCGGTGGTGGCTGCAGCTCCTTCTTCTTTGCGGCATAGGATCCTTCACGACGGAAGCATTGAGCAATGAGTGACAAACCATTGCCCCTTTGACATTGCTAGGACTGTCTAGTTGTGTGCTTGCAGCCATTTGTGGCTTGCAAACGGTGTTTTGGCAAGTCCCCAGTCTTTGACACGTTCGGCAAAGAGCACAGTAGTCATGCAATGAGTGGGAGCAAAAGTCTCTTCATAATCAATACCTTTTTGCTGCGCATAACCTTTTGCAACAAGTCACCATCTGGCTTACATTTCAACTCGTAAACCCACTTTCTATCAATGGCCTTTTTCTAGGAGGCAAATCACATAAAGTCCATGTTTTATTCTCTATAAGTGCATTATATTTTGACTGAACGACAGCCGTCCAATTTTGTAAATTATGTACTTCATCAAAAGAAAGTGGTTCCTCCTCATCACATAAATTACAAGCAGTCCAAGTATAACGATCTGATGCATATCAAGAACCTAAACGAGTACGAGTAGACATAGGTGCATCCAATTTACTGTCACACAAAGTATGCACCAACCATTTTGGCATACGTCTAGCCTCCTCATTCTCAGTCCTTTCCACATCATGTACATCTGCATCGGTAATAGGCTGATCCATAACATTTTCAAAAACCCATACACGTTGTACATTGGCCTCATTGGAATTTACATTCAAGTTTCCACCATTAAAAAGAGTCAATAAAGTGTCATAAATGTCTAATGAGCTTACATTATTGTCTCTAGTACTTGATAACAAAGGCTGAATAAAATCTTCCACAAACACAACATCTTGTGAAACCAAGATACGTTTTGTTTGCGGATGGTAAAACTTGTAACCTTTGATTTCAATACTGTAATCAAGAAAAATGCATTTACCATCCTTAACATCCAATTTTTTTTGTTGTGTTTGTGGCACCAAAGGATAAGCTAAACAACCAAAAACATGCATATGATCCATAGACGACTTTTTATCATGCTATGCTTCATAAGGAGTCATAGACTGAAAGGCTTTGGTAGGACACTTATTAAGTACATAAGTAGCACACATGATAGCCTCAAGCTAAAATGAATGTGGCAAAGCTTAACCATACATCGTCCATCTATGTAAGCGGCCTAATTTTTCTTAATCTCATGAAACATATACTCTCCCCCCCCCCCGATCTGAATGGAGGATGACCATAGTACATTTAGAGACATTTTCAGCCATAGCCGAAAATTGCTTGAAGCACATGAACTCCTTTGGACTTATCTTTAAGTGGATATACCCATGCATGCCTGGAGTAATCATCAATGAAAGTCTTGAAGTATAGATAATTGTCTAAGGACGGAGTTTGCATAGGCCCACAAACATCACTATGGACAAGTTGCAACTTGCATGTAGCCCTTATTGAACCATCCTCTGGAAACTTCAAACATTGCATTTTACCCAAAATATAGCCTTCACAAACATGCTTAGAAGGTGCTTCAAGAGGCAACAAAGAAGAAAACATATCAGATTTTTGCAAATGCAGGAAGCTAGCAAAATTTAAATGCCCAAAACGAGCATGCCAAAAATTTTGCATTTGAAACATCCTTTGAATCCACAACTGCATTTGCAAAATTTTGCCCACACTTGTGATACAAAATGAGCTTATATAACCCACATCACAAAATGCCAGATACAACTATTTTATCACCAAAATTGAGATAATGAATTGTATATTTGTCATCCACAAATTTGACAACAAGGCCAAGTCTTGCAAGTGCAAATACAAACAAAAGATTTTTTTTTATCTCTGGTACATAAAGTGTGTTAATAAGTGTGAACGAACTGCCATTCGCAACAATTAGCACAATCTTTCTAACTCCCTTGACCCATTAGGAGATTTTGGAGGTCATTTGGAGGGCCTTCTAGGAAATTCTATTTTTCTCTCTGAATTTTTTTCTTAAAATGCACTTGCACTTATTGAATACGTCCAGAAGAACAACTAGACACTCAAGAAAGTAAACCTAACTTTCTGGAGATCCTTGAAAATGGTCACCTTTTCATTAAATGCGATGGTCTTTTCATGAGGTAGGTGCTAATCATTCAAAATGGTTTTTGTCATCAATGAAATGTGTGTGTGTATATATATATATATATATATCAACTAGTGCTAGAATTTCAAGCTTTTGACACTAGAAATGCATTTGAAAACCTAAAAAATGACTGTCTACTTGCCCTGTTTTGACATCCAAAGCCAAAAGACCCCTTTTGCTGAATGAAGCATGGGGGCATTCCTTTTTTTTTTTTTGGAATGGCCTCTATACATCGTTTGACAATTTTTGTCTGACGGCATGCAAAGGTCATTCCAAAGTCTTTTGGAATGGCCTCTGCGTGCCATTCAACAAAAACCCCTTTTTGGGGGTTTTTTGGCCTTTTCTCCCTCTTTGGGTGTCTAAATAGGGCAAGTAGACATTCATTTTTTTGGTTACTGGCATTTTGGGCGCATTGGCGGTGGTCAAAAGCTTAAAATTCTAACACTAGTTGATAGTTTTGTGATTTGTTTAATTTTAGTGATGACAAAATCCATATTGAATGAGCGACATCTACATCATAAAAAAGGCACTTACATTTAATGAAAAGGTGACCGTTTTCAAGGATCGTTGGATCATTGAATGAGTGGGTGACACCTTTTTCATATTTTTATTAATATCGGCCTATTTTTGTATGTGACATTGCCCCTTCTCTCATTGGAGGAGCTCGTTCTTCTCTCTCTTCTAAAAGGCCCTCCAAAAAACCTCCAAAATATCATAATGGGATAAGAGGCATTGTTGGCACAAGTGACCACATTCCCATGAGGGGCAAACTTGAGATAGGTGAACAAGTCACAATGTGAAGTAATGTGCTTTGTAGCACCACTATCAAAGTACCACACATGTGAATCTGTAGCAACTGACATAAACGCATCATGGACAGAAGGATCATGAGTACACTTTGCACTAAATGCCAACTCTACATTTACATCAACATCACAACTCCTTTCCCAAAAGTTTGTAGCACCACTATCAAAGTACCATACACGTGAATCTACAGCAACTGACATACATGCATCATGGATAGAAGGATCATAAGTACGCTTTGCACTAAATGCCCACTCTATATCTACATCAACATCACAATCTCCTTTCCCAGAAGATTGTAAAATAGTTGCACGTGTAGCGGATCTAGCCTCTTTCTTCTTGGCCTCTTTTGCCTTCAAATTAGGACATTGCTTTGTCAAGGGATCCTTAGCCTTGCAATAATGGCAACACATCTTCTTCTTGCCCTTTTCACCAGAATTTCTAGATGAGGTGCTTCTAGCAGAAGCATTAGGACTAGGTGATTTGCCACTCAATGAAGAACCATGAGAAGTGGCTACATTGTTATTACCACCTATTTTTTTAGTGGCAAAAAAGCCTATTCAATTGCACGTTGTTTAGACCTGTTCTTTCTTGAAAGTGACTCTTGCAACAACAATGTTCATAATGCATCAAACTTGACAACATTAGGTTTTTCTTGGATCATAAGTCTCCAAGTACTAGCAAAAATCTTGTAAGAGTCTGGTAATGCATCGAGAACAATCTGCACAAGTGGTCTTAGAAATGACCATCTATAAAAATGAGTTGCTCATTAATTTTAGAGACCAGCAAGGAAAGTGTCCATGTCATCTTCCTCTTGCATGATCTTCAACTCCAGCTCTGTACACAACAATGCAATTTAAACCTCATTGTGGCTTGCATAAAGATTAGCAAGAGTATCTCAAGCATGTTTTGCTTATTTTGCTGAGCGAATGTGAGGAGTGATAGTGCGCTTCACAGATAATGCAATCAATGAATGAGCGTGCGCATCTCTAACATCCTAGCGAGCCTGTTCAGCCATAGATGAAACAACTATAGCAGCAACATACTTGCCAAAACCTGCAAATCATCAACAGAGCTTGTATCCACATCAATGCCCTGCACAACATTCCAAACGTCCTTTGAGACAAGAACATGTGTCATCATGTAAGCCCACATTGGGTAGTTGTCCCCATCTAGTTTATCCTCAATAGTGAACAACTTGAAAACATCTAAGTTGTTGTCACCCATGGGGAGTGACTACTCTTGATGTGAAGACTACCCAAAAAGAGGAGAAGGAAGCACGAGTAACATGTGCTATATAGCACAACTCAAAGAGGACTGCAAGGGACTTGTTCTGCAAAAAATTGCACTGATAAAAATTCTACACAAAAGGACGAAATTGCTTGCACATGACTACCTGTAGTGGAAATGGAGGCCAAAATGAGCCCGAATCAAAATTTTGAGTAAACCAAGCTCTATGACCCCATCTGAAGTATTTGTCAACCTGTTGATGCTCATCAAAGCTCACCCAAATCAAAGAAAGCAAGTAGGCAGGTGTTGGCAACATTGGCGACTATGCCCAGGAGGATGCAACTTGCTCTTATACCAATTGTTGGAATTAGGGTTACAGGAAAACACACACAACTTAGAGAAGATGAAGAAGCTCAAGGCACACAACAAAGAGTGTATTACTTTGTGCACAATAGAAAGATAAATTAGCCCTAGAATGATAGGCGTTCATATAATACACGAGGGGAAAAAGCTCATATTGAGGGAAAAAAAGCCTTGGCGGTCCTACGTGTGTTCACACACATCACTATCACATATATGGTAATATACCTTGCAAATTCGAGAGTCTGAGCATCATACCCTTCTAGATTGCTCGACTTCTCATCACACTGAGCTTGCTTTCCTCACATTTGAGCATGTTCCATGCAAACATACCTTGATATGCTAGCCACTTCGTGGATTCTTAGTTGCCATCCTTATATCCTTAGCCTTCAAGGATCAAGAGTCATTGACCGTATCAAAATAGAGCATGAAACTTGTTTCGTTTGGTCCCATAGGTCAATTTGATGTCTCAGAAGATGACAATACTCTCTCTCTCTCTCTCTCTCTCTCTCTCTCTCTCTCTCTCTCTCTCTCTCTCTCTCTCTCTCCATCAAAGTCACGTAGTTGATCTACATGATTCATTTCTCTCTTGAGTGATAGGTCTTGAATTTGAGACTCATAGGACAAATATTTGAGGTCTCTTTGGATTATTCCTACACCTCTCTCTCTATCTCATTTGAAGCCATGCATCAAGTCTTTGTCTACTTCTTATATCTCTCTCTCTCTCTCTCTCTCTCTCTCTCTCTCTCTCTCTCTCTCTCTCTCCATCCATCCAAAATCACGGTACAAAATAGGAAACAACATGCATCATTTTACAATATTAAAACCGACCCTATATAACTAACAATTGGTCTCAAGGTTTTCTAAGTTTTATTTCATCTTCATTGAAGGAGTGTCGCTGAGATTACACTGCTAGAGTAGACACCTCTTTTGACATTTCATCTGAAACGATTCCCATGACTGATTAACAAGAACACTCCAAACAATGATTTAGAGGGCATATTGACTTGATCAAGAGAAAGTTTGGGATAATCTAAGTATTCAATTTAGTGGGGCCACAATTTAAAGCACAAGAGAAGAAAGATCATTCTTTGCCTAGTTAGAAAAGTTACAAAGGTGGGTAGAAAGAGAAACCACACGGTAACATGAGTTTAAACAAGGTGGAAGAAGTTAGTAAAGGGACCAAGAGGCAGGCAACACTAAAACCAAACTCTAGAAGGAATAGAAAGAGGAAGCCACAACATTCTATTGTGAATTTTTTTGTAGCAACTCACACATCCTGTGCGAATCAATATGGACGTCCTTATGAGCGCATAGGGTCGCTTCGCTACCTTTGAACCCATGACCCGGGTCACAAAAGAACAAAGACTCAACCAACCAAGCTAGCTCCTTTGGATATTGGGAAAAAATTTTGTCGCTATATTAACATCCAAATTGATAAAACACTTGCATCACATCGATGAAGGGGAGCGTTCAATTTCATTATGTGGATGGATTTATTTTTGAATGGGATCTACAATGGTTAAGATGCTTCAGTAAAGACTCGAGGAGAGTTGGCGTAGCGATAAAAAAGATGCTTTAGTAAAGAGAAATTATTGCTCCCTTGTGCCAAATAAATTGGCTACATTCTATATCTCTAGTCTATATACAACCTTCTACATTCGTGCAAATGAATTAGTTTCTCCCTCGCATTCTTTGGAATTTGCAAGCAAGTTGCACATTGTCATCATCATCCTCACCATCGATGCCTCTACGACGTAGGTGTGCTAGCTTGCACCCCACTCTCATTGTGTTTCACCAGCTCCCTACATCCCCCATCTTCCTCAACACATCCTTCTCCTCCTTGTCGATCCTATCTCTCTTTCTGTCTTCCTGCCTCTCTCTCCTCTCACCTACGCCTGGCATCTTCTCGTCTGCACAATGGCGGCCATCTCCCTAAGAATGGAAGTCAACTCCCTGAAAATGCCTACGATTTCTCTCTCTGTGCTCAACTTCAGTCTTCCCTTGCACAACCTTTTCCTTCTTGCACATCCTATCTTTGTTTCTCTCTTCTTGTGTCTCTCCCAAGGACGACAATCAACACACAAAGGGATCCATGATTGCCCTTCTTGCCCCTGCAATTATGATAACAAAACATCTCTCTCTGTGTCTCCCTCTTTGCCTCGACAGAGGCCCATCTCTCTCTCTCTCTCTCTCTCTCTCTCGTTCTCGTTTGTGGGTGCACGGAGACACTTGCCATGGCCTCACTACTGTGATGACCTTTGTTGCATACGCTGCTACCAGGTGGTACCATTTTCCCCCCTTCTCACACCATTTTTGACTTTTTTGGGCCCCCAATGTTGACCCCAGACGAGCATTTTTCGCTGGAAAAACTACCAAACGGACTTCAAAATCTACCAAATTTTTTAGTCTTGGTCCTTGATACCCAAAATTCATTTCCACATGCCCACATTCCACTTTTGACTACTTCTAGAGCGGTTATCACATTCCTACATATCAAATGCCACAAATAGATAAATTATCGCATGTGTCAAACTTTGTGGGCGGGATGAGAGTGCACACATATTTCACTTGCATTATTTACATTCTAAAAAGAACAGACACATTCCCTAGAGACAAAAGAAGACACTTGGCTCACTGCCCAACCCTCATACGACACTATCGTTGTTTCCCTTTCTCTCTTTGGTCCCAAGGGATCTTTGAAGATTCTCCCTAATAAGCCCCTTTCTCAAAATTTGGCACACCTGGATGGGGCGAGGGAGGGACAAAGTGAGAAACCAACTTTACTAAATTATTGTATGTATGGTGTCTACATTACTAGAAAATGATAACAAATAAATGGTGTGGTCCTCTTTGAACGCATTTCTTTTTAACTAGAATCTCCCTTTGAGTTAGAAGATAAAAAGCTAAGAATGCAAAAATGAATGCACAATTCGCAAGGTGCACATGGGGGCGAGCGACCCTAGAACGGGGAGGTGGCAGGCCATGAGGCAAGGGAAGTGTGGCAAGAGGTGGTGGCACATCGGACAGGTTTTGTGGCATGGCATTGAAGGGGGCCATGTTGCTTTTTTTATATTAAGGCCCCATATAATGAGCACCGATGCGCCATCGGCCTCATGGTTTTTGTGCTTTTTTTATATTAAGGCCCCAGATAATGAGCATCGATGCACTATCGGCCTCATGGTTTCTATGCTTTGTTCGGGATGGTATTAGCAAGACGATGCAACTCGACCTAGTGTGGGAGGTGGAAAGCAAAAGAGGCGACGAGAGAGTTATGGACGGTACTGGAGATGGAGCAAGAGGGGGAGCCAGAATGTGGGATTTTGCTCCCATGACAATAACATAATATTTCCTTGACAATTCCTCATTTCTTTAGAGAGAATCTTTGTAGACTCCCTTTTGTTGCACAACCCACCATTGTCCATGCCAATGAAAAACTTCAAGTCGAAGTTCCGAAGGAGAGTTTTGAACTCACACGGATGTCCCCTTGAATCTATTCTCAATGAGATGACTAACTTGCCCAATGTGTTTTGATGCAACATGTGACCCATTTGATTACAAAAAAAACTCTTGTAGCATCCCCTCCTCGGTTCTTCATGGTGCTTCCATGCAAGTTGTCCACTTGCCAGCCTACACATTGCTTGTCGTCCCCCTGCATCCCTTGCATGCTGCTTGCTCTGACCCTCCTTGCCCATCTCCACGCATGTCACGTTGCCCTACACATTCCTTCTTCCCCTCTAATCATCCAAAGGATCTCCCCAAAAAAATGGGTTCAAAATCTTGCTAGCCTACTAAGCGCAAATGCCAACAATGATCACAGATCTTAGATCTTGTCAGCAAATGTAATCTTGGGTATTCAAATATAATTTTATATGCAAATATTATTGGGTATCAAAGATTACTTTGTCTACGAGACAAATTCACACAAATAGTATATTCAAGAAGGTGAAGAGTCGCAAAGGCCTACTAAAGATAAGAGCTACATTTCGCACAACATTTAGAGGGGCTAGAGCGCATTTGCTTGTCATGTGCAGTAGTCCCGGGTTGCAAGTGCACTAACTGCATACATCGCCAAAATACATGCCTATTTAGAGCATTTTACTACAAACGAACGCAACATGTTGCAATTGGAACCTTATTTGGAGCGTCTTCGAGGTGTAGCAGGTGAAAATTGTGAACGACTAGCTAGACAAATTGGTTGCGCTGCAAAAGTTGGGGCAAAGTTCCATTACTTTATAGTGGTTACATCGTGAGGCCGAACCCTGTAAGTGCTACAACAACCAAGCGGGACCTCAAATTTTGTGTGCAACAAAGAGTTGCAACCGCTATAGCCACATGGTGGGACGGGGCTCTAAGACCCATCATGAGCGGGATGAGAGTTATGGGGAGCGGGTATGAATGAGTGCTTACAATCACATGTCTTGTTGCACAACCCACCATTGTCCATGCCAATGAAAAACTTCAAGTCGAAGTTCCGAAGGAGAGTTTTGAACTCACACGGATGTCCCCTTGAATCTATTCACAATGAGATGACTAACTTGCCCAATGTGTTTTGATGCAGCATGTGACCCATTTGATTACAAAAAAAACTCTTGTAGCATCCCCTCCTCGGTTCTTCATGGTGCTGCCATGCAAGTTGTCCACTTGCCAGCCTACACATTGCTTGTCGTCCCCCTGCATCCCTTGCATGCTGCTTGCTCTGACCCTCCTTGCCCATCTCCACGCATGTCACGTTGCCCTACACATTCCTTCTTCCCCTCTAATCATCCAAAGGATCTCCCCAAAAAAATGGGTTCAAAATCTTGCTAGCCTACTAAGCGCAAATGCCAACAATGATCACAGATCTTAGATCTTGTCAGCAAATGTAATCTTGGGTATTCAAATATAATTTTATATGCAAATATTATTGGGTATCAAAGATTACTTTGTCTACGAGACAAATTCACACAAATAGTATATTCAAGAAGGTGAAGAGTCGCAAAGGCCTACTAAAGATAAGAGCTGCATTTCGCACAACATTTAGAGGGGCTAGAGCGCATTTGCTTGTCATGTGCAGCAGTCCCGAGTTGCAAGTGCACTAACTGCATACATCGCCAAAATACATGCCTATTTAGAGCATTTTACTACAAACGAACGCAACATGTTGCAATTGGAACCTTATTTGGAGCGTCTTCGAGGTGTAGCAGATGAAAATTGTGAACGACTAGCTAGACAAATTGGTTGCGCTGCAAAAGTTGGGGCAAAGTTCCATTACTTTATAGTGGTTACATTGTGAGGCCGAACCCTGTAAGTGCTACAACCACCAAGCGGGACCTCAAATTTTGTGTGCAACAAAGAGTTGCAACCGCTATAGCCACATGGTGGGACGGGGCTCTAAGACCCATCATGAGCGGGATGAGAGTTATGGGGAGCGGGTATGAATGAATGCTTACAATCACATGTCTTGTTGCACAACCCACCATTGTCCATGCCAATGAAAAACTTCAAGTCGAAGTTCCGAAGGAGAGTTTTGAACTCACACGGATGTCCCCTTGAATCTATTCTCAATGAGATGACTAACTTGCCCAATGTGTTTTGATGCAGCATGTGACCCATTTGATTACAAAAAAAACTCTTGTAGCATCCCCTCCTCGGTTCTTCATGGTGCTGCCATGCAAGTTGTCCACTTGCCAGCCTACACATTGCTTGTCGTCCCCCTGCATCCCTTGCATGCTGCTTGCTCTGACCCTCCTTGCCCATCTCCACGCATGTCACGTTGCCCTACACATTCCTTCTTCCCCTCTAATCATCCAAAGGATCTCCTCAAAAAAATGGGTTCAAAATCTTGCTAGCCTACTAAGCGCAAATGCCAACAATTGTCACAGATCTTAGATCTTGTCAGCAAATGTAATCTTGGGTATTCAAATATAATTTTATATGCAAATATTATTGGGTATCAAAGATTACTTTGTCTACGAGACAAATTCACACAAATAGTATATTCAATAAGGTGAAGAGTCGCAAAGGCCTACTAAAGATAAGAGCTGCATTTCGCACAACATTTAGAGGGGCTAGAGCACATTTGCTTGTCATGTGCAGCAGTCCCGGGTTGCAGGTGCACTAACTGCATACATCGCCAAAATACATGCCTATTTAGAGCATTTTACTACAAACGAACGCAACATGTTGCAATTGGAACCTTATTTGGAGCGTCTTCGAGGTGTAGCAGGTGAAAATTGTGAACGACTAGCTAGACAAATTGGTTGCGCTGCAAAAGTTGGGGCAAAGTTCCATTACTTTATAGTGGTTACATGGTGAGGCCGAACCCTGTAAGTGCTACAACCACCAAGCGGGACCTCAAATTTTGTGTGCAACAAAGAGTTGCAACCGCTATAGCCACATGGTGGGACGGGGCTCTAAGACCCATCATGAGCGGGATGAGAGTTATGGGGAGCGGGTATGAATGAGTGCTTACAATCACATGTCAATTTTTTGTATTTTAATATAAAATTTTATTGTCCATTATACACATATAATCACAAATGTTTTATACGTTACGGAAGGGCCCCACTTAAACAACAAATTGAAAGGCTCACATTGACATTTCTAAAACAAAATTAAAAAGAAGGAGGTAAAATATGTAAAGGGTTTTATTGCCAAATTAAAAAATAATAATATTTTCATAAGAAAAGGTAGATCTCATAGACATAAAATATAATATAATTAAATTTTTTGGTAATTCTCACATTCTGTGAAAAATTTATATGTGATAAAAACATTAAAGGAGCCCATTGCCAAATTAAAACACGTTTTGATAGAAAAAAGTAGGTCTATTAGACATAGAATATAATAATTTTTTTTTGTAATTTTTACATTTTGTGAAAATTTAATATGTAATGAAAACAATAAAATAAAAAAGATACATTAAAAATTTAAATAAAATAATATTTTTATGTTTTTTTAAACAAATATAGAAATTGTTCATAAAAAATAATAAAATAATTTATTGAGATGAAATGTTTTGAAGTCCTTAAATGAAAGGACCCTTTATTAATTCCTCACATCATGGGATCAAATTTTCTTTTTCTACTTTCATTAAATCGAATCCTGTAGATCCCACTTTGACTTAGCAATTTAAACTCGACACGTCTGAAATAAGCACCACGTAGTGAGCGACCTCGAACTCATGACCTCACCAAGCGAGAGAGAAAATCTCTGGACTAAGCCACTCCACGTGCGAGCTATTTGTTATGCACAACACGAGCACAAACATATGAAAAAAAGCAATCTTCTTCTCCTAGCTCTATGATGTAGCCTCTCCTGCCAACCCTCATGTCACTCTCCCACCTCCAATTGGTTAGTTGCCCACCATTTTTGACCTCCCTCTGACTGTGCTTGTTTTTTTTTCCCCTTTAAAAAAGCGACATTATACTTAGATTCTTACTAAACGAATCAATCACATGCACATATTCCTATCCTTTTTGGCCTGCTAAGGAAAGGCCTTAGTGTTGGGCTACCTTGGGCGTCCTTTCACGGATGTCCTCCACGTGGACGACCAGCTATTTTTGAGGTGAGAAGGGCGTGCGGAAACCTGTGTGGAGCCATCTGCAGTTGCAGTTGCAGTTGCAGAGAGTAAGCACGCCACCTTTCTTGACGATGGGAGGCCTCTAAAATAACCTCCAAACTCATCGGATAAAAGTCTGTTCACGACCTGCTTCTTCCCTTTTCCTACCTCTGATGCACATTCTCTCTGAGATGTTGCAGTATGGCTTCCTCCAAAGCTTTACGCTCAAACTACGTAAGACCAATCTGTGGCTGTAGAAGACTTTGAAAAAGGCAGTATTGTCCTCTTTGGATGCCGTGATCGATTGCTCTATTTCAGTGCCATGGGAAAAACACAAAATCAGATTTTGATTCTCGGATCAAAGCCATTGAAAGGGGAAAGCTAGACTACAAATCAGATTTTGGTGCTAGGATTGAAAGCTCCCTGTTGCATGCGGCGCTTGTTGAAACTGCACTACTCTGCCCGCGACAAAGTGTTGTAGTTGAAGCTATCTTTTCACAACGACATAGTTTGGAGTGATTTGGTGGTAGAAAGATATGTTAAACCTAAATTTGAAGGATTTTCCAAGTCTCCACACTGCATGTATTTTCAATTCTGCAGGTTTACTTTCAATGCAAGCTTCGAATCTGGCTAGAATTGTACAATTTTGACCGGAGAAAAATGCGCTTGAGGTTAGAAAGTGCGCACCGCCCTCGTTTCACATACGGAAGTCATCAAGGCACGTTCTTATGCAAATGGGCATTCCTTTTTCGTGCCCTTCCTCAGCTCTTCATCCTTTAATAGCTCTAGCTCATCTAAGAGCTTGGACATTGCTGTTGGATTTCTCTTCCTTAATGGAAGAAATGTGAACTCCTCTCTCCCAATTGACCCCCAAGAGCTTGATGATGGTATCTACCTTGCCGTGTGTGGTGGCATGTCCAGAACTCTCTCCAATTTGCTGAAAGGAAAGCTTCCTTTCCTCAAAGGAATTGATGATGTTGAGGTTGATGCAACATTGGACATAATAGCTGATGGTTATGTTGTGCCTCTCTGGATTGACAAGGAAATGGACCCCTAAGGTCTCTGAATGCATCGTTGTATACGCGTGTCGGCTCAAAGTTCACCAACAAAGACTTGCAACTTCAGGATTGTGATGGTAGAGCAGTATGGGAAGTCAGTTATGTAGGCATGACGGAGATGCAAGACTCGGGAAACTTGGTAGTATATGAATTGAAACTAAAGAAGCACGTGAGGTGGGAAAGCGATTCGGAGCCCACAAACGCTCTTGTTCAAGGGCAAAAGCTCCTAGTAGGCATGCAAATTACAAGCACAAACATGAAGTACTCTGCGCGAATAGAAAAGGGCGGTTTAGTGCTACTCTTCCACAATGTGCAGCTTGTGCATGGATAGTTGTCACCATACTGGATGGACACTTGTGCATGGATAGTTGTCACCATACTGGATCTTTCCCATTCACTTTAGAAACGAGACACCCAATTCTAATGGAACTGTTCGATTAGAATCTCCCAAGGATAGCAGTGTCAACTCTTTGATTTCTTCCTCACCATGTGCCAGCAGCAATGTGAATGTTCAAAAAGTGTCTCTGATCAAACCACATGCTTTGAGGATGTAGTGTCTGTGGGCACGACAAACTCTGAGTTCATACTGTGGGTGTTTCATTCTAGAGCTTGACCCTTTAAACCATGCTTCCATAACCGGTATGAAGGGTCCAAGGATTGTTTGACCGTATGAAAGACGTTTATTTTTTGCACGATAGAAAGACAATTGAAGTTATCCAAGGATCAACCACCATCACAGTAGTGGTGTGCAAGCAAGCCTGGAACGGTCTTGCCATGATCTCAGTGGCAATCCTTGCGCATGGGGTTACAAGGAAGGGCAGGGCATATTTGAGATGCTCGCACCAGCAGCACCATTCTTTCACTTCTCTGTCTATGTGTGTGTGTGTGTCTTGTGCTCTATCTGATGGCGTTCACTACTGACATGTTGTGGCATCACTCAAATTTTTCTTATAAAGTCCTTTGTAGTGGAATGATGTTGTGTGGCTTTTTGAGGGTATTGCAATGTCCAATAGCTCTGGGTATAGCCATAAAGGCTTCTTGGAACGAGCAAGCTGTGCTCAATGAAAACATTGGATACCTTGGTGCATTTTGAACACTTGATCCTTCTGATGCCACTATGAGATCTCAAGGCATAGTATAAATTTGGTGATGCCAATTTGAGTGGTCTTACTGCAAATGGCCTTCTTGCAATTTAAGTCTGATAGGATTCGTGCATGTTTCAAACACGTGCAGGAAAGTTCATATGTATTCACTTCAAGATCTTGACCATATGATCGGTTATATATGTTGAACTATGCATTGAATGTCGGTGAAATGAATGGCCCAATTTGCACACCTAGTGTCATCATGTTAATTTTGTTAAGTGACGATTATGTAACCTCCAAGGTTTTGTTGCAAAGGGGACCATACTCCTTGCGAGCTTGACGTGTGCTCATGAGTTTGAGCACCTCGGTTTTCTGCATTCACCTGTCCAGACGGCGACACATCATCTTGAGGCTGCTGCGCTTCAATCAATGCAGCCATACTCGCGCAGAGTCCAGACCCTTGATTGCTTGTGTGTGTGTGTGTGTGTGTGTGTGTGTGAGTGAGAGAGACAGAGAGAGAGAGAGAGAGAGAGAGAGAGAGAGAGAGAGCCTTCGCCAGGGTCTTCATGCCCAAAATTATCAGTTACTTGCAGGGATTTAACTTCTGCAACGTCTCCTCTTTGGATGGGCGGGAGGCAGTCCGCAATTGCTCCGTTTATTGAGGGCAAGAGCTGGCCGACTTCATCTCTTTCCAGCTGCTCACGCTTAGAGGATGAGGGCGCTTCTTCATCTTGGCGAGGCAGGTGTTGGATTGGCTCAGAGAGTGCAGAATGAAATCGCCTCTTGTCCACTTGACGACAGGAAATTGCGCGCTGCAATTCGCAAGTTCTGAGGCTCAGAGGATGCGGGATCAAACTTCGCACCTTGGCCATGCACTGCAGAAATATGCGAGGGTTTTGCCGCTGCAGGGATTTCATCGCGTGCTTGTTGTCCAATCAACAGTGTGAGAGGGAGGCAGTTAAACAGTTGGCGGAAGAGAGGTGTATGGACACCTGCAGGGGATCGCTGAACCCCTCGATACCATGTGGAAAATCCTGTTTGCATAATCATCATGCATCGCTCCCTCTCTCAGAGACACACAGAGGCGCATGTAACGGCTTCTCAATTAGTTACGTTGTTACAGGTTCTTTTATAGTGCATGTCACGCCCGTTTAGACTTGGGTGGACACATTGCATTATTAGCAACAACACCTGGTGCCATTGATGCTTTGAACATAGCCCTTTCAGATGATATGGAAAATGTCATGATTCCTTCTGAGATGTGTGATTCTCTCCTATGGTGTGCCAGCCTCCTCCTCTCCTCCTCCAAAGGCCGACGAAATGTGGATGCTGCCATTCCTGATTTGCAGAAATGCCTCCAAATCACCCTAGATAACCCGAAGGTTCTCTGCAAGCTGGGTCTTTACTATGAAAGGAATAAGTCTTTTGCTGATGCTGAAAGGATATATGAGCGTGTGTTGACATTGGATTTCAAGTCACAAGAGCCACGGGCAGGCTTGAACAGGTTGCGGTCTTGATTACCATGAAGATTCTCTGTATAATCAATGGCTTTTGTACGGTACAAGTGCAGGCTTGACAATATTGTACATCATGATAGTGGCTGAGGTTGTTTAAGCGATTGTCTCAGAGATGCCAAATTTGGCAAAAACTTGGGCTGGATGATTAGTAAAGCATTAATGCAGAGTTTGGCACATGCCTCCTTTCCTATTGGGAGACTTGCTTCAATCCCTGAAGCCCCGGTGTTTAGGACAGTAGAAACAATGCTTTTCTGATGTGCAGCCCTAAAGGTTCCCTGTTGGATCTCAAACGAAGACAACATTTTGATTTAGAGCTGTTTTACATCAGCTAGGTGATGCTTCTCTTATTTTCTCAGGTGCCTGCCTTGGTAGTGTTGAAGCTCGAAATTGTAGACGCTCATAAAAAAGCAATGTATTTTGCTCATTGTCTGTCCCACAGGCTTTTGTTTTTACTTTTTGTGCTGCTAAATGCAAATTCATATGTGACTCATAAGCAGGGATTACTCATTGGAGTCAGTCAGTCTTGTAATGATCAGAGCGTAGCATTTGTGAATCTGCTGAGATGGTTTGTGTGGTTTTGATTCCTTTTGCTAAATACCATTCCAAAATGCCCCGAACGTTAGAAGAGTTAGAGCGCCAACCATTCCTCTTGCCTCCATTGTTTACACATTCAGTTATTTATTGCCAAGATTGACTGGTTCAGGAGACTCTCTCAATATGCTAATGTGCAATGTACACACTCCACCTTATTGTTCAAGTGGGGCCCTTCGTAATATATAATCCGTGTGTGATTATGTATGTATATTGGATAATACAATTCTATAATTAAACACACAAGAAATGTATATTGGATGATTATGTATGTATATTGGATAATACAATTTTATATTAAAACACAAAAAATACCATGTGATTAAACATTCATTTTAATTTACTCTCCATAATTCTCATTCTCCCATTAACTAAGCAGGTCCTGGTGTTTGGTCACCTTATTTTTAATATTTTGATTTGAAAAGAGTCCTTTTATTTCAAGACTTCACAAAGATTCATTTTATTAAACTGTTTTATTATTTTCTACACTTATTTAATCTATTTTTTTTAATGAAGGCATTAAAATATTATTTTGTTTTAGTTTTTCAATGTGTTTTTATGCTTGTTGAATCTATCTTTTTTCGTGAAGGCATTAAAATATTATTTTGTTTTAGTTTTTGAATGTGTTTTTATTTTATTGTTTTTTATTTTTTATCTTTTATTTTGGTTTCAAATGACAATGTGCAATGTGTATCTTTTACCTTATTATTATGGAAAAATTACCAAAAAACCCCTCTAATTTGTAGAAATTTCCAAAATACTCCTCAAATTTCAAAAAAATCCGAACTACCCTTGTATCCATTTTGGTTGGATTGTCCAAGATTTTTTAATCTTTGTTCCTTTTTGACAATTTAACATGTAGTTTGTCACAAATAACCTCAAAAAAAAGGACAATTATGTCTAAAAATAATGAAGCTATTCATCTCCAAAGCCTACATAACCAACTCAAATTCTAGTTTTAGCATCTTATATTGATAAACAATCAGTCTTCTTATAAAAAGCTATAATTTTTTTAATCTTTGGAGATATTTAATCTCACAACTGGTATTTTGGAAATTTTGAAAAATTTGAAGGGCATTTTGGAAATGTATAATAAATATTGGGAAATATTTTGGGAATTTTGAAATTTAGAGATATTTCAAAAAAATTCACAAATTAGAGGGGTATTTTGGTAAACCATTTGCGATTATATATGTATAATGGATAATATAATGTATATTTTTATTTTATTTCCTTTTCCTTTTAATTTGTTTTCAAATGATAGTGTGCACCTTTCACCTTATTAATTAAGTGGGGCCTTCCCTTATATATTAACCATTTGTGATTATGTATGTATAATGTATAATATAATTTTATATTAAAACACAACAAAAATTCCATGTGATTTTAGGCACTCATTAAAACTTACTCTCCATAAATCTCATGCCCCCCTTAACTTAGCAAGCCTTCGTGCGTCCTCACCTTGTTTTCTAAAGTCTTTTCAAACATGCCCAAAAAGTGAATGTAGGCTTTAGAGAATATCATATGAAAGGCTAAGACTTTTAAAGCTATTAGGGACACTTGTTTAGCAAAGAAATTTGAACTAACTTCACCCTATGGGTTCTAAAGCCTTGAGGCGGCCAAAAATAAATAAATCCCTACTTGCATATTTTAAGGACACTCTAAAGAGAAGGAAAGGCTGAAGCTAAAATAAAGTATTAGAAAGACACAAATATATCAATGTGCATTCGACAAATTCTTTATGACATGAAATATCTATTGACTTTCCACTTTCATGGGTCTTTTCATTTCTTAAACTCACTTACATTTCATGAGTTCTCCAAAAAGAAAACATGTTTTAAAAGGATTTTTATTTTTTTGAGATCGGGAGACCCTACTAGTATTGGGTGTCAAAACTTACTTTGTTCATGAGATACTTTCACTCACCAAAAGTGATGCAGACACGCGTTTGTGACATGGTTAAGGTATATGGCTTGAAGGTTCAGTGGTCCGATGAATGCAAGAGCGCATGGCTTGTGATTACAGTTATAACCAAGATTACTTCATTGTGAAGTCTCTATCATATATCTTGGAGGGATGCAATGACCACCCTTGATCCCAGCTTGTTATAGTCGGGGTAGTTAAGAATGGGAATGATCCCAAATGTTCATCTTGGCATATTGTGAGACAGTTGGATGTGATAAGCATGGATTTTTTTTTTTGGTTGCAAAACACACAATTTGTGAGTGAATTGTATTAAGCACAACATAAATTTACAAAACAATCTCAAGCTTAGGCCGAGCATTGAGGTGCCGATGATTACAAGTTGGATGTCTACCGCCTCTCATTGAGGCTTAACATCCCTGGCTTACCAAAGAAGGTAAACTAAAGTCTAGGGTTTTACTTATCGCAGGTTGATAGCACGTCATGTGTAGCCTAGACTATTGTTAAATCTACTAGGATGCTAGAAGATACCAAGATCAATGTCTTTGGACACAAAATAAGGCATACCTTCATTGTTATGGATTTTTCCAAGCACACTATGTCATCTGAGATGATCTTAGGACGTCCTTTCATGAGGGAAGCAAAAATGGTGCATGACTGGTCTAAAAACCATGTCTACTTGCAGTTCCAAGATTCTATCATTCGAGTTGATCTTGTAACTGGTTGGGCACATCCTCTAGGAACCAGATTTATAATTGATCATAGATCTGGCACCATTCACTCGGCCCCATTGCAGTATTGTTACATGTGTAAAAAGGACATTGATGTTGGGGAAGATTCTCCTTATATGGATGTTCTACCTGGGATGATTGAGTCTAGCAACGTGGATTGGGTCCACCTAGCAGCATAGACAATTGACAAAACAGGGGGACGACCTGGGTAACACTTGAGGGGGATGAAATGCCACAACTCGTACCTTTAAATATGATAGAAGCAATGCATATAGCTTCTGATGATCTACCAGATGAGGCTTGACTGAAATTGGAACCAGTAGCGTCTCAAAAGACTATAAACCACACGATTTGGAGTCAGAATCATGAATTAAAATTGACTCTAAGGACGAAGATTCTAAGTTAAATCTTGGTGCAAATGTGGGGACAAACCATTCAAGGCCTATTGGTACCCTAGATGACAATCTATTCGGGAGGAGAGGAGAAGACACAAGTAGTGATTCATCTAATGACTCTTCACTGGAGGAAGGTCATAATCAAAAATTAGACAAGAAGAGTACGAGATATAAGAGGCAACGATATCGAGCAAACGTGCATGCTAGAATAAATGAAAAGGAATCTACTACATAATGGCTTAATTATATAGGGCCATTTGATGCTCATCGAAAGTTGGTAGATAATTGGGGTGAATACCTTCAAAGAGTTATGTGGTGTAGTCCACAACCCATTGACATTGCACAGTTTGAGGGTACAGAGAAGCCAAAGTTGAGCCGTATTGTAAGGAGATGACAAAATCGAGAGTTAACTCAACAACAAAAGGAAGCGGAAGAGAAGTCATAGTCCACACAACAACAAGATCCCACGCACTTACAAGTAATGGAGTCTATGATGGTCCAGTAATAGTTCAGGAAATAGAGTTAGCATACCCAAGTGAGGAGTCCAAACCTGTTTTCATTGTCCAAGTTCTGAGAGAGTATGTACTTAAGGAGCTTCTCAAGGAATTTAAGGATATATTTGCTTAGACATATCATGATATGAAAGGTGTTCCACCCTCTGTGGTGCAACACATAATCCCCATGAATAGCATGGCTAAACCAGTCCAAGAACGACCCTACCCAATGAATCCTAAGTATGCAAAGATTGTTCAAGAAGAGATTGAAAAGCTTGTCGAATGAGGATTCATATACCCTATTGAGCACTCAGAATGGGTGTCTCCAATAGTTATTGTGCCAAAAAAGAATGGGAAACTTAGAGTGTGCGTGGATCTCAAGAAGGTCAATGCCGCCACTAGGAGGGACAATTACCCCTTGCCATAGTCGGAACATGTGCTTGAAAGAGTTGTGGGGAAGGAAGCTTATAGCTTTTTAGATTGGTACTCTGGCTACAATCAAATCTCAATTGCACTAGAGGACCAAGCTAAAACTGCTCATGAGGATTAGTATTTACACATGCAAGAAGCCCACATGGGTATAAACGGAGGACATTTCTCAGGGGAACTAACTGCTAGAAAGGTGTTGCAATCAGGCTATTGGTGGCCTATCTTATTCAAGGATGCATCACTTTTTGCAAAAGGGTGTGATGAATGCCAACGTTACAAGATCACAAACGAAAGGATAAGATGTCCTTACATCTTATTAAAATGACTCAACCATTTGAAAAGTGGGGTTTAGATTTTGTAAGCCCAATTAGTCCGGCAGCTTGTAACACTCAATCTCGATATTATTGTTGCCACTAACTATGTGACAGAGTGGACGAAAGCCAAGGTGACATGCAAGGCTGATGCAAGGTCAACCGCAAAGTTTCTCTTTGAGAACATTATTACAAGATTTGGTTGTCCCTTTGAGATTGTGAGTGACAATGGTACTCATTTTATAAACGGGGTAATAAAGGAACTCGCGACAAACTTCATGATAGCCCACCATAAGTCCACGCCTTATTATCCACAAGAAAATGGCCAAGCTGAGAGCACTAACAAGACCTTAATTTCTATCTTGACCAAAATAGTGGAAGCTCATCCCATAGATTGGGATTTGAAGCTGACGTCAGCTCTATGGGCTTATCATATTGCTTACAAAGTGGCTATTAATTGTACACCATTCAAAATAGTATATGGCCAAGAAGCAATTATGCCATGGGAGTTTGAAATTCCTAGTCTGTGGGTAGCTTCACAAGAAGATTGGGATGGTAACCCTTTAGTTGAGCATTTATATATCCTTGAGAGGTTAGATGAAGAAAGGCAATTGGCTGTGAATGCACTTGTGAAGAAAGATAGGAGAAAGAAATGGTTTGGCCGTCATCAAAAGAACAAGGATATCAAGGTTGGGGATAAAGTCCTTATGTGTGTAGTGCGTAACAAAAAGAAAAAGAAATATAAGGGAAAAGGACCATATAGAGTATGCAAAATCACTCCACAAGGTACCATTCGCGTGGAAACTCTTGATGGAGTTGAAACCATTGGATTCCTCAATGGGAGTAAATTTTAGAGATACTATGATCCTTTAAGGCAAGAGGAGCTATGTGCCATCCATTAAAACAAAGCAACCAAGGCACGAGCAGAATCGAAAAAGATACAAGCTCAAGCTGAGGCTAAGGAGTGACAACAACCTATAAGATGCCAATGAGAGGCCAACCTTGGAGTTACACATGCATTTCATGTTGAAATAGAGGATGATTTGTTAGACTTTGACACACCTCTACGATACCCTATTGAGCTAAATAGTGCCTATGGGAAAGTGCTATATAACGCCTTATTGGACACGGGTGCTAAATATAATATGCTATCATATGGGGTGTGGTGTCGGTTAGGAAAGCCATCTCTATCTGAGAGTACTATCCAAGTCTAGGGTGTCAACAAGGAAAAAACTACGATTTTTGGAATCTAGCACACTCATGTCAGTTATGACAACGGGGTTGTAGCTCAAGACTTTTTGGTCATGCCTATTGGAACTATGGAGGGTAATATAAACCTAGGATGCACGTAGATGATAGCAACCAAATGCACTATTGATTGGGGATTGGGAGTGTCACAACACAAAGACCAACTCTTAGCCTTGCCACTCAAGCGATAGTCCCTATGATATCACCTCCCGAGAAAATACAACCCAAAACAGCTAATGTCCAAGAGGTTGCACCATCTGTAACTATAGCCCAATCCTCTAGAGCTTCAACTTCTATAGCTAAAATAAAACTTGAAGCACACAAGACTTATCGTGATATAACAAAGAAAACGTACAGATGGGTCCCTAAAGCTTCTTTAGCAACTTTTTTAATGCTAAAAAATAGGAGCCTTGTAAGAGACGCCCCACTCGCTCCAAGAAATGTAAGAAAATGTTGCGTTGGATTCCTAAACAACTATTGGAAGCCCAAGGCTACTATGAAGGGAATGACCAATCTGGGTGCCAAAATGTAAATTGTGTTCTTACTTATCACCTATAGACCCACGTGAGTCAAATCCTATAACGATAAAGCCGATTGAAGATCGTGCCTTATCCGAAGCTAGTTTGGGTACCCAAGCGAGAACGACTTGTTTTACTCGGCTCAATTATAGAAAACACAAATGAAGCTTTATGCTCTTTATATAGTTGTTCAACAGAAACACAAGCTTTGACACAACCTCCACCTACCATTGTAAATATCTATACAAACCAGAATGAATTTGCACCTCCCGTTGTAAGTTCGCCACCTACAACAACATTGCAAATAAAATCATGGAAAGTACATCACCACCCTTGCAACTAGATGAAACACCTAGGGCGATCGAAAACTATTCGTCAAAGTCTTCACCCATAATAACTTGGAACAATTGGTTTCAAAAGGTGACGACATCATTCCAAAAGGTATGGTCTACCCAAGGAAGGGGGGAGTGTTTGTTGACATCCATCATTCACTTGCTTCCCTCTTAACCTTCCTCCCTGACCTCTCAATCTCCCAATCTTAGGGAATGTGTGTGTATATATATATGTATAGCCCAATACTCAAGAAAACAAAAATAAAAAAGTAAACGAACAAGAGTCACCAAACAAAAAGTTGAAAACCTACAAATTCTAGTACATGACCCAAAATCATAAAAACACATTATGCACAAGGACACGACCTTTTGATATGACCCTTATAATATTTGCACACTAACCATAATCTATCTATGTGTACATATATGGCTAGTATGCTAGAGTCATCCACTCCTACCTTGGGTGAGAGGTACCCTCTTTAATTTTCACAAGTGTTTCACATAGTCTACCCGGTGCTTGCCTGTGAATGGGATTCGGTAGATAAGCTAGCGTGTGAGAAGAATTCTGAGGAATTAAAATGGTTGATACGTCTCTTGACTACGATTGATCCATACTTAGTAGAGGACATCTCTCCGATTGCACAAGCTTACCCTCTTGACCAAGATGACTATAGACGTCTAGTGACATTCTTAGTGAACATTTGTGCCTCTAATGATGAGGAAGGTTTACATGATTACACGGATGGCACATATGGTCTCATGGATAATGACTTTATTTTTCTCGACGATGACAAGGATAGGGGTTTAGACCTAGGGCCACCCGCCCATCTATTCAATATCCTGTTCCCTTGACTCTCTAGGGGGGTGCAAATAATTAGGTTAGGGTTCCTTATGTTGTTTGATTGTGTTCAATAAAGGTTGGTGACTCTTCCCATTGATGTGCCTCTTAGAGGTTTTTTAGTGTGTATAGGAACACCTTGAAGTAGTTGCGATTTTGAACATAATGAAATCTTTGTCTCGTCCACTCTTCGAATCGAGCACGATCATCAACCTGAACAGGTGTTTCTTGTCCATAATCATTGCCTCTTGTTGTTTTTTTTAGCATCAATGATTATGTGCTTTAATTGTGATTGGTAGCATAATATTCAGCACATTTGCTTAGTATTAAACATTAGATTCAATATAATTTTATGTCAGAGTCCCTTGTCTAGGTTTATGAATCAAACAGTCTGACTAAGCTAGTTTGACCAATATAAGTGTTAGAGATCTTCTCTTAATACCATGGGAAATGCCTTCCTAATTGTCAAAGGTTACTTTAGGTTCTTAATTCAATTTAGGCAGCATTGTGTGCAATGTACTAGTGCTTTTTATTGGGTTTAATCCCTATTGACCTTTAGTTTAACTATTATAAAGAGAATTTACTATTGTGATGAGCCTGGGGAGGGTAATAGTGTCAATATGACTCCCCAAAGTTAAAAAATTGAAAGGCAATTAGAAACAAACAAACAAAAGTGTCAAGAACGTACAATCTTAATTTGGTACTTCACTCACATGTATTGCCTATGGTACTAGAGCCCTAGAGGTTTCTAGTGTGGGCGCTTTTCCTTGAAAAGCAAAAAGCCCAAGGCATACAAAATAAGCGCACACATCAAAATTAAATCAATGTGAAAAAACTTTGGGGGGTCAAACAAAGAGAATAATTCAAGCGATGATTTCATGAGCAATTCCTTTTATTGTAGCCTAACTAGAAGGTCTTCTAGGTATAGCCTCTAGTCAGCCCTCGAACATGAAATACTTTGCTCTCGCAATTAAACAACTTAATTGACCAGAGAGAATTGAGAAGCTTGCCTATGGTATTAATAGTTGACCTCTAGTACCTCTCGATCGTTAAATTAGCAACCCCATACTTGTTTATTTTTTGACCTTTACAACTGCTTATGCATTTGATTATATCACAGTTTAATGTTTTACTGCTAAAAAATTGTTTAATATTCTATTACCAATCAGTTTGTGTGCCTACTCACTGCATATGCTTTTTAATTGTATATGAGAATGCAATTACTGTGCCATTTTTGGTTGATTTTGCAGTGTTTGAAGAAGGCTAAGGACATTTAATCTCAGATGCTCTTCCACCTCGACGAACGGGATTCATCTCAATAGCTTTTGAGGACGGAATCTACATCAGGAAGGAGGGCATGTTAACCGTTACAGACACCCTATCACCTTCGACGGACGTCTTATTACTTATTTGAGTCATGGATCAGGCTTGTCGATCCAATAGGTGTGTAGGTGATCGTTGATGAGAGGCACACCACTTATCTTATTTTTACAGTATTTTTGCAATGACTGGCATACGTCTAGCATACGTCTAGCCTCCGTCTAGCCTCCTCATTCTCAGTCCTTTCCACATCATGTACATCTGCATCGGTAATAGGCTGATCCATAACATTTTCAAAAACCCATACACGTTGTACATTGGCCTCATTGGAATTTACATTCAAGTTTCCACCATTAAAAAGAGTCAATAAAGTGTCATAAATGTCTAATGAGCTTACATTAATGTCTCTAGTACTTGATAACAAAGGCTGAATAAAATCTTCCACAAACACAACATCTTGTGAAACCAAGATACATTTTGTTTGCGGATGGTATAACTTGTAACCTTTGATTTCAATACTGTAATCAAGAAAAATGCATTTACCATCCTTAACATCCAATTTTTTTTGTTGTGTTTGTGGCACCAAAGGATAAGCTAAACAACCAAAAACATGCATATGATCCATAGACGACTTTTTATCATGCTATGCTTCATAAGGAGTCATAGACTGAAAGGCTTTGGTAGGACACTTATTAAGTACATAAGTAGCACACATGATAGCCTCAAGCTAAAATGAATGTGGCAAAGCTTAACCATACATCGTCCATCTATGTAAGCGGCCTAATTTTTCTTAATCTCATGAAACATATACTCTCCCCCCCCCCCGATCTGAATGGAGGATGACCATAGTACATTTAGAGACATTTTCAGCCATAGCCGAAAATTGCTTGAAGCACATGAACTCCTTTGGACTTATCTTTAAGTGGATATACCCATGCATGCCTGGAGTAATCATCAATGAAAGTCTTGAAGTATAGATAATTGTCTAAGGACGAAGTTTGCATAGGCCCACAAACATCACTATGGACAAGTTGCAACTTGCATGTAGCCCTTATTGAACCATCGTCTGGAAACTTCAAACATTGCATTTTACCCAAAATATAGCCTTCACAAACATGCTTAGAAGGTGCTTCAAGAGGCAACAAAGAAGAAAACATATCAGATTTTTGCAAATGCAGGAAGCTAGCAAAATTTAGATGCCCAAAACGAGCATGCCAAAATTTTGCATTTGAAACATTCTTTGAATCCACAACTGCATTTGCAAAATTTTGCCCACACTTGTGATACAAAATGAGATTATATAACCCACATCACAAAATGCCAGATACAACTATTTTATCACCAAAATTGAGATAATGAATTGTATATTTGTCATCCACAAATTTGACAACAAGGCCAAGTCTTGCAAGTGCAAATACAAACAAAACATTCTTTTTTTATCTCTGGTACATAAAGTGTGTTAATAAGTGTGAACGAACTGCCATTCGCAACAATTAGCACAATCTTTCTAACTCCCTTGACCCATTAGGAGATTTTGGAGGTCATTTGGAGGGCCTTCTAGGAAATTCTATTTTTCTCTCTGAATTTTTTTCTTAAAATGCACTTGCACTTATTGAATACGTCCAGAAGAACAACTAGACACTCAAGAAAGTAAACCTAACTTTCTGGAGATCCTTGAAAATGGTCACCTTTTCATTAAATGCGATGGTCTTTTCATGAGGTAGGTGCCAATCATTCAATATGGTTTTTGTCATCAATGAAATGTGTGTGTGTATATATATATATATATATATATATATCAACTAGTGCTAGAATTTAAAGCTTTTGACACTAGAAATGCATTTGAAAACCTAAAAAATGACTGTCTACTTGCCCTGTTTTGACATCCGAAGCCAAAAGACCCCTTTTGCTGAATGAAGCATGGGGGCATTCCTTTTTTTTTTTTTGGAATGGCCTCTACACATCGTTTGACAATTTTTGTCTGACGGCGTGCAAAGGTCATTCCAAAGTCTTTTGGAATGGCCTCTGCGTGCCATTCAACAAAAACCCCTTTTTGGGGGTTTTTTGGCCTTTTCTCCCTCTTTGGGTGTCTAAATAGGGCAAGTAGACATTCATTTTTTTGGTTACTGGCATTTTGGGCGCATTGGCGGTGGTCAAAAGCTTAAAATTCTAACACTAGTTGATAGTTTTGTGATTTGTTTAATTTTAGTGATGACAAAATCCATATTGAATGAGCGACGTCTACATCATAAAAAAGGCACTTACATTTAATGAAAAGGTGACTGTTTTCAAGGATCGTTGGATCATTGAATGAGTGGGTGACACCTTTTTCATATTTTTATTAATATCGGCCTATTTTTGTATGTGACATTGCCCCTTCTCTCATTGGAGGAGCTCGTTCTTCTCTCTCTTCTAAAAGGCCCTCCAAAAAACCTCCAAAAGATCATAATGGGATAAGAGGCATTGTTGGCACAAGTGACCACATTCCCATGAGGGGCAAACTTGAGATAGGTGAACAAGTCACAATGTGAAGTAATGTGCTTTGTAGCACCACTATCAAAGTACCACACATGTGAATCTGTAGCAACTGACATAAACGCATCATGGACAGAAGGATCATGAGTACACTCTGCACTAAATGCCAACTCTACATTTACATCAACATCACAACTCCTTTCCCAAAAGTTTGTAGCACCACTATCAAAGTACCATACATGTGAATCTACAGCAACTGACATACATGCATCATGGATAGAAGGATCATAAGTACGCTTTGCACTAAATGCCCACTCTATATCTACATCAACATCACAATCTCCTTTCTCAGAAGATTGTAAAATAGTTGCACGTGTAGCGGATCTAGCCTCTTTCTTCTTGGCCTCTTTTGCCTTCAAATTAGGACATTGCTTTGTCAAGGGATCCTTAGCCTTGCAATAATGGCAACACATCTTCTTCTTGCCCTTTTCACCAGAATTTCTAGATGAGGTGCTTCTAGCAGAAGCATTAGGACTAGGTGATTTGCCACTCAATGAAGAACCATGAGAAGTGGCTACATTGTTATTACCACCTATTTTTTTAGTGGCAAAAAAGCCTATTCAATTGCACGTTGTTTAGACCTGTTCTTTCTTGAAAGTGACTCTTGCAACAACAATGTTCATAATGCATCAAACTTGACAACATTAGGTTTTTCTTGGATCATAAGTCTCCAAGTACTAGCAAAAATCTTGTAAGAGTCTGGTAATGCATCGAGAACAATCTGCACAAGTGGTCTTAGAAATGACCATCTATAAAAATGAGTTGCTCATTAATTTTAGAGACCAGCAAGGAAAGTGTCCATGTCATCTTCCTCTTGCATGATCTTCAACTCCAGCTCTGTACACAACAATGCAATTTAAACCTCATTGTGGCTTGCATAAAGATTAGCAAGAGTATCTCAAGCATGTTTTGCTTATTTTGCTGAGCGAATGTGAGGAGTGATAGTGCACTTCATAGATAATGCAATCAATGAATGAGCGTGCGCATCTCTAACATCCTAGCGAGCCTGTTCAGCCATAGATGAAACAACTATAGCAGCAACAGACTTGCCAAAACCTGCAAATCATCAACAGAGCTTGTATCCACATCAATGCCCTACACAACATTCCAAACGTCCTTTGAGACAAGAACATGTGTCATCATGTAAGCCCACATTGGGTAGTTGTCCCCATCTAGTTTATCCTCAACAGTGAACAACTTGAAAACATCTAAGTTGTTGTCACCCATGGCGAGTGACTACTCTTGATGTGAAGACTACCCAAAAAGAGGAGAAGGAAGCACGAGTAACATGTGCTATATAGCACAACTCAAAGAGGACTGCAAGGGACTTGTTCTGCAAAAAATTGCACTGATAAAAATTCTACACAAAAGGACGAAATTGCTTGCACATGACTACCTGTAGTGGAAATGGAGGCCAAAATGAGCCCGAATCAAAATTTTGAGTAAACCAAGCTCTATGACCCCATCTGAAGTATTTGTCAACCTGTTGATGCTCATCAAAGCTCACCCAAATCAAAGAAAGCAAGTAGGCAGGTGTTGGCAACATTGGCGACTATGCCCAGGAGGATGCAACTTGCTCTTATACCAATTGTTGGAATTAGGGTTACAGGAAAACACACACAACTTAGAGAAGATGAAGAAGCTCAAGGCACACAACAGAGAGTGTATTACTTTGTGCACAATAGAAAGATAAATTAGCCCTAGAATGATAGGCGTTCATATAATACACGAGGGGAAAAAGCTCATATTGAGGGAAAAAAAGCCTCGGCGGTCCTACGTGTGTTCACACACATCACTATCACATATATGGTAATATACCTTGCAAATTCGAGAGTCTGAGCATCATACCCTTCTAGATTGCTCGACTTCTCATCACACTGAGCTTGCTTTCCTCACATTTGAGCATGTTCCATGCAAACATACCTTGATATGCTAGCCACTTCGTGGATTCTTAGTTGCCATCCTTATATCCTTAGCCTTCAAGGATCAAGAGTCATTGACCGTATCAAAATAGAGCATGAAACTTGTTTCGTTTGGTCCCATAGGTCAATTTGATGTCTCAGAGGATGACAATACTCTCTCTCTCTCTCTCTCTCTCTCTCTCTCTCTCTCTCTCTCTCTCTCTCCATCAAAGTCATGTAGTTGATCTACATGATTCATTTCTCTCTTGAGTGATAGGTCTTGAATTTGAGACTCATAGGACAAATATTTGAGGTCTCTTTGGATTATTCCTACACCTCTCTCTCTATCTCATTTGAAGCCATGCATCAAGTCTTTGTCTACTTCTTATTCTCTCTCTCTCTCTCTCTCTCTCTCTCTCTCTCTCTCTCTCTCTCTCTCTCTCTCTCTCTCTCTCTCTCTCTCTCTCTCTCCATCCATCCAAAATCACGGTACAAAATAGGAAACAACATGCATCATTTTACAATATTAAAACCGACCCTGTATAACTAACAATTGGCAACCCCATACTTGTTTATTTTTTGACCTTTACAACTGCTTATGCATTTGATTATATCACAGTTTAATGTTTTACTGCTAAAAAATTGTTTAATATTCTATTACCAATCAGTTTGTGTGCCTACTCACTGCATATGCTTTTTAATTGTATATGAGAATGCAATTACTGTGCCATTTTTGGTTGATTTTGCAGTGTTTGAAGAAGGCTAAGGACATTTAATCTCAGATGCTCTTCCACCTCGACGAACGGGATTCATCTCAATAGCTTTTGAGGACGGAATCTACATCAGGAAGGAGGGCATGTTAACCGTTACAGACACCCTATCACCTTCGACGGACGTCTTATTACTTATTTGAGTCATGGATCAGGCTTGTCGATCCAATAGGTGTGTAGGTGATCGTTGATGAGAGGCACACCACTTATCTTATTTTTACAGTATTTTTGCAATGACTGGCATACGTCTAGCATACGTCTAGCCTCCGTCTAGCCTCCTCATTCTCAGTCCTTTCCACATCATGTACATCTGCATCGGTAATAGGCTGATCCATAACATTTTCAAAAACCCATACACGTTGTACATTGGCCTCATTGGAATTTACATTCAAGTTTCCACCATTAAAAAGAGTCAATAAAGTGTCATAAATGTCTAATGAGCTTACATTAATGTCTCTAGTACTTGATAACAAAGGCTGAATAAAATCTTCCACAAACACAACATCTTGTGAAACCAAGATACCTTTTGTTTGCGGATGGTATAACTTGTAACCTTTGATTTCAATACTGTAATCAAGAAAAATGCATTTACCATCCTTAACATCCAATTTTTTTTGTTGTGTTTGTGGCACCAAAGGATAAGCTAAACAACCAAAAACATGCATATGATCCATAGACGACTTTTTATCATGCTATGCTTCATAAGGAGTCATAGACTGAAAGGCTTTGGTAGGACACTTATTAAGTACATAAGTAGCACACATGATAGCCTCAAGCTAAAATGAATGTGGCAAAGCTTAACCATACATCGTCCATCTATGTAAGCGGCCTAATTTTTCTTAATCTCATGAAACATATACTCTCCCCCCCCCCCGATCTGAATGGAGGATGACCATAGTACATTTAGAGACATTTTCAGCCATAGCCGAAAATTGCTTGAAGCACATGAACTCCTTTGGACTTATCTTTAAGTGGATATACCCATGCATGCCTGGAGTAATCATCAATGAAAGTCTTGAAGTATAGATAATTGTCTAAGGACGGAGTTTGCATAGGCCCACAAACATCACTATGGACAAGTTGCAACTTGCATGTAGCCCTTATTGAACCATCCTCTGGAAACTTCAAACATTGCATTTTACCCAAAATATAGCCTTCACAAACATGCTTAGAAGGTGCTTCAAGAGGCAACAAAGAAGAAAACATATCAGATTTTTGCAAATGCAGGAAGCTAGCAAAATTTAAATGCCCAAAACGAGCATGCCAAAAATTTTGCATTTGAAACATCCTTTGAATCCACAACTGCATTTGCAAAATTTTGCCCACACTTGTGATACAAAATGAGCTTATATAACCCACATCACAAAATGCCAGATACAACTATTTTATCACCAAAATTGAGATAATGAATTGTATATTTGTCATCCACAAATTTGACAACAAGGCCAAGTCTTGCAAGTGCAAATACAAACAAAAGATTTTTTTTTATCTCTGGTACATAAAGTGTGTTAATAAGTGTGAACGAACTGCCATTCGCAACAATTAGCACAATCTTTCTAACTCCCTTGACCCATTAGGAGATTTTGGAGGTCATTTGGAGGGCCTTCTAGGAAATTCTATTTTTCTCTCTGAATTTTTTTCTTAAAATGCACTTGCACTTATTGAATACGTCCAGAAGAACAACTAGACACTCAAGAAAGTAAACCTAACTTTCTGGAGATCCTTGAAAATGGTCACCTTTTCATTAAATGCGATGGTCTTTTCATGAGGTAGGTGCTAATCATTCAAAATGGTTTTTGTCATCAATGAAATGTGTGTGTGTATATATATATATATATATCAACTAGTGCTAGAATTTCAAGCTTTTGACACTAGAAATGCATTTGAAAACCTAAAAAATGACTGTCTACTTGCCCTGTTTTGACATCCAAAGCCAAAAGACCCCTTTTGCTGAATGAAGCATGGGGGCATTCCTTTTTTTTTTTTTGGAATGGCCTCTATACATCGTTTGACAATTTTTGTCTGACGGCATGCAAAGGTCATTCCAAAGTCTTTTGGAATGGCCTCTGCGTGCCATTCAACAAAAACCCCTTTTTGGGGGTTTTTTGGCCTTTTCTCCCTCTTTGGGTGTCTAAATAGGGCAAGTAGACATTCATTTTTTTGGTTACTGGCATTTTGGGCGCATTGGCGGTGGTCAAAAGCTTAAAATTCTAACACTAGTTGATAGTTTTGTGATTTGTTTAATTTTAGTGATGACAAAATCCATATTGAATGAGCGACATCTACATCATAAAAAAGGCACTTACATTTAATGAAAAGGTGACCGTTTTCAAGGATCGTTGGATCATTGAATGAGTGGGTGACACCTTTTTCATATTTTTATTAATATCGGCCTATTTTTGTATGTGACATTGCCCCTTCTCTCATTGGAGGAGCTCGTTCTTCTCTCTCTTCTAAAAGGCCCTCCAAAAAACCTCCAAAATATCATAATGGGATAAGAGGCATTGTTGGCACAAGTGACCACATTCCCATGAGGGGCAAACTTGAGATAGGTGAACAAGTCACAATGTGAAGTAATGTGCTTTGTAGCACCACTATCAAAGTACCACACATGTGAATCTGTAGCAACTGACATAAACGCATCATGGACAGAAGGATCATGAGTACACTTTGCACTAAATGCCAACTCTACATTTACATCAACATCACAACTCCTTTCCCAAAAGTTTGTAGCACCACTATCAAAGTACCATACACGTGAATCTACAGCAACTGACATACATGCATCATGGATAGAAGGATCATAAGTACGCTTTGCACTAAATGCCCACTCTATATCTACATCAACATCACAATCTCCTTTCCCAGAAGATTGTAAAATAGTTGCACGTGTAGCGGATCTAGCCTCTTTCTTCTTGGCCTCTTTTGCCTTCAAATTAGGACATTGCTTTGTCAAGGGATCCTTAGCCTTGCAATAATGGCAACACATCTTCTTCTTGCCCTTTTCACCAGAATTTCTAGATGAGGTGCTTCTAGCAGAAGCATTAGGACTAGGTGATTTGCCACTCAATGAAGAACCATGAGAAGTGGCTACATTGTTATTACCACCTATTTTTTTAGTGGCAAAAAAGCCTATTCAATTGCACGTTGTTTAGACCTGTTCTTTCTTGAAAGTGACTCTTGCAACAACAATGTTCATAATGCATCAAACTTGACAACATTAGGTTTTTCTTGGATCATAAGTCTCCAAGTACTAGCAAAAATCTTGTAAGAGTCTGGTAATGCATCGAGAACAATCTGCACAAGTGGTCTTAGAAATGACCATCTATAAAAATGAGTTGCTCATTAATTTTAGAGACCAGCAAGGAAAGTGTCCATGTCATCTTCCTCTTGCATGATCTTCAACTCCAGCTCTGTACACAACAATGCAATTTAAACCTCATTGTGGCTTGCATAAAGATTAGCAAGAGTATCTCAAGCATGTTTTGCTTATTTTGCTGAGCGAATGTGAGGAGTGATAGTGCGCTTCACAGATAATGCAATCAATGAATGAGCGTGCGCATCTCTAACATCCTAGCGAGCCTGTTCAGCCATAGATGAAACAACTATAGCAGCAACATACTTGCCAAAACCTGCAAATCATCAACAGAGCTTGTATCCACATCAATGCCCTGCACAACATTCCAAACGTCCTTTGAGACAAGAACATGTGTCATCATGTAAGCCCACATTGGGTAGTTGTCCCCATCTAGTTTATCCTCAATAGTGAACAACTTGAAAACATCTAAGTTGTTGTCACCCATGGGGAGTGACTACTCTTGATGTGAAGACTACCCAAAAAGAGGAGAAGGAAGCACGAGTAACATGTGCTATATAGCACAACTCAAAGAGGACTGCAAGGGACTTGTTCTGCAAAAAATTGCACTGATAAAAATTCTACACAAAAGGACGAAATTGCTTGCACATGACTACCTGTAGTGGAAATGGAGGCCAAAATGAGCCCGAATCAAAATTTTGAGTAAACCAAGCTCTATGACCCCATCTGAAGTATTTGTCAACCTGTTGATGCTCATCAAAGCTCACCCAAATCAAAGAAAGCAAGTAGGCAGGTGTTGGCAACATTGGCGACTATGCCCAGGAGGATGCAACTTGCTCTTATACCAATTGTTGGAATTAGGGTTACAGGAAAACACACACAACTTAGAGAAGATGAAGAAGCTCAAGGCACACAACAAAGAGTGTATTACTTTGTGCACAATAGAAAGATAAATTAGCCCTAGAATGATAGGCGTTCATATAATACACGAGGGGAAAAAGCTCATATTGAGGGAAAAAAAGCCTTGGCGGTCCTACGTGTGTTCACACACATCACTATCACATATATGGTAATATACCTTGCAAATTCGAGAGTCTGAGCATCATACCCTTCTAGATTGCTCGACTTCTCATCACACTGAGCTTGCTTTCCTCACATTTGAGCATGTTCCATGCAAACATACCTTGATATGCTAGCCACTTCGTGGATTCTTAGTTGCCATCCTTATATCCTTAGCCTTCAAGGATCAAGAGTCATTGACCGTATCAAAATAGAGCATGAAACTTGTTTCGTTTGGTCCCATAGGTCAATTTGATGTCTCAGAAGATGACAATACTCTCTCTCTCTCTCTCTCTCTCTCTCTCTCTCTCTCTCTCTCTCTCTCTCTCTCTCTCTCTCCATCAAAGTCACGTAGTTGATCTACATGATTCATTTCTCTCTTGAGTGATAGGTCTTGAATTTGAGACTCATAGGACAAATATTTGAGGTCTCTTTGGATTATTCCTACACCTCTCTCTCTATCTCATTTGAAGCCATGCATCAAGTCTTTGTCTACTTCTTATATTCTCTCTCTCTCTCTCTCTCTCTCTCTCTCTCTCTCTCTCTCTCTCTCTCTCTCCATCCATCCAAAATCACGGTACAAAATAGGAAACAACATGCATCATTTTACAATATTAAAACCGACCCTATATAACTAACAATTGGTCTCAAGGTTTTCTAAGTTTTATTTCATCTTCATTGAAGGAGTGTCGCTGAGATTACACTGCTAGAGTAGACACCTCTTTTGACATTTCATCTGAAACGATTCCCATGACTGATTAACAAGAACACTCCAAACAATGATTTAGAGGGCATATTGACTTGATCAAGAGAAAGTTTGGGATAATCTAAGTATTCAATTTAGTGGGGCCACAATTTAAAGCACAAGAGAAGAAAGATCATTCTTTGCCTAGTTAGAAAAGTTACAAAGGTGGGTAGAAAGAGAAACCACACGGTAACATGAGTTTAAACAAGGTGGAAGAAGTTAGTAAAGGGACCAAGAGGCAGGCAACACTAAAACCAAACTCTAGAAGGAATAGAAAGAGGAAGCCACAACATTCTATTGTGAATTTTTTTGTAGCAACTCACACATCCTGTGCGAATCAATATGGACGTCCTTATGAGCGCATAGGGTCGCTTCGCTACCTTTGAACCCATGACCCGGGTCACAAAAGAACAAAGACTCAACCAACCAAGCTAGCTCCTTTGGATATTGGGAAAAAATTTTGTCGCTATATTAACATCCAAATTGATAAAACACTTGCATCACATCGATGAAGGGGAGCGTTCAATTTCATTATGTGGATGGATTTATTTTTGAATGGGATCTACAATGGTTAAGATGCTTCAGTAAAGACTCGAGGAGAGTTGGCGTAGCGATAAAAAAGATGCTTTAGTAAAGAGAAATTATTGCTCCCTTGTGCCAAATAAATTGGCTACATTCTATATCTCTAGTCTATATACAACCTTCTACATTCGTGCAAATGAATTAGTTTCTCCCTCGCATTCTTTGGAATTTGCAAGCAAGTTGCACATTGTCATCATCATCCTCACCATCGATGCCTCTACGACGTAGGTGTGCTAGCTTGCACCCCACTCTCATTGTGTTTCACCAGCTCCCTACATCCCCCATCTTCCTCAACACATCCTTCTCCTCCTTGTCGATCCTATCTCTCTTTCTGTCTTCCTGCCTCTCTCTCCTCTCACCTACGCCTGGCATCTTCTCGTCTGCACAATGGCGGCCATCTCCCTAAGAATGGAAGTCAACTCCCTGAAAATGCCTACGATTTCTCTCTCTGTGCTCAACTTCAGTCTTCCCTTGCACAGCCTTTTCCTTCTTGCACATCCTATCTTTGTTTCTCTCTTCTTGTGTCTCTCCCAAGGACGACAATCAACACACAAAGGGATCCATGATTGCCCTTCTTGCCCCTGCAATTATGATAACAAAACATCTCTCTCTGTGTCTCCCTCTTTGCCTCGACAGAGGCCCATCTCTCTCTCTCTCTCTCTCTCTCTCTCTCTCTCTCTCTCTCTCTCTCTCTCTCTCTCTCTCTCTCTCTCTCTCTCTCTCGTTCTCGTTTGTGGGTGCACGGAGACACTTGCCATGGCCTCACTACTGTGATGACCTTTGTTGCATACGCTGCTACCAGGTGGTACCATTTTCCCCCCTTCTCACACCATTTTTGACTTTTTTGGGCCCCCAATGTTGACCCCAGACGAGCATTTTTCGCTGGAAAAACTACCAAACGGACTTCAAAATCTACCAAATTTTTTAGTCTTGGTCCTTGATACCCAAAATTCATTTCCACATGCCCACATTCCACTTTTGACTACTTCTAGAGCGGTTATCACATTCCTACATATCAAATGCCACAAATAGATAAATTATCGCATGTGTCAAACTTTGTGGGCGGGATGAGAGTGCACACATATTTCACTTGCATTATTTACATTCTAAAAAGAACAGACACATTCCCTAGAGACAAAAGAAGACACTTGGCTCACTGCCCAACCCTCATACGACACTATCATTGTTTCCCTTTCTCTCTTTGGTCCCAAGGGATCTTTGAAGATTCTCCCTAATAAGCCCCTTTCTCAAAATTTGGCACACCTGGATGGGGCGAGGGAGGGACAAAGTGAGAAACCAACTTTACTAAATTATTGTATGTATGGTGTCTACATTACTAGAAAATGATAACAAATAAATGGTGTGGTCCTCTTTGAACGCATTTCTTTTTAACTAGAATCTCCCTTTGAGTTAGAAGATAAAAAGCTAAGAATGCAAAAATGAATGCACAATTCGCAAGGTGCACATGGGGGCGAGCGACCCTAGAACGGGGAGGTGGCAGGCCATGAGGCAAGGGAAGTGTGGCAAGAGGTGGTGGCACATCGGACAGGTTTTGTGGCATGGCATTGAAGGGGGCCATGTTGCTTTTTTTATATTAAGGCCCCATATAATGAGCACCGATGCGCCATCGGCCTCATGGTTTTTGTGCTTTTTTTATATTAAGGCCCCAGATAATGAGCATCGATGCACTATCGGCCTCATGGTTTCTATGCTTTGTTCGGGATGGTATTAGCAAGACGATGCAACTCGACCTAGTGTGGGAGGTGGAAAGCAAAAGAGGCGACGAGAGAGTTATGGACGGTACTGGAGATGGAGCAAGAGGGGGAGCCAGAATGTGGGATTTTGCTCCCATGACAATAACATAATATTTCCTTGACAATTCCTCATTTCTTTAGAGAGAATCTTTGTAGACTCCCTTTTGTTGCACAACCCACCATTGTCCATGCCAATGAAAAACTTCAAGTCGAAGTTCCGAAGGAGAGTTTTGAACTCACACGGATGTCCCCTTGAATCTATTCTCAATGAGATGACTAACTTGCCCAATGTGTTTTGATGCAACATGTGACCCATTTGATTACAAAAAAAACTCTTGTAGCATCCCCTCCTCGGTTCTTCATGGTGCTTCCATGCAAGTTGTCCACTTGCCAGCCTACACATTGCTTGTCGTCCCCCTGCATCCCTTGCATGCTGCTTGCTCTGACCCTCCTTGCCCATCTCCACGCATGTCACGTTGCCCTACACATTCCTTCTTCCCCTCTAATCATCCAAAGGATCTCCCCAAAAAAATGGGTTCAAAATCTTGCTAGCCTACTAAGCGCAAATGCCAACAATGATCACAGATCTTAGATCTTGTCAGCAAATGTAATCTTGGGTATTCAAATATAATTTTATATGCAAATATTATTGGGTATCAAAGATTACTTTGTCTACGAGACAAATTCACACAAATAGTATATTCAAGAAGGTGAAGAGTCGCAAAGGCCTACTAAAGATAAGAGCTACATTTCGCACAACATTTAGAGGGGCTAGAGCGCATTTGCTTGTCATGTGCAGTAGTCCCGGGTTGCAAGTGCACTAACTGCATACATCGCCAAAATACATGCCTATTTAGAGCATTTTACTACAAACGAACGCAACATGTTGCAATTGGAACCTTATTTGGAGCGTCTTCGAGGTGTAGCAGGTGAAAATTGTGAACGACTAGCTAGACAAATTGGTTGCGCTGCAAAAGTTGGGGCAAAGTTCCATTACTTTATAGTGGTTACATCGTGAGGCCGAACCCTGTAAGTGCTACAACAACCAAGCGGGACCTCAAATTTTGTGTGCAACAAAGAGTTGCAACCGCTATAGCCACATGGTGGGACGGGGCTCTAAGACCCATCATGAGCGGGATGAGAGTTATGGGGAGCGGGTATGAATGAGTGCTTACAATCACATGTCTTGTTGCACAACCCACCATTGTCCATGCCAATGAAAAACTTCAAGTCGAAGTTCCGAAGGAGAGTTTTGAACTCACACGGATGTCCCCTTGAATCTATTCTCAATGAGATGACTAACTTGCCCAATGTGTTTTGATGCAGCATGTGACCCATTTGATTACAAAAAAAACTCTTGTAGCATCCCCTCCTCGGTTCTTCATGGTGCTGCCATGCAAGTTGTCCACTTGCCAGCCTACACATTGCTTGTCGTCCCCCTGCATCCCTTGCATGCTGCTTGCTCTGACCCTGCTTGCCCATCTCCACGCATGTCACGTTGCCCTACACATTCCTTCTTCCCCTCTAATCATCCAAAGGATCTCCCCAAAAAAATGGGTTCAAAATCTTGCTAGCCTACTAAGCGCAAATGCCAACAATGATCACAGATCTTAGATCTTGTCAGCAAATGTAATCTTGGGTATTCAAATATAATTTTATATGCAAATATTATTGGGTATCAAAGATTACTTTGTCTACGAGACAAATTCACACAAATAGTATATTCAAGAAGGTGAAGAGTCGCAAAGGCCTACTAAAGATAAGAGCTGCATTTCGCACAACATTTAGAGGGGCTAGAGCGCATTTGCTTGTCATGTGCAGCAGTCCCGGGTTGCAGGTGCACTAACTGCATACATCGCCAAAATACATGCCTATTTAGAGCATTTTACTACAAACGAACGCAACATGTTGCAATTGGAACCTTATTTGGAGCGTCTTCGAGGTGTAGCAGGTGAAAATTGTGAACGACTAGCTAGACAAATTGGTTGCGCTGCAAAAGTTGGGGCAAAGTTCCATTACTTTATAGTGGTTACATCGTGAGGCCGAACCCTGTAAGTGCTACAACCACCAAGCGGGACCTCAAATTTTGTGTGCAACAAAGAGTTGCAACCGCTATAGCCACATGGTGGGACGGGGCTCTAAGACCCATCATGAGCGGGATGAGAGTTATGGGGAGCGGGTATGAATGAGTGCTTACAATCACATGTCTTGTTGCACAACCCACCATTGTCCATGCCAATGAAAAACTTCAAGTCGAAGTTCCGAAGGAGAGTTTTGAACTCACACGGATGTCCCCTTGAATCTATTCTCAATGAGATGACTAACTTGCCCAATGTGTTTTGATGCAGCATGTGACCCATTTGATTACAAAAAAAACTCTTGTAGCATCCCCTCCTCGGTTCTTCATGGTGCTGCCATGCAAGTTGTCCACTTGCCAGCCTACACATTGCTTGTCGTCCCCCTGCATCCCTTGCATGCTGCTTGCTCTGACCCTCCTTGCCCATCTCCACGCATGTCACGTTGCCCTACACATTCCTTCTTCCCCTCTAATCATCCAAAGGATCTCCCCAAAAAAATGGGTTCAAAATCTTGCTAGCCTACTAAGCGCAAATGCCAACAATGATCACAGATCTTAGATCTTGTCAGCAAATGTAATCTTGGGTATTCAAATATAATTTTATATGCAAATATTATTGGGTATCAAAGATTACTTTGTCTACGAGACAAATTCACACAAATAGTATATTCAAGAAGGTGAAGAGTCGCAAAGGCCTACTAAAGATAAGAGCTGCATTTCGCACAACATTTAGAGGGGCTAGAGCGCATTTGCTGGTCATGTGCAGTAGTCCCGAGTTGCAGGTGCACTAACTGCATACATCGCCAAAATACATGCCTATTTAGAGCATTTTACTACAAACGAACACAACATGTTGCAATTGGAACCTTATTTGGAGCGTCTTCGAGGTGTAGCATGTGAAAATTGTGAACGACTAGCTAGACAAATTGGTTGCGCTGCAAAAGTTGGGGCAAAGTTCCATTACTTTATAGTGGTTACATGGTGAGGCCGAACCCTGTAAGTGCTACAACCACCAAGCGGGACCTCAAATTTTGTGTGCAACAAAGAGTTGCAACCGCTATAGCCACATGGTGGGACGGGGCTCTAAGACCCATCATGAGCGGGATGAGAGTTATGGGGAGCGGGTATGAATGAATGCTTACAATCATATGTCTTGTTGCACAACCCACCATTGTCCATGCCAATGAAAAACTTCAAGTCAAAGTTCCGAAGGAGAGATTTGAACTCACACGGATGTCCCCTTGAATCTATTCTCAATGAGATGACTAACTTGCCCAATGTGTTTTGATGCAGCATGTGACCCATTTGATTACAAAAAAAACTCTTGTAGCATCCCCTCCTCGGTTCTTCATGGTGCTGCCATGCAAGTTGTCCACTTGCCAGCCTACACATTGCTTGTCGTCCCCCTGCATCCCTTGCATGCTGCTTGCTCTGACCCTCCTTGCCCATCTCCACGCATGTCACGTTGCCCTACACATTCCTTCTTCCCCTCTAATCATCCAAAGGATCTCCTCAAAAAAATGGGTTCAAAATCTTGCTAGCCTACTAAGCGCAAATGCCAACAATTGTCACAGATCTTAGATCTTGTCAGCAAATGTAATCTTGGGTATTCAAATATAATTTTATATGCAAATATTATTGGGTATCAAAGATTACTTTGTCTACGAGACAAATTCACACAAATAGTATAGTCAATAAGGTGAAGAGTCGCAAAGGCCTACTAAAGATAAGAGCTACATTTCGCACAACATTTAGAGGGGCTAGAGCGCATTTGCTTGTCATGTGCAGCAGTCCCGGGTTGCAGGTGCACTAACTGCATACATCGCCAAAATACATGCCTATTTAGAGCATTTTACTACAAACGAACGCAACATGTTGCAATTGGAACCTTATTTGGAGCGTCTTCGAGGTGTAGCAGGTGAAAATTGTGAACGACTAGCTAGACAAATTGGTTGCGCTGCAAAAGTTGGGGCAAAGTTCCATTACTTTATAGTGGTTACATTGTGAGGCCGAACCCTGTAAGTGCTACAACCACCAAGCGGGACCTCAAATTTTGTGTGCAACAAAGAGTTGCAACCGCTATAGCCACATGGTGGGACGGGGCTCTAAGACCCATCATGAGCGGGATGAGAGTTATGGGGAGCGGGTATGATGAGTGCTTACAATCACATGTCAATTTTTTGTATTTTAATATAAAATTTTATTGTCCATCATACACATATAATCACAAATGTTTTATACGTTACGGAAGGGCCCCACTTAAACAACAAATTGAAAGGCTCACATTGACTTTTCTAAAACAAAATTCAAAAGAAGGAGGTAAAATATGTAAAGGGTTTTATTGCCAAATGAAAAAATAATAATATTTTCATACGAAAAGGTAGATCTCATAGACATAAAATATAATATAATTAAATTTTTTGGTAATTCTCACATTTTGTGAAAAATTTATATGTGATAAAAACATTAAAGGAGCCCATTGCCAAATTAAAACACGTTTTGATAGAAAAAAGTAGGTCTAATAGACATAGAATATAATAATTTTTTTTTGTAATTTTTACATTTTGTGAAAATTTAATATGTAATGAAAATAATAAAATAAAAAAGATACATTAAAAATTTAAATAAAATAATATTTTTATGTTTTTTAAAACAAATATAGAAATTGTCATAAAAAATAATAAAATAATTTAGTGAGATGAAATGTTTTGAAGTCCTTAAATGAAAGGACCCTTTATTAATTCCTCACATCATGGGATCAAATTTTCTTTTTCTACTTTCATTAAATCGAATCCTGTAGATCCCACTTCGACTTAGCAATTTAAACTCGACACGTCTTAAATAAGCACCACGTAGTGAGCGACCTCGAACTCATGACCTCACCAAGCGAGAGAGAAAATCTATGGACTAAGCCACTCCACGTGCGAGCTATTTGTTATGCACAACACGAGCACAAACACATGAAAAAAAGCAATCTTCTTCTCCTAGCTCTATGATGTAGCCTCTCCTGCCAACCCTCATGTCACTCTCCCACCTCCAATTGGTTAGTTGCCCACCATTTTTGACCTCCCTCTGACTGTGCTTGTTTTTTTTTCTCCTTTAAAAAAGCGACATTTTACTTAGATTCTTACTAAACGAATCAATCACATGCACATATTTCTATCCTTTTTGGCCTGCTAAGGAAAGGCCTTAGTGTTGGGCTACCTTGGGCGTCCTTTCACGGATGTCCTCCACGTGGACGACCAGCTATTTTTGAGGTTAGAAGGGCGTGCGGAAACCTGCGTGGAGCCGTCTGCAGTTGCAGTTGCAGTTGCAGAGAGTAAGCACGCCACGTTTCTTGACGATGGGAGGCCTCTAAAATAACCTCCAAACTCATCGGATAAAAGTCTGTTCACGACCTGCTTCTTCCCTTTTCCTACCTCTGATGCTCGTTCTCTCTGAGATGTTGCAGTATGGCTTCCTCCAAAGCTTTACGCTCAAACTACGTAAGACCAATCTGTGGCTGTAGAAGACTTTGAAAAAGGCAGTATTGTCCTCTTTGGATGCCGTGATCGATTGCTCTATTTCAGTGCCATGGGAAAAACACAAAATCAGATTTTGATTCTCGGATCAAAGCCATTGAAAGGGGAAAGCTAGACTACAAATCAGATTTTGGTGCTGGGATTGAAAGCTCCCTGTTGCATGCGGCGCTTGTTGAAACTGCACTACTCTGCCCGCGACAAAGTGTTGTAGTTGAAGCTATCTTTTCACAACGACATAGTTTGGAGTGATTTGGTGGTAGAAAGATATGTTAAACCTAAATTTGAAGGATTTGCCAAGTCTCCACACTGCATGTATTTTCAATTCTGCAGGTTTACTTTCAATGCAAGCTTCGAATCTGGCTAGAATTGTACAATTTTGACCGGAGAAAAATGCGCTTGAGGTTAGAAAGTGCGCACCGCCCTCGTTTCACATACGGAAGTCATCAAGGCACGTTCTTATGCAAATGGGCATTCCTTTTTCGTGCCCTTCCTCAGCTCTTCATCCTTTAATAGCTCTAGCTCATCTAAGAGCTTGGGCATTGCTGTTGGATTTCTCTTCCTTAATGGAAGAAATGTGAACTCCTCTCTCCCAATTGACCCCCAAGAGCTTGATGATGGTATCTACCTTGCCGTGTGTGGTGGCATGTCCGGAACTCTCTCCAATTTGCTGAAAGGAAAGCTTCCTTTCCTCAAAGGAATTGATGATGTTGAGGTTGATGCAACATTGGACATAATAGCTGATGGTTATGTTGTGCCTCTCTGGATTGACAAGGAAATGGACCCCTAAGGTCTCTGAATGCATCGTTGTATACGCGTGTCGGCTCAAAGTTCACTAGCAAAGACTTGCAACTTCAGGATTGTGATGGTAGAGCAGTATGGGAAGTCAGTAATGTAGGCATGACGGAGATGCAAGACTCAGGAAACTTGGTGGTATATGAATTGAAACTAAAGAACCACGTGAGGTGGGAAAGCGATTCCGAGCCCACAAACGCTCTTGTTCAAGGGCAAACGCTCTTGTTCAAGGGCAAAAGCTCCTAGTAGGCATGCAAATTACAAGCACAAACATGAAGTACTCTGCACGAATGGAAAAGGGCGGTTTAGTGCTACTCTTCAACAATGTGCAGCTTCTGCATGGACAGTTGTCACCATACTGGATGGACACTTGTGCATGGATAGTTGTCACCATACTGGATCTTTCCCATTCACTTTAGAAACGAGACACCCAATTCTAATGGAACTGTTCGATTAGAATCTCCCAAGGATAGTAGTGTCAACTCCTTGATTTCTTCCTCACCATGTGCTAGCAGCAATGTGAATGTTCAAAAAGTTTCTCTGATCAAACCACATGCTTTGAGGATGTAGTGTCTGTGGGCACAACAAACTCTGAGTTCATACTGTGGGTGTTTCATTCTAGAGCTTGACCCTTTAAACCATGCTTCCATAACCGGTATGAAGGGTCAAAGGATTGTTTGACCGTATGAAAGACGTTTATTTTCTGCACGATAGAAAGACAATTGAAGTTATCCAAGGATCAACCACCATCACAGTAGTGGTGTGCAAGCAAGCCTGGAACGGTCTTGCCATGATCTCAGTGGCAATCCTTGCGCATGGGGTTACAAGGAAGGGCAGGGCATATTTGAGATGCTCGCACCAGCAGCACCATTCTTTCACTTCTCTGTCTTGCATCTTTCGGCTTGTTCGTTGAATGTGCTTCGGTTCAACCTTATCTCTTGCTTTGATCCTAGGATAAGATCCAATTGTGCTGAGAAGTTTCTGAATAAATTTCTGTTCTTTCCACAAGATGGTGCACTCACTTAGAATCGCAGGGGCAAAATATCATGTAAGCATCCCAAGGGCAAATATCGTTGCCTCTGTGTGTGTGTATGTGTGTGTGTGTGTCTTGTGCTCTATCTGATGGCGTTCACTACTGACATGTTGTGGCATCACTCAAATTTTTCTTATAAAGTCCTTTGTAGTGGAATGATGTTGTGTGGCTTTTTGAGGGTATTGCAATGTCCAATAGCTCTGGGTATAGCCATAAAGGCTTCTTGGAACGAGCAAGCTGTGCTCAATGAAAACATTGGATACCTTGGTGCATTTTGAACACTTGATCCTTCTGATGCCACTATGAGATCTCAAGGCATAGTATAAATTTGGTGATGCCAATTTGAGTGGTCTTACTGCAAATGGCCTTCTTGCAATTTAACTCTGATAGGATTCGTGCATGTTTCAAACACGTGCAGGAAAGTTCATATGTATTTACTTCAAGATCTTGACCATATGATCGGTTATATATGTTGAACTATGCATTGAATGTCGGTGAAATGAATGGCCCAATTTGCACACCTAGTGTCATCATGTTAATTTTGTTAAGTGACGATTATGTAACCTCCAAGGTTTTGTTGCAAAGGGGAGCATACCCAGCGCCCTGTCAACATGGCTCTCTCTTTATCGACACATGTTATCCATGTGTGAGGAAGTCAAACCTGCTGCATTAGCGCGTGCGAGCTTCAGTGTGCTCAGGAGTTTCAAGACCTCGGTTTTGTGCAACCTATCTAGACGTCGACCCATCGTCTTGAGGCTGGTGCGCTGCACTAAATGCAGCCATACTCCTTGCGAGCTTGACTTGTGCTCATGAGTTTGAGCACCTCGGTTTTCTGCATTCACCTGTCCAGACGTCGACACATCATCTTGAGGCTGCTGCGCTTCAATCAATGCAGCCATACTCGCGCAGAGTCCAGACCCTTGATTGCTTGTGTGTGTGTGTGTGTGTGTGTGTGTGAGTGAGAGAGAGAGAGAGAGAGAGAGAGAGAGAGAGAGAGAGAGAGAGAGAGAGAGAGAGAGAGAGAGAGAGAGAGCCTTCGCCAGGGTCTTCATGCCCAAAATTATCAGTTACCTGCACGGATTTAACTTCTGCAACGTCTCCTCTTTGGATGGGCGGGAGGCAGTCCGCAATTGCTCCGTTTATTGAGGGCAAGAGCTGGTCGACTTCATCTCTTTCCAGCTGCTCACGCTTAGAGGATGAGGGCGCTTCTTCATCTTGGCGAGGCAGGTGTTGGATTGGCTCAGAGAGTGCGGAATGAAATCGCCTCTTGTCCACTTGACGGCAGGAAATTGCGCGCTGCAATTCGTAGGTTCTGAGGCTCAGAGGATGCGGGATCAAACTTCGCACCTTGGCCATGCACTGCAGAAATATGCGAGGGTTTTGCCGCTGCAAGGATTTCATCGCATGCTTGTTGTCCAATCAACAGCGTGAGAGGGAGGCAGTTAAACAGTTGGCGGAAGAGAGGTGTATGGACACCTGTAGGGGATTGCCGAACCCCTCGATACCATGTGGAAAATCCTGTTTGCATAATCATCATGCATCGCTCCCTCTCTCAGAGACACACAGACGCGCATGTAACGGCTTCTCAATTAGTTACGTCATTACAGGTTCTTTTATAGTGCATGTCACGCCCGTTTAGACTTGGGTGGACACATTGCATTATTAGCAACAACACCTGGTGCCATTGATGCTTTGAACATAGCCCTTTCAGATGATATGGAAAATGTCATAATTCCTTCTGAGATGTGTGATTCTCTCCTATGGCATGCCAGCCTCCTCCTCTCCTCCTCCAAAGGCCGACGAAATGTGGATGCTGCCATTCCTGATTTGCAGAAATGCCTCCAAATCACCCTAGATAACCCGAAGGTTCTCTGCAAGCTGGGTCTTTACTATGAAAGGAATAAGTCTTTTGCTGATGCTGAAAGGATATATGAGCGTGTGTTGACATTGGATTTCAAGTCACAAGAGCCACGAGCAGGCTTGAACAGGTTGCGGTCTTGATTACCATGAAGATTCTCTATATAATCAATGGCTTTTGTATGGTACAAGTGCAGGCTTGACAATATTGTACATCATGATAGTGGCTGAGGTTGTTTAAGCGATTGTCTCAGAGATGCCAAATTTGGCAAAAACTTGGGCTGGATGATTAGTAAAGCATTAATGCAGAGTTTGGCACATGCCTCCTTTCCTATTGGGAGACTTGCTTCAATCCCTGAAGCCCCGGTGTTTAGGACAATAGAAACAATGCTTTTCTGATGTGCAGCCCTAAAGGTTCCCTGTTGGATCTCAAACGAAGACAACATTTTGATTTAGAGCTGTTTTACATCAGCTAGGTGATGCTTCTCTTATTTTCTCAGGTGCCTGCCTTGGTAGTGTTGAAGCTCGAAATTGTAGACGCTCATAAAAAAGCAATGTATTTTGCTCATTGTCTGTCCCACAGGCTTTTGTTTTTACTTTTTGTGCTGCTAAATGCAAATTCATATGTGACTCATAAGCAGGGATTACTCATTGGAGTCAGTCAGTCTTGTAATGATCAGAGCGTAGCATTTGTGAAACTGCTGAGATGGTTTGTGTGGTTTTGATTCCTTTTGCTAAATACCATTCCAAAATGCCCCGAACGTTAGAAGAGTTAGAGCGCCAACCATTCCTCTTGCCTCCATTGTTTACACATTCAGTTATTTATTGCCAAGATTGACTGGTTCAGGAGACTCTCTCAATATGCTAATGTGCAATGTACACACTCCACCTTATTGTTCAAGTGGGGCCCTTCGTAATATATAATCCGTGTGTGATTATGTATGTATATTGGATAATACAATTCTATAATTAAACACACAAGAAATGTATATTGGATGATTATGTATGTATATTGGATAATACAATTTTATATTAAAACACAAAAAATACCATGTGATTAAACATTCATTTTAATTTACTCTCCATAATTCTCATTCTCCCATTAACTAAGCAGGTCTTTGTGTTTGGTCACCTTATTTTTAATATTTTGATTTGAAAAGAGTCCTTTCATTTCAGGACTTCACAAAGATTCATTTTATTAAACTGTTTTATTATTTTCTACACTTATTTAATCTATTTTTTTTAATGAAGGCATTAAAATATTATTTTGTTTTAGTTTTTCAATGTGTTTTTATGCTTGTTGAATCTATCTTTTTTCGTGAAGGCATTAAAATATTATTTTGTTTTAGTTTTTAAACATGTTTTTATTTTATTGTTTTTTATTTTTTATCTTTTATTTTGGTTTCAAATGACAATGTGCAATGTGTATCTTTTACCTTATTATTATGGAAAAATTACCAAAATACCCCTCTAATTTGTAGAAATTTCCAAAATACTCCTCAAATTTCAAAAAAATCCGAACAACCCTTGTATCCATTTTGGTTGGATTGTCCAAGATTTTTTAATCTTTGTTCCTTTTTGACAATTTAGCATGTAATTTGTCACAAATAACCTGGAAAAAAAGGACAATTATGTCTAAAAATAATGAAGCTATTCATCTCCAAAGCCTACATAACCAACTCAAATTCTAGTTTTAGCATCTTATATTGATAAACAATCAGTCTTCTTATAAAAAGCTATAATTTTTTTAATCTTTGGAGATATTTAATCTCACAACTGATATTTTGGAAATTTTGAAAAATTTGAAGGGCATTTTGGAAATGTATGATAAATATTGGGAAATATTTTGAGAATTTTGAAATTTAGAGATATTTCAAAAAAATTCACAAATTAGAGGGGTATTTTGGTAAACCATTTGCGATTATATATGTATAATGGATAATATAATGTATATTTTTATTTTATTTCCTTTTCCTTTTAATTTGTTTTCAAATGATAGTGTGTACCTTTCACCTTATTAATTAAGTGGGGCCTTCCCTTATATATTAACCATTTGTGATTATGTATGTATAATGGATAATATAATTTTATATTAAAACACAACAAAAATTCCATGTGATTTTAGGCACTCATTAAAACTTACTCTCCATAAATCTCATGCCCCCCTTAACTTAGCAAGTCTTCGTGCGTCCTCACCTTGTTTTCTAAAGTCTTTTCAAACATGCCCAAAAAGTGAATGTAGGCTTTAGAGAATATCATATGAAAGGCTAAGACTTTTAAAGCTATTAGGGACACTTGTTAAGCAAAGAAATTTGAACTAACTTCACCCTATGGGTTCTAAAGCCTTGAGGCGGCCAAAAATAAATAAATCCCTACTTGCATATTTTAAGGACACTCTAAAGAGAAGGAAAGGCTGAAGCTAAAATAAAGTATTAGAAAGACACAAATATATCAATGTGCATTCCACAAATTCTTTATGACATGAAATATGTATTGACTTTCCACTTTTATGGGTCTTTTCATTTCTTAAACTCACTTACATTTCATGCGTTCTCCAAAAAGAAAACATGTTTTAAAAGGATTTTTATTTTTTTAAGATCGGGAGACCCTACTAGTATTGGGTGTCAAAACTTACTTTGTTCATGAGATACTTTCACTCACCAAAAGTGATGCAGACACGCGTTTGTGACATGGTTAAGGTATATGGCTTGCAGGTTCAATGGTCCGATGAATGCAAGAGCGCATGGCTCGTGATTACAATTATAACCAAGATTACTTCATTGTGAAGTCTCTATCATATATCTTGGAGGGATGCAATGACCACCCTTGATCCCAGCTTGTTATAGTCGGGGTAGTTGAGAATGGGAATGATCCCAAATGTTCATCTTGGCATATTGTGAGATAGTTGGATGTGATAAGCATGGATTTTTTTTTTTGGTTGCAAAAGTCACAATTTGTGAGTGAATTGTATTAAGCACAACATAAATTTACAAAAAAATTTCAAGCTTAGGCCGAGCATTGAGGTGCCGATGATTACAAGTTGGATGTCTACTGCCTCTCATTGAGGCGTAACATCCCTGGCTTACCAAAGAAGGTGAACTAAAGTTCTAGGCTTTTACTTATCGCAGGTTGATAGCACGTCATGTGTAGCCTAGACCAGTCTTCCGAGGCTTGCTTGCATCTGAGCTTATAGATAATCACATTGCTTTCTTGTATAATCTATGAGAAGCTTTCCACATTAAAATCTTCTTCAAACACACGACGGTTCCTCGCCCACCATATATGGTGAAAGAAGAAGTACCTGATAGTTTGAGTGCAAATGAGAATAGCACGACTTCCCAACTTCTTGCCACCAAGGAACATATCAGTCTTGAAGAATCTAATCTACCACGACCTTTGGACCCACTTGCTGATTTTCCCTACCAGGCCTCTGATTGCCTGGCATTCCATGAATAGGTGGGCCAGGTCCTCACTAGCTATCCTGCACCCCAAGCAGCAATCGGACCCAATTCGTCTTTCCCGGATCTTTACGCCCGTCAATAGAGCATGAATTTATACAAACTAATGACCATGCAATGAGCAACTACCATTCCTAGTTGTGAATAAACATTCAAACAAGGGACAAGTACACAGACAAATATTCTTTCTATCTATTAAAGGATGGTGAAGGTGGACTATCACAACCACATATACAATGCTAAAATATTTCAGCTTTAATTTTGTCCACACACACACACACACACACACACATATATGGGTGGGGATGACATGGCAACACATGGGATGGTGCATTGCACAGAGCCACTCACTAGAATAGAAGGGCATGTCAACTTCTTGCATGTGTTGCTATGCAAGAAGTTGACATGGGTGAAGCATATGCATAGCGAGATTGAGAGTCAAGGGCCGTTGATCAATCTTTGCCATTCTCAAAAGTTGTGTATTTTTGAAAGCACAAATAGTTTTGAGGAGCTTTCAGTCAGAATTGTGGTCCTTTGGAAGGCATCGATCGTAGCGTGTGCCCAAAAGGGGCAGGGATATCAAGCATTGAGATGTTTTAGCCAATGCGCAGTGACAGTTTCTCTTTGAGTACAATTAAGAAGTGGATGTGGGTAGGACCAAAAAGTAATAGGCTACTTGAGCAAATTGTGGTCCCTTGGAAGGCATCGATTGTAGCATGTTCCTAAAAGGGGTAGGGATAGCAAGCATTGAGATGGTTTAACTAGTGCACAATGATAGTTTCTCTTTGAGTACAATTAAGAAGTGGACGCAGGCAGGGCCAAAAAGCAATAGGCTACTTGAGCAAATGTGTAATGACAATTCTATCCAAACGAAATCACCTACCCTTGAAATTATGATGAGATTGTTAGTCAAGAGTCAAGGCATCTTGGAATAAATTGTTGTGCTTGACATTTTTGGTTGACATGTATGCAAGTGTGGTCTATTCATAAGAGCATAATAAGTACTTGATGTTACCATATTATTGTAGCGATGTGTGTGAAAACACTTAGGGCCAGCGAGACACTTTTTTCCTCCGCTAAGAGGCTTTCCCCCTTGGGTTGTATATGTGACCATCACTATGGGGCAAGCCTTATCTTTGTATTAGTACACTCAATAATGCTACTCCCTTTGCTATGTGCTCTTGAGCTTCTTCTTCCTCTTTGCATGCATTCTTGAGTCGTTTCCCAACAATTAATAAAAGCAAAAT